>NC_066342.1:13251383-13551383 GCF_022539315.1 Serinus canaria
AGCATTCCAGGGAGAACTGGTATCAGAAGACATCTACAATTACCAAAACAAAAGCTTGATTCCTCTTGATTACCATGTAAAAGTCAGACATCTGCTCCCCAATACACAGAAACTCATTGAAGAGAAATTCAATCACCTCCTAAAAGTTTTTTATCCTTCTCTAAAATGGGATAGAGCAGTCTGAGATAAATCAGCCTTTTTAAGATGTTCCTCTCAATTTACTGACAGATGCCAGGAACTGGTTTACATTAAGTGTCTTGTTTATATTGATGCGTAAATTTTTTTAGCTTTTTCATATATTTGTAGCTTTATAGACTTTTAATATATAGCTGTATAGTTTCTAGCACTTTCTTACACTTTGGAACACTAGTTACCCTTTTTCACATGTCACACTTGAAATTCTATTTACTCTTATTTCCAGGAAAATAATTTCTAACAAGGACATCCTGTTTTGCATCAGCATTTGGGAGACATAACAAGATATAGGGCTAAGAACCCCTTGGAGGGACTCCAATGGGGCAGGTCCAAGGGTGGGTTACGAAGACAACTGGTCTCCTATTGAATATATTCGCTAGACATACTAATTGGTTAAACTTATAAAAATTGTGACAATACGATGCTGTGGGTATGCATAGCTATAATTTGTGCACCTGAAAGCTTTCATTAAAGAACTGCTCTTTATGTTACCACTTTTAATATTTTTTGCAAGTTTGTCTTCTGATTTGACTTCTCAGGAAGTATTTAAGAGGGTTGCTAGGGCATGTAGGAAAAAAATTAGAGAGGCTAAAGCTCAGTTCAAACTTAATTTGGCAACTTTTGTAAAGGATAATAAAAAATGTTTTTACAAATATATCAATGGTAAAAGGAAGGGTAAGACCAACCTTTGTTCTCTACTGGATGCGGGAGGGAACTTAGTAACTGCAGATGAGAAGGCGGAAGTGCTTAACGCCTTCTTTGCCTCAGTCTTTAGTGAGAAGACGGATTGTCCTCAGGACAGCTGTCCTCCTGGGTTGGTAGATGGTGTCAGGGAACAGAATGGTCCCCCTGTTATCCAGGAGGAGGCAGTCAGAGAACTGCTGAGCCACGTGGATGTTTATAAATCTATGGGCCCAGATGGGATCCATCCCAGGGTGATAAGGGAGCTGGCAGATGAGCTTGCAAAGCCACTCTCCATCATTTACCCACAGTCCTGGCTCAATGGTGAGGTTCCAGATGACTGGAAGCTGGCCAGTGTGATGTCCATTCACAAAAAGTGTGGGAAGGAGGATCCTGGTAATTATAGGCCAGTTAGCCTGACCTCAGTACCCAGTAATGGAACATTTTCTATTGAGTGTCACCACGCAGCACTTACAGGATGGTCAGGGTATCAGACCCAGCCAGCATGGGTTTAAGAGGGGTAGGTCATGTTTGACCAACCTGGTCTCCTTTTATAACCAGGTGACCTGCCTGATGGATGCAGGAAAGGCTGTGGGTGTTGTCTGTTTGGACTTCAGCAAGGCCTTTGACACTGTTTCTCACAGTAAACTCCTGGAAAAACTGTCAGCCCATGGCTTGGACAGGAGCACTCTTTGCTGGGTTAAGAACTGGCTGGATGGCTGGGCCTAGAGAGTGGTGGTGAACGGTGTGGCATCCAGCTGGCAACCAGTCACCAGTGGTGTCCCTCAAGGGTTTGTGCTGGGGCAAGTTCTGTTTAATAATTTTATTGACAACATGAATGAGGGTATTGAGTCGACCATTAGTAAATTTGCGGATGACACTAAGCTGGGATTGTGTGTCGATCTGTTGGAAGGTAGGAGGGCTCTGCAAAGAGACCTGGAATGGTTGGATAGATGGGCAGAGTCCAATAAGATGGTGTTTAATAAGTCCAAGTGCCAAGTCCTGCATTTTGGCCACATTAACCCCCTGCAACGTTATAGGCTGGGGATGGTGTGGCTGGACAGTGCCCAGGCGGAAAGGGACCTGGGGGTACTGGTTGACAACAGACTGAACATGAGCCAACAGTGTGCCCTGGTGGCCAAGAAGGCCAACGGCATCCTGGTCTGTATCAGGAATAGTGTGGCCAGCAGGAGCAGGGAGGTCATTCTTCCCCTGTACTTGGCACTGGTGAGGCTGCACCTTGAGTACTCTGTCCAGTTCTGCGCCCCTCAGTTTAGGAAGAATGTTGAGACACTTGAGCATGTCCAGAGGAGGGCAACAAGGCTGGTGAGGGGCTTGGAACACAAGCCGTATGAAGAACAACTGAGGGAGCTGTGGTTGTTCAGCCTGGAGAAAAGGAGACTCAGAGGTGACCTTATCAGTCTCTACAACTTCCTGAAAGGTGGTTGTAATCAGGTGGGGGTTGGTCTCTTTCTTCAGGCAGCAACTGACAGAACGAGAGGACACAGTCTTAAGCTGCACCAGGGGGAATATAGGTTGGATATTAGGAAAAAGTTTTTTACAGAAAGGGTGATAAAGTACTAGAATGGTCTGCCCGGGAAGGTGGTGGCGTCACCATCCCTGGATGTTTTTAATAAAAGACTGGATGTAGCACTCAGTCCCATGGTCTAGTTGAGGTGTTAGGGTGTCACTATAGGACACGAAAGAACAGAAGCGCACACACCACTGCTCTCAAGGTGAAGAAAAGGGAAGTTTATTTTCTGACTCTAACATTTATTGTTTTCCAAAAGTGACAGTGGATTGGAGGGTGAAAGTGCCACATCTCCAATGACACTGGACAAACCAACAGTCCATCAAATTTTTCCTACTCCATAAAAGAATGCAAAACAATAAGTTATTTACAGAAAGTGTGTGAGAAAGTTTGCTACAAGAATGTAAACATCAGAAGGCTTAGAAAATCTCACAAAATCAGGGTGACATTAGGGCATAGGTTGGACTCGATGATCTTGAAGGTCTCTTCCAACCTAGTGATTCTGTGTGATTCTAGGCAACAGTATTGTTAGCATTCAGGAACACATAATCACGAGAAATGATAATATCCAGGTGCTTTTATTGAAGAGCTCTGGGTGTCAGGGGTACAATCGCAAATCTGATTTTTACATGGGTTCGGGGTGAACATACTTTTATATTCTACCATTAAATAACTTTCATGTTAATTATTAAACTTGTATTGTTCTATAGTATACATAGATTTCAGCCAAGCATAGCCTCCTTAGATTAGGAACATACAATTTCTCATGGTTGTTCTTATGATTATAAAATAATTATTTTTAATGACTAAACAATTGTGGGAGAATTAGGGATCTCGCGTGCGGAAGATCTCGGGCTGTACGCGTAGTTAGGAAGCCCCCTCCTCACCCTGCAGTCAGACCCTCGCTCCACACCCGGCTGCACCCAGCCGGACATGAGTCAGGGAAGTGACACAGGCTGCCCAAGCCATAAGTACCCCTGAGACCCTGCAATAAACGCCATTTTGCTGTCCACCACATTGGTGTCTGTAGCAGTGGACTGAGTGACCCTGTCGGGTTTGGGTCACAGTGCCGGTGTCCGGAGCCAGGCCCCCACACCGAAGCTGCAACAATTGGTGCCGAAACCCCGGGAACCAACACCCGGGGTCGGGGATCGCCTGGACAGGGACCAGCGGCTGCACAGCTGGACTAGTGCAGCAGGGGGGATGCCCCCGGACCAGCGAGGGACATGGAAGCAATCGCGAAGGTCGTAACTCAGATGCATGCCCAGTGGGGGGTAGATTGTAAGTTAAAAGATCTATGTCTCGCTATACCGAGACTTATTAAGTTGGGGGCAATAGATAGCCCCGTGGATATTCTCCATTCGGAAAAATGGGATAATTGTACTAAGATTCTCACCGAGGAAACCATGTCCTCTGGCTCAGGAAAGGCTCTTAAGTCATGGGGCAGAGTTGTGCAAGCTCTGCAAAAGGCTAGGGAGGAGCAGGACACCTGGCAAGCCGCGAAAGCGTGGCTGCTGGCCACGCCGCAGTTGGGGGTGGGCGCGGCAATGCAGACCGCGGAGGACTTAGAGCAGACCGGCGGCGAGAAACCGCGAACGCCGGACCCCCCCAGCAAACCGGCTTACCATCAGAAGGAGGGGAGGACGCGCGGTCGTTTTGGCAGGGACTCACGGAGGAGGCGCGGGAGGCAGCGAAATCGCCGGTCCCCGAGGGGGCGGATAAAAGCGCACCACCTCCATATGTGTTCGAAAATGGCACCGAAGCGCGTGTTCAGGGCGGAAATGAAGGCGCGGCGGGCGGAAGTGGAGTCAGCCCGCGCGGACGAGCGGGAGGTCGGGGCGGCCCCCGAGAAGAAGCGTATGACCAATCCGAGCACTCAGCTCACATTAAGTCCTTATAGGGCAAGGACCTCCCCCAGCAGGAGGAGGGGGGACCCCAGGGGGAGGGAACGGCCTGACCCCCGCAAGAAGGGGTGGGGTCGCAGCCCGAGAAAAAGGCAGAGCAGCCCGGAAGTGTCTGAGCAGTCGTCTTCCGGCTGGGACTCAGACTCTAGCTCCGAATCTGAGAGGGGATCGGGGGGTTCCGATTCGGATTCGAGTAATAACAGAAGAAGAGCAACGGCCCATAAGTCAACCAACCACAGCGCTCCTACATGGGTAAAGGGGATACCGGAGAAAGATCAAACTCCACTTACAGACTGGCGTAAAATAAAAATAGCGTGCGCTGAATGGACTGCATCGGCGAAACTGGTGTTTCCGGTCCGGGTGGGGGACCCGGCGGAAACCAAAGGACCTATTCCCCAGTAAACCCGAAAGATGTGCAGGCGATTATTAAAGCGATCGCAGATAGGGGTATTAATTCTGCCATGGTTTCAACACTTATCAATGGCGTTTTTGGAGGGGATGGCGTGTTACCTTTTGATATTAAGCAGACTTGCCGAATGATTTTTGACGGGGCAAGGATGATCGTTTTTAAACAGGAATGGGAAGATAACTGTATTAAACAGCTAGCCCTGGTAACAGGGGCAGACCACCCACTGCACAGCTCCAGCATACAGAGGCTAATGGGCACAGACCCTACAATGATCACCCCTCAGGCACAGGCAGAGGGCTTACGGGCACATGACGTTATGACGACGACTCGTGCCGCCTGAGAAGCCATCCGTGTAGCCTCCAAAGTAATAGCCAAACCGTCACCTTGGTCCACAATAAAGCAGAGTGAGAGTGAAAGTTTCACTCAGTTTGTGGACCGTCTGCAGGCAGCCTTGGACGCCTCGACATTACCCTCAGAGGCAAAAGGTCCAGTGCTGGCAGAGTGCCTACGCCAACAATGTAACTCAGCCACCAAGGACATTTTAAGATCACTGCCGCAGGGGTCTAGTATAGCTGCCATGATCAGACACGTTGCAAAGGAAGAACACCTAGCTCCCATCCAAGCAGCAGTTCACACTGCAATAACGAGTGTCATGGCATGCTTTAAGTGTGGCCAGGCTGGGCACGTGGCAATAAACTGCCCCCAATCAGGACACCCACCAGCAGCTGCTCCACCACGCCAGGGGAAACCTAGGGGGCCATGCTGGGCATGCGGTAGGAAGGGGCATTTGGCTAAGGAATGCAGATCCAGGCATCAGGGAAACGAGAGAGGGAGGGGTCACCCGGGCCGTATCCAGCCTCCTCCCACTGGGAACACGCAGCAGCTACAGCAACCCTCAATGGGGCACAGGGTTCTCATGCCCACCACCACCACCCCCTCAGGGAATGTCCAACTCTGCCACCCAGCCAATGGCTCAGTCAAACCCACCTGTACCTCAGCAATACCAAAAACAGCCCCTTGGGGAAGAGGTCCCTGGGTGGCTTTGGCCATGAAAGCATGGGAACGGGACCCGTGGGTGGCCTTCGCCGCGAAGGTGGGCAAGCACCCACTGATCGTGTGGGCAGTGTGTCGTCTCCATAACAGCTCCAATGACTCGGCCATCTGCCTTCCCTTCTGGGTGGACACAGGGTCAGACGTCACCGTCATCCCAGACATACATTGGCCTCGACCATGGAAGCTAGAAGTAGCCCCCATGATGGGCGGAGTTGGAGGGCTGTCCTGAGCCCACAAGAGTGCCCAACCAGTGGCAATAAACCTCTGCACCGAGGGAGGACCAGGAAGAACTATCACCCTCACTACATATGTGATGTCGGACTGTCCACCCTTACTGGGAAGAGATGCCCTTGCCCTGCTGGATATTAGGGTGACAAATTTATTCTAAGGGCCACTGTAGCATACCCACCATTGCCCATCAAGCTGACTTGGAAGTCAGCTGACCCAGTGTGGGTCAAACAGTGGCCCCTGTCAATGCCTCGAATGACTGCCCTCATTGAGTTAGTTAGTCGTGAACTACACAAGAATCATATAGAACCCTCCACAAGTCCATGGAACACTCCAATTTTCGTAATACCTAAGCAGTCTGGTGAAGGCTTCCGTCTCATGCACGATCTGCGGGAAGTGAATAAGCGAATCCAGCCTATGGGCCCAGTGCAAACCTCGCTGCCCATGAACTTGATGATACCGAGAGGACAACCCTGTGCAGTGCTCGACATCAAAGACTGCTTCTTTTCTATCCCCCTGCACGAAGACGACAAAGAGCGTTTCGCCTTTTCCATCATCTTCCCAAACAGCCAGCGGCCTAACCTACGCTTCCAATGGAGGATGCTTCCACAGGAAATGCTCAACTCCCCTACCATCTGCCAGATCACCGTGGACCGAGCGCTAGCACCTGTCCGGCAGAACAACCCAACTGTAACCATCGTGCAGTACATGGACAACATCCTGATTGCCGCACCATCCACAAGTCAAGTGGACCAGCTGGTGTCAACCATCTCCGAGACCTTAAGGACGAATGGCTTTGAGGTAGCGAGTGCAAAAATAAAAAAGGGACCGTGCGTGACCTTCCTAGGAGTGGGAATCACAAGCTCCTACATAACTCCTCCCCAGATGAAAATCCGCCGGGACATCAAGACGCTCCACGACATGCAACAGCTGGTAGGGTCCTTACAGTGGCTCCGTAACATCGTCTTGATTCCTCCGGAGGTCATGGATCCTCTAAACGACCTCTTGAAATGGAAGAACCCATGGGAGCAGAAAACCCTGACACCAGAAGCGGTAAGCTCACTCGACTTCATCGAACGTCAGATGTCAGAGAGCATGCTCACCAGATGGGATTCAAGTGCTCCAGTCGATCTGTATGTCCACTTTACAGAAAAGGGGGCAGTGGGAGCCTTAGCATAAGGACCCCCTGACAAGGCCCAACCGATACTATGGGTGGTCTTGGGGAAACCGTCGCGAGCCTTTTCTCCGGGAGTCGAGTGCCTCTGCAACCTCATTATGAAAGGCAGGAAACTCGCCCTAAGACATCTAGGCATTGAGCCGTCCAAGATAAGTTTGCCTCTCCGCAAAAAGCTCTCTGCGCAGTCAACAACAATGTCGGAATATCTAGCCATAGCCCTTACAGGCTTTGGAGGAGAAATTCGCTACGCAGAAAAACCCCCTTGGACTCGGCTGCTCGCGGTCATCGACATCGACCTCCCACCAAAAGTACTCGACCGACCACAGGCAGGGCCAACCATCTTCACGGACGCATCATCGCAGACCTCCACCGCGGCAGCAGTGTGGCAGTCAGGAGAACAGTGGCAATGTGTCAAGGCAACCGACCGCACGCTTTCGGTCCAACAGCTTGAAGCAGCAGCTGTGGCGCTAGCATGCAGACTGTTCCCAGAAGAACACCTTAACATTGTGACTGACTCCATATTTGTGGCAAAACTCTGCTTAGCCATGTCCGGACCAGGTGTGTCAGTGTCCACAGTGGCAACGATGCTGGAGGAAGCACTCTATTCACGGAAAGGCACCATATCAGTCATCCACGTCAACAGCCACGACCCGATCAAAGGGTTCTACCAGATAGGCAACGACAAGGCTGACGCCGCCGCAAAGGGCGTATGGACATTGAAAGAAGCTCGTCAGTTGCACGAAACCCTTCATATCAGAGCTAAAGCGCTTCCGAAAAAGTGCGGGATTTCTACTGCAGACGCAAAGCACGTCATCGCAACATGCCCTCACTGCCAGAAGTCGCCACTGTGGTTGAGTGGCATCAACCCCAGAGGCCTCAAAGCCTCAGAAGTGTGGCAAACAGACTTTATACAATGCCAGCTGTTGAAACCCCGAGCGTGGCTCGCAGTTACCGTAGATACGTACAGCGGCATGATTGTGGCTACACAGCATCTCAAGACGGACTCCAAAGCGACCATCCAACATTGGCTGACAGCCATGGCATGGCTTGGGGTTCCAAAACAAATCAAAACAGATAACGGCCCAAACTTCATCTCAAAGGTAGTCCAAACATTCGCCTCGAAATGGAACATCGCCTTGGTGCATTGCATCCCATACAACAGCACCGGACAAGCCATCGTCGAAAGAGCAAACCAGACTCTGAAAACTAAGCTGGAAGTGCTAGCAAAGGCAGAAGGCTTCTCCAATGCCATTCCCCTGGGTGACCAAGTGCACATCCTGGCAATTGCGCTGCTAGCATTAAATCAATTCCCTAGGGGGGATGAAACAAACAGTCCTGCTCAGAAACACTGGGCCACTCGAGCACTAGAGGAGGACCCGCGGGTGGTGATCAAAAATGAACTGGGGGAGTGGGAACAGGGCTGGAAATTGGTGCTAACGGGGCGGGAATACGCGGCCGTTAAAAAAGACGGGGACATTAAATGGTGTCCACTTAAGTCAATCAAGTCCGATCTTCACCATGAGCAGAATGAGACTGATGAGAGTTGCGAGTTTCTGTTTACAGGACATGCTCGTGGGGCGTCCTCGGGACGCGTACATCCCCGTTCCAGAGGACAGACCACCAAGCCGTCCGGCAGTGCCCGAGAGACCCGCACGGGTGAGACTCAAGCATCAACGGTGTTTCTGTGTGCTCTTGCTGTTGGGGCTTGTCGCCAGAGGGCAAGCCAGCCCAGACCACTACCCCCATCAGCCATTCAGGTGGGTCATACGACACCTTAGCAGTGACAAGGTGCTCAAAGAAATCACCACACCGAACACCCCATCTTTCGTTCTTCGCTTTACCGACCTATTTCCAGGACGACCAAAGGTAGACCCCTATTCCCCACACGTCACACAAACGTACCTATCCTACTGGTGTCCAGCCTCAAACCCAGGAAAAAGCTACTGCAATCACCCAGGGTGGGGATTATTTTGCAAATAAATCCAGAGCTTAACGAAGCTAAACTTCTGCTTGGATAGTTTGAAATGGTCGACGAGCTAACTCACGACCTTCTCATGTTGTTTTTCTCATCACCTTTTTATTTATCCTCTGGCAAATTGTACATTTTTCAGTTACTTGTTTTTCTACTCCAAAAATCCTAATGGCACCCGTAGTTCCTTAAAAAAATCACACAAAGCCGGAGTATCCCACTGGGCTTTTTGATACATGTCTTTTACTGTTCCCTAGTAAGCATTTTAGTATCTAATTGTCCTCCATCAAGATTTTTCCATTTCCCCAATTTATTCATCACCTATCTTAATTCTTTCTTTTTTTTTTCTTTTTTTTTTTCTGCTTCCCTAAACTTTGGAATTTCCAATTTTTCCTCATTTGGAGTTAATATTAACTCTTTCAGCTCTATTTTCTTCTACATCTTTAGCTTCCTGATTTGCCAAAATATTTCCTCCTATCTCTAGGGTCTTTACCTTTTGGTGTCCCTTAATATGTACTATAGCTATCTCTCTTAGGTAATTTCTCTTAAGGTATGTGCTGCTCTAAAGGCATCCCTTGAATCAATATAATTCCTTTTTTGTGTGTGTTAGATATTCTAGTGCTCTTTTTAAAGTATATAATTCACAAGTCTTGAGCCTTCTAGTTTAAGGTTAATTGGTTAATTTCCCTTTTTTTATAGTTTGCATGTTTCTCTCATCAACTTCTGCATACCCTGTATTTTGCAAGGAGTTGTATTTCTGTTTGCTAACCTAACTCCCAAAGGCCTATCTTGGGGTATCTCTTCTAGTATGCTTTTAGTCCCCTTTTTCCTCTGTCCAACTTATTGGTTTTCTGTTCCATTTTCAAGATCTTATCTATTCATCCCCTGCCTCTGTTTCTCACTTTCACTAACAGCTTAAATACCACTTTTCTTTTAATCACACCCAAAACAAACCATTTTCCCACACTACTTTTCAATACAATACACCTCCCTCCAAGGAGGGTAAAATGCACAATCCACATTTCCCACACTTTCATCCATCCACCTTCACTCACTTTTATTTCTCATTCACCTTCACACATTCCTTCACACCCTCAAGACACAAAGTGGATTCTTATCACCAAAAATTCACTGGTCCCTGTGCCCCCCCCTTCCCCTTGGGGTTGGCCTCCAGGTCTCAGTATCTCTGGGCCTCCTGAAAGGCCGCTGACTGGTCGCCTCTGGTTCCCGTTCACCTGTGAGGCTGTCTGCATGTCACTCACACTCTTCACCTATGGCTCCCTCACACGCCAGAAAACCAATAGCCTGGTCTGCAGGTCACACACGCCCTTCGGCCACAGAGTCCCCCACCTGCCCGAGGACACTAGTCTGATTTGCGGGTCAACTGTCCCCCCTTCCCACCCGCCTAGGAAGTTGAGGCTTTGTGTGTGACTCACTCTCACACACACAACAAGACAACAATAAGGTACCTTTTACTCTCACATCACCTATTACAAGTTTAGGTGCTTCTGGCCAGTCCCAGTGCCATTGCATATCACTTCATCCAGCTGTGTTGTCCAACCCCAGATACTCTTGGGTATTTTCCCCTCAATCCTGCCGCGCTGTCCAACTCCAGATCCTGTTGGGTATTTTCCCTCAATCCAGCTGTGTTGTTCAACGCCAGATGCTCTCGGGCATTTTCTGTCCCTTAACCGAGCGGTGTGGTACAACTACAGATGCTAGGCATTTATTTTGGCTGTGTTGTTGTCATCGTTTGAGCCTGGCGCAATGCCAGTGCCCCCAACGAGAATACCTCTTTCCCTGGTATCTACTGTGAGATGTGATCAGAGACAGAGCAGAGCAGGCTCCAACTTAAGATTGAAAGAAAAAAAGAACTTTATTAACCTAAAACTACACGGAAAAACACACAGAACACAAGATGAAAACCTTCCAAATTTCTTCCTCATCCCCCCACCATATTTCCAATTCCATTACCACCCTTTAGATAATCAATTCTCAATTCCTCGAGAAGAGAGGAGTCTCTCTTGCACCACAGACTTCCCCAGGAAACAGTCGAAACTTCTCGTCTTTCCGTGTCACGTGTGGCACCACCTGGAGAACATTTGCCATCGTGACCTCTTCCTTCCATGTCCAGTGCTCTCAAAACTGCACATGGATCAGAGCTGCTTCTAGGGTTTTTCTCTTTAAGGATGCTTTGTCCAGTTCCAAAAAGAGCACAGTCCCTCTCCTTTTGGGACACCTGTCCCCCCCAAATTTCACCCCCTGGGGCTGAGGGGTCTCTTGAACAGAGATCATCTTCCTCTTCTTCTTCTTTGAAGACCAAGGGCACCACCACCACCCTCCTCACCCGTCGTCTCTGTTCACACACCTCCACATCACTGCACTCTCCTGGCTCTGAGCCATCGCCTCCTCCTAGAATGCAGTCTCTGTGTTGCAGGAATACAAGTGGTTCTGCTGTGGCTATACAAGAAAAGTCCAGCCAAAGGCCACTCCATCATCTCCTCCCACCTAGAATTCTTCTCAACATCTCTCAATCTCATCAACTTCAGGAGGAATCAGCATTTGCAAGGTTTCCATCCTCCCCAGAATAGTTAAAAGTCCCAGGCTCTGCCGGTTTGCTTCATGAACTCCCACGCCTGGCTGCCCTGCTGGGCACCCCCCCTTCTCCTTCAAGCCGGCCACGCTATCACAGGCATGGGCTCTGGCTCTCTCTCCCTCTCTCCGGGGGTGGGGGGAATGGGGGATGGCTGCCCGAAGCCCTTGCAATGTTCTCCTCCACCCTTCGGCCCAGGCCTGGCCTACCTCCCTCTGGCCGCATGGCTCCCCTCCCCCCCTGCCCAGCTCGGAGCCGGGCAGGGAGGGTCTGCTCAGTTCCAAACCGGAACTCAAAAGGAAGTTCCCCTGGGAGTTCACAGCTTTTAACCCCCTGTGTTCTCAGAGGCGTATCCATGCCCTCAGTGGACAAACCAGGTGCCAATATTAAAATCTGAACACCAATTGGCTTGACCACACCATCACAAAAAACTTCATTTCCTCTCAAACAACGACAGTTGTCCAACCCTGGATGCTCTTGGGTATATCCTCACTCCGGCAGAATTCTGCTCAACCCTGCTCTTGGATGCTATTGGAATTTAAATCCCTCAACCCCGCAGCTTTTTAGGGGCCCCTCCTGTCCCGTTTCCTAGTGGATTGGGCTAGGAAACATTGCTCCCTACTTCCGAGGGGTCCAACCCCTCCCTGAGACCCAGTCCCAGTTACCCCGGGGGATTCTTTCACTCCTCTTATCACTCACTTCGTCTCTTTACTGGCCGCTTTTCTCGCAAAAAGTCGGAAACGCAGCATGGGAGACTCCGCACTCACTTGGCAGGTCTGGGACAACCAGCCCGCCTCTCATTCACACACATTCATCTCCCCCACTGCCCCCCCGAGAAATACTTACCAATCCCTTTTCCTTCCCGGGTTCTTCGTGCGCACTACTAGTCTTAGGGGGCCAATTACCGCGGTTTTAGGGACCCTTTTTCCCTTCTCTTTGTTTTATTGCCTCCTTTTGTCCACCGATCGTAACCTGCGTCTGTCGGTCACTCCAGGGGAAACAGAGCGAGGCTGCCAAATCAGGCAGGGCGCGCCTCCCC
This sequence comes from Serinus canaria, assembly GCF_022539315.1. Taxonomy (NCBI): domain Eukaryota; kingdom Metazoa; phylum Chordata; class Aves; order Passeriformes; family Fringillidae; genus Serinus; species Serinus canaria. The sequence continues at coordinate 13,264,163 of NC_066342.1, forward strand.
ACTCTGACTCTCCCAAAGCACCACCAGCGAAGTGTGTTAACCATCCTCTCCTACCAATTGTGAAAAACACCAATCACTTTTTTTTATAAATTTTTAAATATTTAATAGTAATAAAATAGCTATAAAAATAGTAATACAATTAGAGTAATAATAATTTAGACAATTTGAATTAAGACAATATGAGACCATAAAAACAAAGAGTTACGGATGTCCGGGTACGTCGTCAACTTCTTCCTCCTAATCCTAACAGCGCCTTCGAGGCAGGAAGAAGTTCGTTTCTTCTGATAAGGGAGCAATAAATTCTTTTTCTCTGAAAGTTTGAGGTGTCCTGTGGCTGCTATCTCGCTGCAAATCCTTTCTTTTAAAAAGAAGTATCCTACATAGCACAGTTTCTATTTTAACAATTTTTATAACCTAAAACTATATTTAACACACTACTGAAGAGAATTAATACAGCATTACTTTCTAACACAACACATATAATATTCATTTTAATATTTGCGAAAAGCCAATCATAAAATACACATTTTTCACACCATCCCCGCGGGGGGAGGCGTCCCCCCAGGTCCCTGCCGGAGGCCCCCACGGCATCAGAAACGCTCCCGAAACGAACGTGGTCGCCTCTCAAAAATGTGAAAAGCAGCTCCCAAGTGGGTAGCTGGCGATGGACCTTCCCAGTCTGTTCGAAATGCCTTCTAAGATAAACACCCAGGGCATTCCACACGCGGGGGTCCCAGGAGGAATTCATGCCCATGGGGAGCCCATGGCGTCTGGCCCAGCCAAAAAACTCGTAAAGTTCTTGCTGGGGCATGAGAACACCATGGTCACGAAGCGTGAGCTCCCAGAATTCCAAAGTAAATTTCTCTCCCCATGAAGATTGAGTGCTGATGTCTACAGACATCTCTTCCCAAAGTCCAAGTCCACCCAATCGGGCAGTGCCTGCCAGAAAAGCTTCCCCAGCCCCTGCCTCAAGGCTTGGGGGCCAAACACGGCCAGAAAAGACCAGGTCTCCTCCTAGGGAAACTCAGAAAAGGGTTAATACCTTTCTCCCTGGGGAAAGCAGGCGGCAGCGTCCAGGCTCGGGGTCCCGCGGGGTCCTAGAGGCTTCCCGTCCATCCCACGATGATCTCTGGACACACTTCTGGGATTTTTTTCGGCAGATTCTTTCCGTGCTCAGCTGTGCTGTGAACTCCGCCCAAATCCAGGGTCTTGGTTCTCCAGTCCAGGCCACAGCCACATGTCGGGTCACCACTTATTGTAAATCAATGGCAACTCCGACGAAGGGGAGAGAGAATGATGCATCTGACTCCATCATCATAAGGCTAATGAATTACTTTATTATACTATGTACATTGTATCTAAACTGAATCTGCCATGCACTCACTCTTGCTCACAACTGCACTGCTCTCTGATTCTCTCGTGACTGTCCCGTGACAGTCCCACACACACACACTTCTTTGCCCTGATAGGCCAAGGGAATAAAACATCTTCACTTTGGGTAAACAATCTCCATATTGCATTCTACTTTAGCACAGCACAGGCACAGCAAGCGAGATAATAATTGTGTTTTTCTTCTTCTCTGCTTGTCTCACAGTTTCTCTCTGTTCAGAGGGCATGTGAATACAACAGGCAGCAAGAAGCCATAGTCGTAGGTGTTATGAACAAAAAAAGGGTTACCCATTTTTTTTTTTCAAAAGTTGCAGAATTACAAGTTTAACCAGTTCTGGCAGAGGAGTGCTTTTGTTAGCTGCTTGTTGTAATCACCTGTTAAGTATCAGGTCGTTAGCCATCTATTGTTGAGAATTCACTCTATTGTATCAGCATCACCCTGCTTGTGGCCAGGTGGGAAGATGGCATCCCCCCCCAGATGGTAGAGGGGAGGGGACCAGGAGTTCATATGCAGATAAGTTTAGAGCCAAGATGCAGTGGGGCAAGCCCCCCACCAAACACAATTAATAAGCCCCTAAACCAGACAGCCAATATGGAATTCAGAGATCAAAGTGGTGTCTAGACATCAGGGGTGAGGTGAGAAGCCAGCAGAGACTCTGAAAACTATAATGGCCCCTCACTACAACTTCAGAAGATGTTGGTTGGAGCCAGGACCCGAGACTGCCAACTCAAAATCGGGATCCAGGGGTGTGTATACCCCTGCCTGCTCTCGTGAGAACGGACCCCCCAGCTCTGCCCCCTGGTGGACAAAGCTGCATTTGCCTCCTCCTCCTCTGAGTCACTTTAGGGAGCTGCTACGGTGAAACTCTAGATGCGTCGGGCCTCCCAACCCTGAGCTGATCACTTTTAATAAAGGCTTCAAAAAGGAGAAATATCTCCTGCCCTGTTTATTTCAGTAGGGGTGGGCACTGGAGATGCTGCAGCAGGAGGGGCACCCTAGAGAGCAACCGCTGTGGGGGAGGCAGAATGCAAAAATGCTTCACCATGGAAAGCCAGTGCTGGCAGGGCCGGGGGGGGGGGGGAGGGCTGAGGGGGCCAACAAAGGCCAAGGGGGCCCTACAAGTGCCGGGGCCACAGCCATGGGGGGGGGCTGGCATAGGGGGGGGCTACTGGCGAAGGAGCCACTGTGAGGGAAGCTGGCAGCCGAGAAGCTGCTTGCGTGGGAGGCACCATGCAGAGTAGCCTGTAGAGCGGCAGTAATGGGGTAGACATGACCTTCTCCAGAGGGAGTGTCTCGCTCCAGGGGGGAGCATCTGTAACTCTGGGGAGAGCCTCTCACTCCAGGGGAGGAATTGTTCTGCTCCTGGCATGAGCTCTGGGAGGGCTTCGTAAAAGCCTATAACATCACGTGATAAACTGAGGATCGATCTCTTCCTTAGATCCATTCTGTGGATTCATGCCCTGGATCTGTGCCTGGATTCATTATCAGTATCTTTTCTACCACTCCCTTCCACAGCTGCACACAGGAGTTTTTAACATCAAGGCAACTCTTATGTAGGAAAGAGTTACAGGGTTCTTTAACCCATAATAAAAGTTGCTCCTGTGTAGAAAAAGTGCTGCAATATCTTTAAGCTGCACTGATGCTACTGGGACACCTCCTTAGTCTCAGGATACTCATGGTGCCGTGGTTCTTCATCCAACAAACACCACTGACCCAGCCTTATCAGCTGTGCTGGCATCTTGCTCTCCATTGGATTGTGGTTCATAAAGAAAGTCCCATGTCGTTGTAGCAGGGTCCAAGCTCTGCTCTCTGCTTGTATGTCGCTATAGAGCACGACACGGCGCAAAGCACCAAGATTCCATCAGAAGGGTGTATAAGAGAGATTTATTATAGCAACGTGTTGCCTTTATAGTTTTTCAAGATATTTACATTTACTTAAAAGACACATACCCTGTCCATTGGTCATAAGAAAGAAACAAAGTTCTCAATAGGTGGACAAGGAGCCATATCATTCTGTGAGCCAGCTAAAGTCCGTATCTTTTAACTTTCTCTTCATCACGTTGTCATGGTGACAGCCTTGGTGTCTTCCTCGAGAGAGATACAGGGCTTTCCTTATCTTCAGGAAGCCTTTGCTGGCTCACAAGAACAGCCCAAAATGCCTTTCCTACACTTGCAGTCTGAGAGTCATGAGGGACTGCCTTGCTGACTCGCAGTCCTCTTCATTGCAGTCTGGTATCCCAGTGTTCTGGGTCTGAGGGGCTTTGTTGTCTGCCACAGTCTTCCTCACTGTAATCTTATCTCCCGTTGTTCGGGCGACAGATGTACAAAGCAAAGCTACGCAGAGTCCCCAGGCAGGTGCAAAGGAGAGCTGCTTTATTGCAAAAACCAGGCCTTTTTTTAAGCAGTTAGCCCATTATCAGTTACATAGTTTTAAAACATAACTGACTTGATTCAGAGCAAATTTGGGAGAAAACCCCCAAAGGGGTTCCTCTAGAAAAGCAGATTGAGTTGGCCCCTCCCCCAACTGGTTTGGGAGAAAATACCTTCTTAGAGAAAAGTGGAAAATGACTGTTTATAAATGATCAGCCATAAAACCAAATTAATAAATGCGAAAGATTTTATTTTTGCGACCAGAATACAGTCCTCATAAACCACAGTCAAAGAGACAGCGTCGAGCCCGGGATCGGCGCTGCGTGAACATAAATCTGACCTCTATCACATCGGACCTCCCTCTGTTCACGGATGCCGTTTCCAGTGGGGCTGTTTATATAGTTTTTTATGCCTGAGGCAGAGGTGCCCCGATTTCTTTTGTAACCCCACATATGTATGAAAGTTTCTTTCACTGTGCAGGGCTGGAAAATTGCTGTTTCCTGAGTAGTGGCAGGCGCTGATCATGTCAGGGGAAGTCATGTATTTAGATGGATGTTTCTTGGCGACTTTGGTTTATCTTGATTGATGATATCTACCGAGCGATGATCACCCTTGGGTGTTCCCTGATGGCTCCAGAGGAAGCCCATCTCCACCCCAGCCACGTTCTTTTATTAGTAAACGAGGCGTTGCTCTCCTGCTGCCACCAAGAGTTTTCTAATTTCAATGTGGTTATCTGTCTTCAGGTTGCTCCTGGTCAGAGGCTCATTGGATGTTAGATTCTTTTTACAAGTTTTATTTTATACGTTCTCCTCTTAAGCATGAATTACTTTATAACATATATTACATTAAACAATATTAAACAATAAAACTTTTTGCTGCTCCAAAAGAGATGACAAATTCAGAAAAGTCCCTTCCCCAGGTTGCAGTTTGTCTCCCTCAGTCTCTTATCAGTCCCTCTGGCTCTGGAAATGCCACGGACCAGGCCCGGCCTGGTGGGCCACAGGTGCGAGCTGCCGGTGCTCTTCTGGGTGTTCAGTCCAGAGCAGGTTTAAACAGGTCCAAAGAAAAGGGGGAAAAAATCACAGTCCAGGGAACTTCTTTGCTTCAGCTAGCTAAAACTAACTAAAACAAAGGAGAGCTCTGTCCCGCCACCTGTGCATCCGCAGACAATGCAGCCCAGGAGCAGGAATGTGGAGGAGTGAGTGCAGTCTCTGAAGACAAACTGCATGTTTCTTCTCTCCCCCCTTCACTGTCTGGAACAAGTCTTAAAGGTGCAAAACTTCTTATTCAGCATAAACAGAACAAGACGATTGGGGATAAAAGCATCATATAGTCAACCTAGGCCAGCTTGTTTAACTGTTTTTTCAGGTATTGGGGGGCTAACTTCTTGGCATTCACTTCTCCATCTGACCTGAGCCAGGCTATTGTTTCAGCCTCCAAGGCAATTTGCAACTCAAGTAGCTCTTTCTGTTGCTGCTCATCAACATATTTCTCTCTTTGTCCAGGTCTGAGCCCAACTTCCACCCATATGGATAGCAAGTTTTTTCCTTATGAAGGTTTTTTCCCTTTCTTTTGCAAAATTTCAGATTTTCTTTGCAACTAGCTGCAGACTGTGCCAGCTTTCCTCAGTCCACATCTCTCTCTTTGGGGCTGGACAAGCTTTATAAGCTTTTAGCAACTCTTATCAGTGGAGAGCAGTCCAGGTCAGTTTTTACCTGGGTTTCCATGACCTTCTACCAGAGAATGTCAGTTTCGACCAGAAATTAATATCTCCTTTATTCTACAACTAGTGGTTATCTCTGCATAAAATACCTCTTTGTCACTTCAAGAGTACCCTCCTGTTGGAGGATAGGATTTTTCCTTTTTTTTTTTCCTTTCTCTGGGGAATTTTTGTCCCATTTGTTGCCTAAGAGATGATAAAAATGATGGTTAAGAGAGACAAAGGATATGGCTAAGATGGGAAGAAGGGGTGCAGCTGGCTAGTGTCTCTTAGCTTGGGGGGCTTTCTCTTGGGAACAGCAGAGATACCGCAAGATTTTGGCTGTGGGGGGTCAGGGGCTGGGCTTGGCTTCTCTCTTGCTCTCAGGACTGGAGGTGAGCCAGTTGGACTGCTGCTGTGGGGAGAATTAGCTGCCACCTCAGAGTTCTGTCCTGCAATGCTTTCTCCTTACTGTGGGTGAGCTTCTGCTCACAATAGCAGCTGTTGAACTGGGACCTTTCCAACACCCAACCTCTCTGGGAAGGGGAACCCTCCCCCCTCTCCCTACCTGGAGGGAGCCTCTTCCTCCTGCTTGCAGCAGCTATTTGTGGAAGCCCACCTGCCGCTGCCCAGCCCTGCTGTTTTTCTGCTGCTGCTTCAGGCTTTTTTGCTATGCTTTAACCTAACACCCCATGTCCACCTGGCATGGGTCTGGAGATTTTACTGCATTTTGTTTGCCACCCTGGGTGTGCTCACCTCTGCTGTTCCAGCCTGCTGCTACAAAGTCCCTGCTATAGTCCACTTCACCATCCGGAGGGGCACTGGGACTGGCTGCTCACCATGAGTTTGTTAAAAATAGGTTAGAAACTGTTGTGCAATAGTTGATAATTGTTAAGCATGTGCTGTTAGTTTAGTTATGGTAAAAGGGGTTAAAAGGGTAGTTATAAAAAATACAGTACTCAATGTACTGTATTACACCTTAATAAAGTGCACCAGTCCCCAAGCAAAATGAGCCAACCTGGACAGAATTGTAATAGGCCAATAAAGCACCTTAAACCTTCATGCAAATGAAGGATCCAAAAAGAAACTAATCCAAAGGGACAAAAAAACAGGATAAAAAGGGGCATCTGACCCAGGGAAGCTGTGCCGCTCCACCTGGAACATCGGGGACATAGCTGCTGAAGAAGACCCAGTGGTGGCACTGCGGCATCCTTGACGGGAATGCTCCTGCTCGGCCTGCAAGCCCCCATGCTTTAGGCCTTTTCTTTTTATTATAATAAATGCTGAAATCACTTTAGTACCAGGAGTCTGGTCCCAATTTTTAACAAGTTTGTACAGGAAGTGCCTTTTCTCTCTCTCCAGCTGGCTCACCTGCCATTAACCACATGCAGAGAGGCAGCTGAGCTAGTGCCACAGCACCCTCTGCAGCTGCGGGAGAATCATCTCACCTGCCCTGCTTGTCCGGGAGCCAAGAATGCCCCTGCCAGCTGTGGCCATAACTACACCAAAGGGGAAAGTGCTTGACAGCTGAGAGAAGGCTTTTACTGGGTTTCTGGTTTTGTTTCTTGTTGCTGCCATTGTTGTTTGTTTGTCTTGTTTTATATACATATATATACACACACACTAGTAAGGAACTGTTATTCCTTTTCCCGTATCTTTGCCTGAAAGCTCTGTAATTTCAAAGCTATAATAATTTGGAGGGAAGGGGGTCACATCTTCCATTCCAAGGGAGGTTCCTGCCTTCCTTGGCAGACACCTGTTCTTTAAACTGGACAACTGCTTGCTGCGCCAATTAAAATGTAAGGCCCCAAAAATTCACTCGACAAACCTCTTAAAAGGGCTTACAGATTTTTTCATGTACTCTAAGTTAGATGCGTGAGAGAAATATCAACAAGATATTCTCAAGAGGTCCAAACAACGCAAAAACTTTACTGGCAACTTTAGAAAATCAGAGAACTTTGTGATAAAAGTTTAGGGCAGCACTCAATCACCATAAGGCATTTCACAAAGCATCAACTTAGCCCATTCAACTTAGCAAAGTTCAAGGCCATCCAATTTTAAGGTTCTCAAAACTCCAAGAAGAGGGAATTAGAAGGAGAAGAAAGAAAGAAAGATACAGAAAAGAATGAATATAGCTACCACTCCTGGGTTCCAGCGTTGTCTCAGCTGATAGAAATTCCAAGGGGAGGTAGCATCACAATGTGCTCACCTCAGGTTCTGCCTTAAGTGCCCTTTGGCTTCCTGGGTCCTTCCCCTGGGTGGGACTTTTGGTCACCTGGCCACTCTGGGGCTTTATTTGGGCTCCAGGGGTGGGATGTGGATCATTGCCGCCAGTGTACCAGTGATCAGTGGCCACTGTGGGGCTGGACTACAGGCCATAGGGGGTGGGGTATGCATAGCAGGACAACACCTCACCACTGAGAGGACCAACCTGCCCCTTCTTTCATACACATGCCCAAAATGTTTCAAGACAGCAATCCTTCCAGTGTCTCACACGTGCCCTTACAAAACATCTCTCCCTATCTTTCTTGTAGTTGAAGGACTACACATTACAGAATTATAATTGGCTTCTAGGGACAAAATTTCTCAAGCAATCTTTTTGTGGACAAGAAGGCCAATGGTATCCTGGCGTGCATGAGGAAGAGCATTGCCAGCAGGTTGAGGGAGGTGATCCTGCCTCTCTACTCAGCCTTGGTGAGGCCACATCTGGAGTACTGTGTCCAGGTGAGGGCTCCTGTATTCGGTTTTCATGGCAAGGCTTTGGAAGAGAGGTGCTACAGAGGTGGCTTCTGTGAGAAGCTGCTAGAAGCTTCCTTCATGTCTGTCAGAGCCAATGCCAGGTGGCTCAGGGATGGATGTGCTGCTGGCCAAGGCTGGGCCAATCAATCAGAAATGGTGGTAATGCTTCTGTGATAACATATTTAAGAAGGAAAAATGTTATTGCACACATGTAATTGCCCTCAGAGAAGAGAGGAGTGAGAATATATGAGAGGAACAGCTATGCAGACACCAAGGTCAGTGGAGGAGGGGGAGGTACTCCAGACACCGGAGCTGAGGTTCCCCTACAGCCTGTGGTAAAGATCATGGTGAAGCAGCTGTGTCCCTGCAGCCCATGGAGGTTCACAGGGATGCAGAGATCCACCTGCAGCCTGAGGAGGAGACCCACACCAGAGCATGTGGATGACTGAGAGAGAGCTGTGAACCTGTGGAAAACTGGTGCAGGAGCAGGCTCCTGGCAGGGACCTATAGACCTGTGGAAAGAAGAGTCCATGCTGGAGCAGGTTTCCTGGTAGGACATATGACCCTGTGAGAGACCTGTTGCCTAGAATCAGAAGAACTTTCCAAACAATATTAGGATTGATAACATAAAGAGCAGTCTTTTAATGAAAGCTTTCAGGTGCACAAAATGCAGCCATGTGCACCAGCAGCGTGGGTTTTTCCCAATTTTTATAAGTTTAACCAATCAGTATATCTGACAAGTACATCCAATAGGAGACTGGTTGTACTTGTAACCCACCTTTGGGCCTGCCCAGTTGGAGCCCCTCCAAGGGTTCTTAGCTCTATATTTTGTTCTGTCTTCCAGGTGCTGGTGCATAACAAGATGTCTTTGTCAGAAATTCTTTTCTTGAAAATAAGACTAAATAGAATTTCAAGAAGGTGGCATAATGTGTGAGAAAGGGTAATTTACTATTCTAAAATATGAGAAGGTGCTAGAAACTATACAGCTATATATTAAAAATCTACAAAGAATTAAAAATCTAAAAGTCTTCAGGCATCAGATCCATCCTGGAACAGGCTGTTTTTGAAGGACTGCACCCTTTGGAAGAGTGACCCACATTGCAGCAGTTCACGGAGAACTGTTTCCCATAGGATGGACCCATGTTAGAGAAGTTTTTTAAGGACTGTCTCCCATGGGTGGAACCCCATGCTGCAACAGGGGAAGGACTCTTCTCCTTGAACAGTGGAAGGAGCAAAGTGTGATGAACTGACCATAACCCCCATTCCCCAGCTCCCTGTGCTGCTGTTGGGAGGAGGCAGAGCTTTGGAAGCAAGGAGGGGTGGGGGGAAAGGTGTTTTTAAGATTTATTTTACTTCTCACTATCCTGCTCTGATTTTTTTTTTTTTTTTGGTAATAAATTCAGTTAATATCTCTCGGGGCCTCTCGCTGGTCAGAGTGACCCCAAGAAATGTTAAAAAGTCTCTTTTCCCAGCCCGGCGCTCAAAGAAGGAGTCAGAGCTCTTCAGTTCTTGGTCTCAAGATTGTTTATTGTATCTTATCTATAAAATATTTTCTCCTGTCCAGCCGAGGTCTGCTCAGCAAGACAGTCCGAGGCACTCTGCCTGCCCCCAGGGCGGTGTTATGTCTTTATACTAAAAACTACGTATACAGTGTTTACAATTACTTTCCAATACCCATCACCTATGTTAGACAGTGAGCTTCTACTCTAAACCAATCTAAAGGTGCCAACATCACAGCAGAAGATGGAGGCCAAGAAGGAGGAGAAAGGCTGGACACGCCCAGATCCCTTGTTTTGCGGAGATAAACAAAACTCTACAACTTTGTGAAAGTTGTAAAGCTGGTATGTTTATTACAGCGCTGGACACATGTGGGAATCATTCTTTTAAAATGACATGCCTTCTTCTGGGAACTTCAGGTCTTTTTTTATCTCCTTCTCAAATACATATGCATGCAATTTTACAATAGGTTTATACATATTCATTCCACTGATTTCAGTGATACTTGCTACTAATTCTTCAGAAAGAAGTCCTGGGTCAGGTTGCTCTGCTCAGTCTGCTCCTCTCTTCTCTTATCTCTTGTCCTTCGGCTGAAGCAGTTCTTAGCCTTTCTAAGCACAGGCTCTTCGAGAGAACAGACAGTCAGACTAAACAGCAAGCTACAGACAACTCAAAGATGTACATTTCACCTAAATCAAAATGGATTTCTACCTTGGAAAATTTTTACTCTGCTTCACCCTCCATCTTGTCCCCTGAACCCCCATTCTAGAAACCCCAAAATCTACTTTTTCACCCTCTGATAAATTCACTATCATTCTACTTAATTTGTCATGGCTTGTAGATCTTCGTATAAGGTTGGTAACTTGCTCCACGGGTCATAATCAAAACCACAGGCGTCTTGGGCTCTGTGCCACGGTCTCTGAGTCCCCTGGCAGGGGTCTTGGCCGTTCAGGACAGCCAGAGGGATGTCCTGGGTTCCGACAAATATCCCAAATTTGAGTCTGTTTTGCCTGTGACACTATATAGTGAATGATTTTTCTCAGACCTTCTCTCAACTCGTGAACCTTTCATTATTATATTTTCTCTCCCCTGTCCAATAGTGGAGGTGAGTGATAGAGCAACTTTGGTGGGTGCTTGGTATCCAGCAAAGGTCAACCCACTACAGCTCCTCAGTACAAGAGAGATATGGAATTCCTGAAGCATGCCCAGTAGAGGGCTACAAAGATGATTAGGTGACTGGAACATCTCTGTCAGAACTTAAAGAATGCAGTGAAAGGTCTCAAAACATTGTCAGAGAAGGAAGTTCCCATAAGATAAGCCACCACAACAGGCACAGATGGCAAAAAGGAAGGTGTTAATTCCAAGCCTAAACAGAGTTTTGGAATTAGCACACCAGACAAAATTCCACTGGACTGTGCGAACTTGTGATAAGTGCAGATGGCAAGAAAAGGAAGATGCCAGTCCTGGTGAGGCAGATCTGGGTAACCTACCCAGACAAAAATTCCCACCATGGCAAACTGTGGGAAAGGAAACCACTGCTTACATCCATTCCAGCCCAAGTTGTGTAAATAGCATCTATGCTCTGTGGATACTTGGGACTTGGACTTTATAAAAGTGGTACCACCAGAAGAACACTTTGGGACTCCCATCACCGAGAAGACCAGAAGAAGGGCCAGCAGGATGCCACAGGAACCCACGTGGTGGTGGCTATCTCTACTTAATATGTCTCTCTCTTTCTTTCCCCCTTCTCACATCTACTGTTAAATAAAATGTGTATTATTGACTTTGGCATATTGTCTCATTTGCACCTTTATTTGGGCAGAGGCATCTTTTAATTATCAGATCCTAACATTATTTTGGTGTCAGAAGTGGGATACTGTTCTCTGACCTGAAGTGCCTTTGACAATAGTACATTTTTCCTCTGAGGGAAATCTGGTGTAGTTCCTTTTGTAGGAACTTTTGGAAACATTTGCTGCAGTATTCCCTCTGAGGGAATTTTGCGTGTTAACTTTTAGAAACTTTGACATAGCCTTCTTCTGAAGAGGTTGTGTTAACTTTTGAAAACTTTGCCTAGGCATTCCCTCTGAGGGAATTTTCTGTGGGTGACTGGGTAGTTCCTTCTGTGGGAGTTTTTGGAAACTTTGCTATGAATTGTCTGAGTGAATTTGTAATTCCCTCTGTGGGAATTCTGGCAGAAAATGGCTATCCTGTGTGGCCAGTGTAAAGAAAATATTTTGTTGTCCTTGGAAAATTTTAGTTGCCACTCTACCCCGGAGTGGAGTTGGCATGAGAAAATTGGGATAATGTGCAACTAGTTACTTAGAAATCTGAAAATTAAATAATGCTATCTTTACGTGATTTGGTGAAAAAATGTTCTACCAGTTACATTAGGAAAAGGAAAAAAAGTGCAGGCAGAGGCACTGCTTTCTGCTAAACTCAAAAAAAGACTCCAAGCGGACACACTGTTAGCTGACCAGTGCACTCCTAACACAACTTAGGAGGCTTCAAACTGAGCTTTGGAATGTGCATGAAAGAGAGAGAATATTACAGGAAGGATTGCAGGATGTAGAACCCATAACATTATCAGAAATATGGTCTTGTGACTCAGACCTTTTGTTGTGTTCAGTGGACGAGTTGAGGGAATGTAACTGAATCTATAGTTGTCCTGATAAAGAACAAAATGTAACATTTGCATTGACATCTGATAATGAAGAAGTAGCATGCCAACCCTTAATTAAGCCTGGCCATAAATCAGGTGAGATTGAAATCCAGGTCAGTACTAATTTTTCAGTAGAATATTGAGAGGCTAAATGTGCTTCCTGAGCAGCAAAAAGTTAAAGTCACTGGAGTAAACTGGGCAAATGTTATCTTCGAAACGGATAAGGTTCATTGATGGCTCCCAGATGAGAAGAGGAAATCTGTTAACCTAAACACTAAAAGAAACCCAGAGACTGCATTCCCTAATTCTAGTATATCACAATACTGGATTTTTGCTACAATGCAAAATAAAATTTTTGAAGTTATAGCTAATTTGGCTTTACCTACAGCTGTAGTAATAATTTTTGCAAACCGAACAGCCAAAATACTAACAGCTGCTGTTGGCAGTGATGAGATGGTCTTCTAATTCTCTTATCTGGCCAGTTTATTACAAGCAATTGAATAACAATACTTCACCTTTAACTGCTGCTATGCTAAATTTTGTGGGACTGGTAACTCAAATTCAGAGAGCTTCCCATTTGTATATGGCAGGGCAAGGGCAATACACTTTTAATAGACTCCTGCAGGAGTCAGATGCTGTGCTTGCCAAACTTACAGTTTCACTGCCCCCAGACATAAAGTTAACCAGAGGAATCCCCCCTAAAAAATATAGGGGAAGTAACAGCAGTGCAGCAAGCATTTGATAAAGTAGAAATTCAAACTCCACTTGAGAGATATCAAGTTCATGCAGTTAAAAAGCTTGATTCACTATGGAGTAACCCATCCAGAGAAACATTTCTGGGGTTTGTGCTGTTTTCTTTTTCTAGGAATGTTAGCACACCCCCTGCCCCCTCCCCCCCAAGATCAAAGGATTGAGTTCAGAGGGGGGGGGAGGCTGCCAGCAGATTTACATGAGAAGACTCACAGCTAAGAAGATGTAATAATCACTTTTCTCTTTTCTCTTAAGCTCTATTAACTTTTGATTGCTTCTGTGGTATACACAGGAACTGAATCAACACTTCATGGATTGTTCTTTCTTTTTTAATATTGATCAGTCTCTAGTAGACTGAATTTTCACTTCTTTTTATATGAACCTGCTAACAGAATCCGATGGAATTTTTAACTGCCCCCATAATTTCTTGTATTATCAGTTCATTAATTCTTGTGATTTGTTTGTGTTTTCATGGATAGCAACTTGGGAGACCAAATATTAGGATTATATAAGACAAACCATTTTATTCATTGTTGTAGCAATGTGAAATCATAGTTTGTCTCAGGTATCCCTGTCCATTCCCAGGTGTCAATCACCTTTTCCTCTCCCCACCCTGATGCATGCTGCGTGCTGTCTATCAACCTTGGCATTCCAGAGGGGCATTGAGTGATTGGCAGAGTTAAAAAGATTCCCTGCATCCCTGGGGGTCATTGGCCCACCCAGGTGTCCCTTGCACCTGAGACCTGCCCACCCTGCACCTGATTGGTGGGATCCCCACTCCTTCCCTCCCCCTCTCCTTGGGCTTAAAAGAGCCAGCAACCACGCAGTTCAGGATTCTGTTAGAGCTGTTACAAGATTCAAAAGCCTGCCATCGGAATAAACTCTGGATGGAAACTCTCTGGCAGAATCCACTCCTTTCCTTCACCCTCACCTTAAAGCATCTGCACAGAGGTAAAACCGGGACTTGCATGTCTGAACTTGTCTCCAGCGCCTGCTGCAGCTACCAGCCAGCCAGAGGTGTCTCTGAGGTGAATACACTGCAGTTACCGCCTTTAGGTCAAGCAGCAGAGGCTAGACAAGACCGGACAAAGCCCCATCTGGACATATGTTGGTAACATTCCTATACATTGTTAGTTTGATTTCTGCTAATTTTGTCTTTTTACTGAAAAAAAATAATGTGGGAAAAGCTTTTACTTTTATCTTATGGATGTATACTTTTGTTTCAACCAATTAAGATCTTTACCTCACTTTTATAATCTATTCTAATCAATATGGTAACTATAGTACATTCTGCATCACACATGCTTCTCAATTGTGGGTACAATTCACTGTAGCAGCAATTACAAATTAATATGATGAGGGAAATTTACCCACTGGAAAAAAAAAGAGGAAAAAGAAATCTAGGATAATGCAACTAAATTTGAAAGGGAATTAATTTCACTTATAACCCCACCATTAGTAAAGCCACAATTTTTGTTTTGTATCAAGATCAAATCACAACAGAGCTGTATTCTATCCCCTGGAAAATATAGGTTTGATGTAAAGATGTGTTTGCATAATAAACTTTTGTATGAGAACTTTGTATGCTAAAAGTTACATATTGAGACCACATCTAATGGGCACAGTATTGTGGAATGCCTCACACCTACTACCCATTAAGATAATGAAGCAACAAATGTGTGCTAAAAGTTAATTTTTCATGGTGTGTAGAATTGCCCAGTGGGACAAGAACATTACCTATAAATTCATTCAACTATATATGGATGTGGTTGAGAGAAAACCCTATTTTATGCGAACACACCTCCTTGACACCTGGGGAACCAATGGATCTGCCTCCTGCACAGGTCCAACAGATCACGGTCCTCTACTGGGAACATCCCAGTTCGTCAAGGCCACAGCTATTTCACATAATCTGTAGCTGCAATCATGGCAGTACATTGTTCTGTACCCTTGCCCGAGACTGTTTATGCATGCAAGCAAGCTAATTCCTACAGGGGTCTTGACATGGCCTTTCATTCTAGTTCTCTTTCAGCAGCTCCGGATTTCACCTATAGATGTGTAGTAAATTATGGTGAAATGTGGCCTGTTCCTATGAGAAAAATTTGTGACACCAAAACTGTCTAAACAGGCTTTAGTCATTCTACAAATGTATCTTTTAGTCTTACTACAGCAATATATCAGTTCTTTAATCATTCAGACTGAAAAAAAATTGTAATTTTTTCATAGAACTTGATACACTTACAAAATAAAGAGGAGGAATTATTAACTTCCTTTTATGTGTGTCTCAAAACAAAAGACCAGAGTTGTTCATTCAGGCCACCTACAAGACTATCTGCTTCCTTTCCATCTTCTTGCATTATTGTGTCTTAATTGCAATGTTAGTATCAGTGCAATTTTGCAGCATCATTCTGGCTTCCCTTTGTGTTCTATTTATCAGTCTATTCCATGCACTCCAACAAGATGATTTAGGGATCCTTTCCTTTCTCCTCTCTTTTTCTCCTCTCTTTTTCTCCTCTCTTTTTCTCCTCTTTATTTGATAAGCCATTCCTAGCCATTATTATTTTGCAGTAAGTTGAGATTTGCTGACTAAGGGTGTAGCGTTTTCGGTTCAACTGGGTGAAAACACCAGTTAAGTGTAGTGGTTTGGGTTTGATTCCTGGCCAATGCACCAATCAGTGTAGTGGGTTTAGCGCTGGCCAAACACCAGCGCACACACTAGATTTATTTACTCATTTTCTGCTGCGAGATAAGGATTAGGAGGAGAGCAAAACAGGCTCAAAACTTTAAAGGGTATAAAGAAAACTTTATTAACAGAATTAAAAGAAAAATAGTAAGAAATCAGAATAAAATTTCAGAACCCTTATCCTCCCCCAACTTTTCTTTTTCTCTTTCCCACTGACAATGTAAAGAGATAAATTTGATATTTTCTGTCAGTTTACCACTTTTAAAATAATCTTTCTTCAGTCCACTTAGGGAGAGGAGTCTCTCCTGCTGCATCATGGAGACTTTTCCACAAGAAACAGTTCTCTCTTGGTTTTAATTTTCACAAATAGCAGCAGTCCAGAAATCTGCAATCATGAAGTCCCTCCCACCCTTGGTAGTCTTTTCCACAACTACCACCATGGGTCATCTCAGCTTATTGGGGTGCAACTTTAATGATGAGCTGTTCTAGCATAGAGACAAATGTTCTCTTCATCCATCTCTGGGAAACAGAAGTCTTCTTCTTCTTCTTCTATCCCTGGGGCAAGGTTTCTCATCTCTCTCTTTCTATTCAAGCTTCTCATCTACTCACAGCTACTTTGACATCTGCTTGCTTCAACACTGGTGCCTCTGTTCATGGCTGTGGTTAGAATGCTACATCCCCACAGTGCATTCCATGAGTCACAGGGACAAAAGAGTCTGATGTATCAATTATATCTTCACCATAGCCTTACAAGAGAATTTCAGCCCAAGACTAAGGCATCTCATTCTCCTCCCATCTGGAATTTGACTCCTTCTTTACTGACCTCAGTGTCTCCATATTGTTTTCTTTACGTGTCTTCATCCTTTCTTTTTTTCTTACTTGAAAGAGGATTGATGTCTGTAAGTTTCATCTGTGCACTGAAAGGGTTAATATCTCGCCCAGGCCTGTGGATGGTCATGTGATCTCTGCCAGGCAGTGGAGTTGCTCATGATGTTAGCTCCTGCCACACTGGGGGTGGGGCCTGAGCCAGGCCCCCAGGGGCAGTAGGAATGGCCAGGATTTCAGCAGCCTGATTTGTGGAAAAAAAAACTAACTCCACAACTTTTAAAAGTTGTAAAGCCGGTATGTTTATTACAACGCTGGACGCATGTGGGGATCATTCCCCCTAAAGGACGTGTGCACCCCTGAGAATTCCTGAACTTTTTTAATCCCCTCTTACTTGTACATATGCATAGGGTTTCACAATAGGTTCATGCATATTCATTTTACTGATTTCACGTTACAACTTGCAATTAGTCCTTATCATTCCTTGCACAGAGAGAGAACTCTCTGGTTATCTTGTCAGTCTCTTGCAGCCTCAGCTTTAGGCTCTTGTCTTCATTTCAAAGTTCAAGGACCCCCCTTATCTTTCTTTCCATCTTGGAAGTTCGCATTCTTTTCCTCGGCTGAGACGGTTTTGCGAGCACAGGGTTTTTTGTGAGAACAGGCAGTCTTAAGCACAGCACAGAGTTAACAGACTAAACAACATATTTCATCTATGCAAGCAAGCTACAGACTAAATAATTCAAAACAGCACATTTCACTAAATCCGAAATGTATTTTTACCCTGTAAAATTTTCACTCTGTTTCAGGCCTGTGCATGACTCAGCGGCAGCATGCTGCGGGTCGATAGCTTCCCCTCTCCCTGTCCAGTGGCTGCGGGTGGAACTCAACAGCAGCAGAATCTCAGCCGAGCCACGCTACGGGCTGAGCCAGCCAGGCCACGTGAAAGGGGCAAGCCTGGTCAGGCCAGCGCTACAGCAGAGCAGGGCCCAACAAGGCTGTGCAGCAGAGCAGGGCCTGGCCTGGCCAGCGTCCAGTTACCTGTTAAAAGCCGGAAGTAAGAGACCTTTTCCCGGGCATCGTTAGTTTTTAAATGTGATTTTGCAGAGGCATGTTCAGCTTTCTTAAGTGGTTTAACAAGGTGTCAGTATTTAAAACTAGACAGCTGATTGATTCTGTTGGGTTCGGAGGAAGCTGTTAGCAGTCCTCACAGAGAATCACTTCTGTAACTGATGGATTTTCTCTTTAACTAAAAACCAAGCTATGTTAAACCATGACAAAGGGTCACACAGTTAATGGCCTCAGTAGAAGGCATGCAGCAGGGCTTCCCAGAGAGAGTAGCAAGCAGAGAATTTTTCTCAAAATTCCCTATTTTGGGAGTGGCCAGAGACTACTACTGTGCATTCTGATATACAGGGGGTCACAGTCAGTATTTTTCTTCCATCATGGTCTGGTCCTGCCACAGCAGTACCACAGGAGCCCTTGCGGAGCTGGAACCATGCCAGGGGATGGGCAAGGATCCTCCACAATTTCATCCTAAGAATTTTCCTAATTTTTGCTAGGTATCCCATTTGCCTGATGTTACATGAGAACTTCTTTGCGTAATTGCAGAGTCCTGTTGTCATATTTCTGAAATACAGTAAGTTTTGTTTTTCGCTATTTGCAAATGCAGTAAAGAGACAATGACAGAGCCAGTGCTGAAAAGTATGATTTCCAAGACATAGCTCCCCAAATACAGAAAAGGAACATTATTTTAATGTTCTTTTCTAAATGTTTCATACACTTTTACTCAAGTGTTTTGGTTCTGACTGAGAGTTAATTTTTCCTTAGCAACCCTCACAGTGCTGTTCTTTGCATTGGTAGCTGGAAAGGTACTGATAACACACCAGTGTTTTGGCTACTGCTGAGCAGCGCTCTCTCTCTAACATTCCCCCCTCACCCACATCAAGGGGTTGGGAGTGGGTAAGATCCTGGGATGGGACACAACCAGGCCAGCTGACCCAAATTAACCAAAGGGATATTCCATACCATATGTCATCAGCTCAGATATAAAACCTAAGGGAGAGAAGAGGAACAGAGGGGCATTTGTTATTCTACAATGTTTGCCTTACAGAGCAATCACTATGTGTGTTGAAGCCCTGCTTCCCTGGAAGTGTCTGAACATCACTCACTGATGGGAAGTAGAGATTAACTTTTCCCTTTCCTTCTGTGCGCACAACCTTTCACTTTTCTTCTTTTGCTCTAGTAAACTGCCTTATCTCAACCTACGAGTTGTTTTCTATTCTCTCTCCTTTATACCAGGAGTGATAGAGCAGCATGGTGGGTACCTGATAACCAGCCAAGGTCAACCTACTACACCAAGATAGCTTGAACTTTTTGTTTGTTTTTTTCCCAACTTCTGTTTATGCTCGTTTTAACACCTTTTTAAATTTCACATTTAAAAGGTCATAGCCATCAGAACTCAAGGAAGGCAAGATTGATATCAGCCAAATCTCATGTATTTTACTGCAGTCACCCTATACACACACCTTTGAGACAGCAGCTATTATATTTTCATCGTGACACAATAATATGTATTTATATGTATGATGTACATGATATATGTAAAGCCTATTTTGCCTCCCAGTAATTTTACAACTATGACTTTCTACATACAGGAATAATTTTGTCTGGCACTGAAATGCTGCTATTTCTGGGATCAAACACAATTTGCTCCAGTTGCACTCAGTTTTCTGAAAAGACGTAAAGAAATATATCCTTTCCAAACAAAACCATAGAGTTACATTGCACAGGCAGAATGTACCTCCATATTTGGGTAATACAAAGGCTCTGAGTTTTAGCAACATGTGGTCAGAAATATGTTTTCACATATCACTGAGAAAATCCCAGTTTTGCAAACCATATGTCAACTCTTACAAGAAATAGGTTTGCTAATAAATTAAGGGAATAGCATTGTTTATTTGGATGTTCTTATCACAAGCAGAGCACATTTTCTTTGGAGGATTTGTACTAGATAAGTTCAGCCTCAGCTTGGCTGTTAAAGATGTCCAGATAGTGTGCATCTTTCTGTGATAAAAGAATCATAGAATGGTTATGGTTAGAAGGGACCTTGAAGATCATCTAGTTCCAACCCCCCTGCCTTGGACAGGGATACCTTCAACTAGATCAGGTTGCTCAGAGCTCCATCCAACCTTGCCTTAAACACCTCCAGGGATGGGACATCAACAACTTCTCTGGGCAACCTGTTCCAGTGCCTCACTAGCCTCCAGGTAAAGAATTTTCTTCTTCCATCTAATCTAAACCTACTCTCTTTCAATTTGAACCTGAAATAAACAGGGCAGGAGATATTTCTCCCTTTTTGATGCCTTTATTAAAAGTGATCAGCTCAAGGCTGGGAAGCCCGACGGATCCGCGGGTTCGCCGTCGCAGCTCCCTGGAGTGACTCGGAGGAGGAGGCAAATGCAGCTTTGTCCACCAGGGGGCAGAGCTGGGGGTCCAGCCTCACGAGAGCAGGCAGGGGTATACACCCCCACTATCCCGATTTTGAGTTGGCAGACTCAGGTCCTGGCTCTAACCAACATTTAAGTTGTGGTGAGGGGCCATTAAGGTTTTCAGAGTCTCTGCTGGCTTCTCACCTCACCCCTGATGTCTAGAGACCACTTTGATCTCTGAATTCCATATTGGCTCGCTGGTTTAGGGGTTTATTAATTGCGTTTGGAATAGGGGCTTGCCCTATTGCATTTTGGCTTTAAACTTATCTGCATATCAACTCCTGGTTCCCTCCCCTCCACCGTCTGGGGGGATGCCATCCTCCCACCTGGCCACAAGCAGGGTGATGCTGATACAAGAGAGTGAATTCTCAACTATAGATGGCTAACGACTCGATACTTAACAGGTGATTCGACAAGCAGCTAACAAAAGCACTCCTCGCCAGAACTGGTTAAACTTGTAATTCTACTTTTGGAAAAAAAAAATGAGTAACCCTTTTTTTGTTCATAACAGAACCCATTTCCACTTGTCCTGTCACTACATGCTCTTATAAACAGTCTTGCCCCATCTTTCCTGTAAGTTCCTTTCAGGTACTGCAAGGCCACAATTAGGTCACCCTGAAACCTTCTCTTTTCCAGGCTGAACAATCTCAATTCTCTCAGCCTTTCCTCAGAAAGGTGCTCCATCCCTCTGATCAACTTGGTGGCCCTCCTCTGAACTCGCTCCAACAGGTTGCTGTTGTAGTGTTGGTTTTGACAACCAACTAAACTCCAAATACACCGCACCCCTTCCCCACACCAGTAAGGTAGGGACAATAAATGAGAGATGATGAGTTAAAATAAGAGTTTACTAAAAACACAAAGCAATGGAGTGAGACACATAATGAAAATAAAATTATACAGAAGAGGGAAATGGTTTAACCAACAAAAACCAAGGTGTTACATAGTCACATAGTCCCCCTGGAACAAAGACTGGCTGCCACTTCTTAGGCAGCCCACGTGCCCAAGCCCCCCCTCCCCCCCCCACCCCGCTCCTTCCCCAGATCCCCCAGAACAAAGCTGGAAAGACAGGGGCTTACAGTGCGATTCCAATGGCGGATGGAGGGTGCTGGCACTGCCTGGAGCAGCTCCAGACCTTCGGGGTCACTTCTGCCGCTTTACTGTCTCTTCCTGCTACCCTGCTGGACTCGTTTTTGGCTCGGCTGGATGCCCTCTTTGCTTAGCTGGACTCAGTTGGTGGTATCAGTGTCGCTGGTCCTCATCTCTGTCACACTGTGGGGGGGGGGGAATGGTCCCACTGGGCACTGAAAGCTGCGCTCCCAACCCTACTTGTCTTGGCTGCCCTTCAGAGCTGACACTTCAGCTCCGTGCCTGAGGAGAGGCTCCGCTGCTTCTCTTCAGCCCCTTGTCTTGTCAAAACATCCTAGAGGTTCAGTAAATGGGGAGAAAATGGCTGGGTGTGGAGTGCCATTATCTGCTGGTCCCTCTGCTGGAGTGAGCCAAACAAAATGGCCTTGTTTCCGATTCCAGCCACAGCATTTTCCCTTTTCCCTGCTGAAATCATACCTATGGCTATGATGTAATATGGTGTTGAATAAACAGTGTTGAAAGCTCCACCCCCTTGTCTTTGTACCCAGGACAATTGGGGACCCCAGAGCTGGAGTAGAGGGGCAGAATCACCTCCCTTGACCTGCTGGCCATGCTTCTTTTGATGCAGCCCAAGATATGATTGACTTTTTCTGGGCTGCAAACACACATAATAGCTATTAGTACCGGGTCTCAGGATGTGGACACTGGGCGAAAAGCAAAGTAAGAAGTAAACAGCAAGAGGGTGATGGTATTGTGAATGGATTTTGGAAAATATTTGCATAAATAAAGGATGCGAAGCTATAGAAAGTGTTTGGACAGATTTAGTAGGGATGTAAACAAACATTAAAGCTGATAATTTTTCTTCCCATTCTCTCTCCTTGGCAGAATCTGTGTCCTACATGCTGGATGAGAATTCATCATCTGGGGGAAAAAAGGGGAGGGGGTAGATTCTGGCACTATTCCCTTTTTGCCTGAACCCTGCAAAATTCAAGAGACAGCCCAAAAGGTAAATCAAGGTGGGAAACTTGGTGTTGCCTTGCTGTCTAAGGGTAGTTACTAAAGGTTTCATTCCATAAGAATTGTTTTCCAGTGGCTTCTAGACAAATTTCCATTTAAAAGCTTTTTTTATGATTTGGGGTTTTTTTGTTAATTTTTCTCTGAGCATGAGCAGAAAGACATACTCTCAAATCTAGTAAACACTGAAAGGCAAACTAAATTTTCAGTGTAAAATATCACTGTAGATGCAGCAACCCCAAATAATCTAATTACCAGTTTTTTTTAATGATAAATAAACCAGGATAACATCCAGCTCCTCTTCTAAAAACTGAATTTGTTCTCTACTGCTAATAGCAGTAAAAATTAATAACATCTTATCTTAGTGATGAAAGTAAGCTTAGGTAATTCTGAAGGAATGAGAGGAGCCAGTCTACCAAAGGAAACAAGGTATTTTGCATTTGTCACATAAATGCATTTATATTAAATCACATACTTGACCTTCATTATTCTCCTGTTTTCTCATTTATAAACTTCAGTTAGCACTTGCCCAGCTTTGGAAAGCTGTTTGAAATACATTTAAGAAAAGGTAGATATATCAAGGTGTCATGGTTTGAGCCTGGCGCAATGCCAGTGCCCCCACGAGATCACCTCCTTCCCTGGCACCCACTGTGAGATGTGATCAGAGACAGAGCACAGCAGGCTCCAACTTGAGGTTTAAAGGAAAAAAAACTTTATTAACCTAAAACTACAAAGGAAAACACTAAGGAAAACACACAAAACACATAGAACCCAAGATGAAAACCTTCCAAATTTCTTCCTCCTCCCCCCACCTAGATTTCCAATTCCATTACCACCAAATCCACCCTTTAGATAATCAGTTCTCAATTCCTCGAGAAGAGAGAAGTCCCTCTTGCACCACAGACTTCCCCAGGAAACAGTCGAAACTTCTCGTGTTTTCATGTCACATGTGGCACTGCCCGGAGAACATTTTGCCATCGTGACTTCTTCCTTCCATGTCCAGTGCTCTCACCACTGCACATGGATCAGAGCTGCTTCTAGGGTTTTTTCCCTTTAAGGATACTTTGTCCAGTTCCAAAAAGAGCACAGTCCCTCTCCTTTGGGACACCTGTCCCCCCCAAATTTCACCCCCTGGGGCCGAGGGGCCTCTTGAACAGAGATCATCTTCCTCTTCTTCGAAGCGAAGGGCACCACCACCACCCTCCTCACCCGTCGTCTCTGTTCACACACCTCCACATCACTGCACTCTCCTGGCTCTGAGCCATCGCCTCCCCCTAGAATGCAGTCTCTGTGTCACAGGAACACAAGGGGTTCTGCTGTGGCTATACAAGAAAAGTCCAGCCAAAGGCCACTCCATCATCTCCTCCCACCTAGGATTCTTCTCAACATCCTCTCAATCTCATCAACTTCAGGAGGAATCAGAATTTGCAAGGTTTCCATCCTCCCCAGAAGGGTTAAAAGTCCCAGGCTCTGCCGGTTTGCTTCATGAACTCCCACGCCTGGCTGCCCTGCTGGGCACCCCCCCCCTTCTCCTTCACGCTGGCCGCGCTATCACAGGTGCCGGCTCTGTCTCTCTCCCTCTCTCCGGGGGTGGGGGGGGGGAAATGGGGGATGGCTGCCCGAAGCCCTTGCAATGTTTTCTTCCACCCTTCGGCCCAGGCCTGGCCTACCTCCCTCCGGCCGCATGGCTCCCCTCCCCCCCTGCCCAGCCAGATCTGGGCAGGGGGGAGGTCTGCTCAGTCTCAAGTGGGACTCCAAGAGGAAGTTCCCCTGGGAGATCACAGCTTTTAACCCCTGTGTTCTCAGAGGCGTATCCATGCCCTCAGTGGACAAACCAGGTGCCAATATTAAATCTGAACCCCGATTGGCTTGCCCACACCATCACAAAAAACTTCATTTCCTCTTAAACCACGACACAAGGATTAATCATTTTTCAAATTATAAAAGAAATATTTGTCCATGTTATGACAGCAAATATTCAGTTCGTAGAGAACAGCAAAACCAGAGAAATTTTTCTGGATTTTTGTTTAGATTTGTTGCCTTCTGCTCAATTTCCTATAGATATATTTTGCGTTTAAGGGATTTTCTCCTAATGATATATCGATGCAGCACATCCCCCAGCCGGGGAATAACGTGCAGTGACTCCATGATTCAGAAGGCTAATCGAATGCTTTGTTAAGCTATACTATATTATATTATACTACATACTATACTAAACTCTATACTAAAGAAAAACCCGTGACCCTTTCAGACAGTCACGTCACACCTTTGACCTAATTGGTCAATCAGTCAAAACAACCAGCATCAGAGGCCAATTAACAAATCACTTTTGGTAAATAATCTCCATACCACATTCCACATGTGCCAAACAACAGGAGCAGCAAATAGAGATAAGAATTGTTTTCTCTTCTTTCTCTGAGCTTTCTCACTGCCTTCCCCAGGAGAAATCCTGGGAATGTTGTGCCTGCTGCTCTCTGTGAAGAGAGCTGCAGCCACAATGCTACTGGGTTTTTTTGCTGTGTTTTGGGGTTTTTTTTTAACCTTAAGTATTTATGCTGTTGGTGTCATTGATTTAAAAATCAAATGATGTCAGGACCCAGGACATCCCTCTGGCTGTCCTGAATGGCCAAGACCCCTGCCAGGGGGCTCAGAGACCCTGGCACAGAGCCCAGAATGCCTGTGGTTTTGATTATGACCCGTGGAGCAAGTTACCAACCTTATACGAAGATCTACAAGCCATGACAAATTAAGTAGAATGATAGTGAATTTATCAGAGGGTGAAAAAGTAGATTTTGTGGTTTCTAGAATGGGGATTCAGGGGGCAAGATGGAGGGATCTGGGCATGTCCAGCTTTTCTCCTTCTTCTTCTTGGCCTCCATCTTCTGCTGTGATGTTGGCACTTTTAGATTGGTTTAGAGTAGAAGCTCTTTGTCTAACATAGGTGATCGGTACTGGAAAGTAATTGTAAACATTGTATACGTAGTTTTTAGTATAAAGATATTACAGTGGATTTCTGGGGATCCCAGGAGGAGGGAATTGACGAGACAGTTGACTCCATGCATCAGAAGGCTTGATTTATTATGATAGGATATATAAGATATAAAAACTATACTAAAAGAATAAAGAGAAAGATTTCACTACAAGGCTAAGCTAAGAATAGAAAAGAATGTGTAAACTGAAGTCTTCTCAGCCCGAGACGGGCCGAACAGGTGAATTGTGATAGGCTCTTAATTGCAAACAGTCTGACGGGGCCAATCACAGATTTCTCCCCGTTGCATTCCACAGCAGCAGATAAGAATTGTTCCTGAGGCTTCTCAGCTCTCAGGAAAGGAAAATTCCTAAGTAAAGGATTTTTCATAAACTATGTCGGTGACATAAAGACATAACACCGCCCTGGGGGCAGACAGAATGCCTCTGACTGTCTCGCTGAGCAGACCTCTACTGGACAGGAGAAAGAATTTTATAGATAAGGTACAATAAACAACCTTGAGACTGAGAAATTAAGAGCCCTGACTCCTTCTTCAAGCGCCAGGCTGGGAAAAGGGACTTTCCAACTTTTCTCGGGATCACTCTGACAAGCTAGAGATCCCGACAAAATGACTGAAGGCTAGATTTCATAACATAATAGGATGATCATTCTCCTTTTGCTTTCCCTTTTGCTGTCTCCTAGCCTGGGGGGGGTCAGCTTATCTACATTTTAACCACTGTCTGATAGTATTAAAAAAGGAGTTTGTAGTATCTCAGAGAATTAAGGATCTAGGCACACTGCAGAAGAGTGTATTGTTAACTGATTTATTTTTTATCCTAGAAAAAATATAAGAGAATGAAGAGTTTATTTATTGGAGTAGTACTGTATCCAGTATAATATAGTAGTTTAACTCTCTTTGTACTTGTAATACAATGCTTCTGGCTTAGTATAACCACATTATGCAGTACACCGAGTTTACTGAAATTGTAGAAGCTGATAACAGTAATTAAACAAAATGACATGACAAGTGGTATTTTATTATGCAATCCCAGAATGCCTAGATGAGTTATTAGGTGCACCTACAACTGCTTTGAACCACATGGAAGAATTATTTTTATATATAACATGGATTCTGGTAAAGAATGATCTGATTTGCTTGCAACTATGCAGTTCTCTCATCCTAATTACCATGTTAAGAGCTCATCTGCTTAGTAACTAGACTGATAGTGATTTAAGTAACAAAAATCAGGAGTGAACATTGCTGTTGGTTTAATGACTGACAGGGATAAACACATGGCCCAAGGCATAGCAGTACGCCATTAGTCTCCAGACAAAGTCCTGAAATGCAGCTGTTGGTGTTTTTGTAAACTGAGACTGCAAGTATTTCAAGTTTGTATGAAGGGCCAGACGAAGAGAACGTCCTTGAGTAAGTGTAGGGTATATCTAGGGAACAAGGTGTGCATAAGCTGAGTTATTTAAATGCATGCTCAACATTTCATAGGACTTGTAATAATGTGTAAATTGTCCTGGATATCTTCTAGTCTTCTTGTTTGAAATAATATATTTGCATTCAATCAACCTATTCTAAAAGGTTGCATTTCCAGAAAACAGGATGTCCTTAATATGAATACTAAATCCTCTTATATGAATTACTTTCACAATTTTCAAATTTGTATGTGCACCTCTCCAAGCCTTAGCTCACACTGGCTCTAATCTGTGGCATAATGAAGTCACTGCAAAAATCTGGCTTGTTTTAATGGGATGAGAATTAAAGCCTGGGTTTTTTACAACTTCAGGATACTAGCAGATTAAAATTTGTAGCATTTATCTACTCCAAACCACAATAACTGCATCTCTTGTCTTCATTGCAGCCTTAATGATGTAATGGTCTGTCCTCATGCATTATTACTTAGTAGTATTCACAGTTCATACATGTGCATTGAATAATGATCACATTAGGATTTCCCAACAATAACAATTACAAGCTAAGCTTGAAAACTGCACTGTGAATATTGTGAACAGGCATTCCAAAAAAGGCACCAAACTTGGGTTTCCAGTTTAGGAAGGAAATCTCTGTCTGCTCCCTGTATTGTCAGGAGAGGATGAGATTGCATTCAGAGCAGAAACTAATTAGAGTGCTATGACACAGCATTCTGTGGAAGGGCTGCTTTTCCTCTGCTACTTTCAGTGGGGGCTTCAAGTACATAGTTTAGTGGTGGATGCTGCAGTGGACTTTCACAAAAAGCAGAAGCCCTCTGCACACTACTGTGTAGGGCTGCTCCCCAAAGTTTGGACACAAACTCCAAGGTTACACTTCCAGAAGTTATGTGAAAGGGCTCTATATGTACTCCATCATAAATTCATTGATACGTTACATTGACTCCTAATCTATACTATTTCTTTGCTAGCTGTAATATAGGTACCTTATCGTGCACTGTATTTGTATCTACTAGTAGTTCTTTGTTTTAACCTGTGCAGTAAGTAGTCTGCTTATAGTCTTCTGTCTGTTAATCTTGTGCCCATTCAATAAATAATTAATTTTATAATAGACTTAATCGGCCATTCTTAAGAACTTGTGAGAGCAATCTGAGATGCAGGCCACCTCAAATACAGCTATTGCCAGTGATGCCTTAAAGAACCTAGAAATGAAACAACAGACTTTCAAGGTAATATTAGTATAGGAGTTAATATAAAGGATGGTCTTTATTGAAGGCTTCCAAGGGGCAGAGATGGAAAATGCCTAAATGCCCCCCCCCCCGCTCCGCATTGGGGGATTAAAGTTTTATAAGTTTAGTAAATTAGCATAACTGACAAAAATCCCCAATGAAAGACATAAGTGGTGAGGTAATTCCCCCTGGTTCAACTCCTTTCAATATCCTCCCCCCTCAGATAAAAACTATACTTAGTTTATGAAAATCTGTCTTGAAGAGCTGGCTTCAACCTTGGCTCCCAGGAAGAACTAAGAAAGGGTAGGGGCCTTGGACCCCTGGAGCTTAGAGCCTCTGGAATGTGTTTTGTCTTTCTGCCTATCAGGGTGGGGAAAAATACTGGGAAAAGTACTGTGACTAGCTACAAATACAATAATAGTCTACAGAGCTACAAATATATGTGTAAAGTATATAAAGAATAAATAAAAGCAAGAATCCTTCTGGCAACATTTCCCCCCTTTTAGAGACCAACATGATTCTACCTTATCTTGTCTCTACTCCATATTCAACCACAGCATTGCATCATACAGACAGCTATTATGCAAAGACTAACTACAGATAAAAGTTGTTTTGAACAGTTCCTTCTATCTAGGTCCAGTTCAGTAACCATGAGGTGAGTGTATGGAAGATATATTCAAAGTTCAGTGAGCCTTTTGAAAGCTACCTGATGTAGAATTTGTTTGCTTCCAAATTTCAACTAAATCCTTATTGATTCTTTCACCCTGATCTACATAAGAAAAACAACTAATGTTAATGATGTTGCAGCTAGTAGGAAATTGAGAGCCATTCTGTTTTGCAAAACTATAAAAGACAAATCATGGACTTCTTGTAAGGCTTTTCAGTATGTTCAAAAATTCTCGGATGATTGCAGAGTTTTGCGACCCCGAGATGTGTTAAAAGTCTCTGCTTCAGCCCACGCGTTCAAAGGATGAGTCGAAGCTCTTCAGTTTTCGGTCTCGGAATTGTTTATTATATCTTATCTATAAAATTTTCCTCCTGCCCAGCTGAGGTCCTCTCAGCAGGACAGTCAGGGGCACTCTGCCTGCCCCCAGGGCGGTGTTAGCTTTATATACTAAAAACTACGTGTAACATGTTTACAATTATTTTCCAATACCTATCACCTATGTTAGACAGTGAGCTTCTACTCTAAACCAATCTAAAAGTGCCAACATCACCACTGAAGATGGAAGTAGCGAAGAAGAAGAAGAAAGGCTAGAAACGCCCAAATCCCTCCATCTTGTCCCCAAAAACCCCTATACTAAAAATCCCAAAACCTACATTTACACCCTGTGATAATTTTATTGTTACACTATTTAAACTGCTGTGGCTTTTAGGTCTTCATGTAAAGCTGGCAATTTGCTCCATGGTTCATAATCAAACCCACTGGTGTTCTGGGCTGTGTGCCAGGGTCTCTGAGCCCCCTGGCAGGGGTCCTGGCAACTCCGGACTCCCAAAGGGATGTCCTGAGTTCTGACAAAAAATCATTAATATGATCAAATATTATGTATGGAATTACAGTCCCAAGGGCACAGGCCTGATCTTTATCTAGGGGCAAAATTTGCCAGGCCTCATTTTCACATTATCAATACCGCCTTGACAAGATGTTCTTATGAAGGGCTTTTGGATTTTTTTTGGACTAGAGCCACATGCAAATCCTGGGACCAAATCTGAGCCATGGTTACCAACCATGCAAATAACAGGCACAAAAAGAACAATTTAAATCTCAACAGCTTGATTTGTATCAGTGTCTGTTTTCCAGTTGTTTCAGGAGCAGAGGTTTTCTTAACTCTGGAGCAGTGAATTCAGGGTTCTCTGCCAGCACCTTTGACTGTAGTAAGGGTAGTCAGGACTTGGAATGGTCCTTTCCACTTAGCCTGTAAAGCTTACTGTCCCACCATTTAACATAGACTCAGTTTCCAAGCAGGAACAGATGGGCAGGTGTGTCCAGTCATATCAGTCTGGATAAGATGACGAATCTCTGGACCTTCTGCAAAGTGCAACTTCAAGCCATTTAATACCGCTGTAAGTCAATTTTCCCCTCATATACAAATTTTTCCTTTAATATACACAATTTGATATGGCTTGCCATGCAATATTTCATAAGGACTCATGTTGTCTCTCCGCCTTGGTTGTATGCAGATTCTCAGCAAGGCTATAGGCAAGGCCTGAACCCATGTCATGGATGTTTTTTGACAAATTTTACTATCCTGTGTTTTGAGGGTTCCAATCACATGTTCAGCCTTACCACCCCTCTAGGGTATGTAGAGAATTTACTGATCCAAAACAATTCCCAAAATGTGACTAACTTCCTTCACTACAGTTGCAGCAAAGTGTGATCCCTGTAGCTGATGACAACCCCAAAGGAACGCCATACCTGGAATTATATGATTGAGCAAAACTTTCACCACTTTTGCTGTGTTAGTGCAACAGGGGTAAACTTCAGACCATCCACGGAAGGTGTCAACCAACACCAACACATACCTGTATCCTTCTTAGCATGGTAACTCGGGAAAATCTATTTGCAAACAATCTCCAGGGACATCCCCTGCCTTTGTTATTCCTAACACAACTCTTTAGCTCAAGTTGGGATGTTTTTCTACAGCAGATTTTACATTTGCCTGTTACAGATTGTACAATATCAGTTATATCCCTTTCTATTACTACCTTCTTCAGATGATTCAAAAGGTTCTCTGTTCCCCTATGGGTGTGTCCTGGTTAAGGGCAAATTTTGGAGAAAACCTCCAAAGGGGGCCCCTCCAGAAAGCAAACCCACACGGCCCCTCCCCCCAACCAGTTCGGGAAGGATTCCTTGGAGAGAAGTGGAAAGAACCTGTTTATTTAACAAGCACAGCACCCCCCAGCACACAAAATGAACAATACCGGATGACACCACTCTTTCACCGCTCTGAAAAAGATGACAAGTTCAGAAAGCCTCTCTTGGGAGTGGTCGCTCTGTTATCGGTCCCTCCAGTGGTGGGAATGGCTGCTGCAGGCCACTAAGTGCAAACTCTCGGTGTTTCCCAGGTCCCGGTCTGGAGCAGGCTTGAATGGTTCCAAGAAAGAAAAAGAAAAAACAGTCCAGGGAAAATTCGGACTGCTTAGCTAAACTAACTAACGAGCAGAAGCAAAAGCAAGAGCAAAGCAGGAGCAAAGCAGAAGCAAGAGCAAGAGCAAATCGAAAACAAAGCAAAAAAAAGCAAAAGCAGCACTATGTACTGCCCCATCTCTGTGTCCCGCCAGCTGTGGGGGAGCAGGCTGATAACAAAACAAAACAAAACTTTGCTCTCAGCCAGTCTTGAAGGTACAGAACATATATCCAGCATAAACAGAACACATGAATGGGGATTCAAGCATCATAATGTCACCCTAGGACAGGGTGCTTTCATGTTCTCACTGTGGTGAGACTATAATCTGTCCCCCTGGTGTAATAGTCCATTCTGTTTCTTTTGTTTCAGCCTTAAGGTGATAGTGAGGCCCTGGAAAAATGCTAAGATAAAACTCTGAAATGTTAAGCCTTGTGTTTTACCTGCGTAAGTAGTAAAATTGGTAGATGTGACAATTGTTTAGTAATTAAAATAATTATTGTATAATCATAAGAAGAACAATGAGAAACTGTATGTTTCTAGTCTAAGGTGGCTATGCTTGGCTGAAATCTATGTATACTATAGAACAACGTGAGTTTAATAATTACCATGAAAGTTATATAACGATAGAATATAAAAGCATATCCATCCCGAACCTATGTCGGAGTCAGATTTGGGTTTGTACCCCTGACACCCAGAGCTCTTCAATAAAAGCACCTGCATATAATCATTTCTCGTGATTATGTGTTCCTGAACGCTAACATTTTGGTGACCCAGATGGGACCCTGTGAGTGCCACTGGGTGAGTTCGTGACAGGATCAAGCTCCAGCCAGCACTGAGGGATTCTCAGGGAGCCCATCAGCCGCGACCGCCTCTGCCGCTCACAACGTCCCCGGGAGAGAGGTTAGGTGCTTTTATTTTGGTTTGGGTGCCTGCCAATAAGATGCAGAGAAAGCTACGCTTGGTTGGGCTAAGGAATTCCTGTGGTATTGCCTAGGTGCCGTTCCGTAAGACAATCGTGAAAGCGTTGCTGGCTCGGCTTTGGTATTTTTGGTTGGAGAAGCTCAAAGGAATTTTGGGCAGCAATGCCTCTATTCCACAAACTTCTCCTTTGGGGTGCTTATTAGCACATTGGAAAGAGGGTAATTTGGGGAAGAATTACGTAAAGCTAAGTTGATTAATTATTGTAATACATGGTGGCCAGAATATGTCTTGGAGAATGGCAAAAAATAGCCAAAATACGGCACATTGCAATATAACAGTATTTCACAGTTAATGTAGTTTCGTAAGCAAGAAAAAAAAAAAAGAAAAAGAAGAAAAAAAGAAAAAGAAAAAACCAAAAAAACCCCCCAACAATGGATGAGGTTTCATATGTTGATTTGTTTTTCTATTTACGGGGAAAGCCAGAATCGCGGGATGAATGTAGATTAATGGTGGTTAGAGCATCTGCAAGTGATAAGTGTGGAGTTTTGTCTAGAACATTTGACATTGAATAGGGAAAATTATGCAGATATTGATTTACAGGTAGCTCCAATAAGACTAAGAGAACCTAACCCTATCCCACCTGCTTCATCTGTCCCTATCCCACTGCCTGCCCCTACCTCACCTGATCCTGAACCTGTCTCATCTAGTACACCTTTCTCTCTTTGTCCTCCTCTCCCATCGACACTTGATTCCTCTTCCTTGGAAGTTGGGCAAAGCCTGGCTGTGATAGAAAGGAGGGAGAGGGATGCAGGTGAAAAAGATGGTGGTGGTAATGAATCAGCGACCCCAGTGGCCCGCGGAACCTGAAGCCGGTAGGGGCTTGCCCTGGTTGTGGAGGGAAAAGACATAGGCAGACAAAAACAGACTGTGATTGCTCCCTTGAGACAAGGTGTGGGAGTGGAGGGGCCAGTGTTTGTAGAAGTGCCTTTTTTTTCCTGCAGATTTGATTATTTAGAGGCGGTCAGCTGGAACTTGTAGAGAAGGTCCTGGTAAGGTGGCACGGGTAGTGGGAATAGTTATGAAAACTCAGAATCCTGGGGGTGGCCTGGAGGGTGTATAATAATGGCGAAAGAGAAGCTGGTGGGGGGCAGCAGCAAAATCTTTGGCAGTGGTACAAGGAAAAGGGAACCCAAGTTTCGGGGGATGTGGCGGAGGTAGTCGTGGTAGAGGACCAGTTATGCAAGGGTTAAGCCTAAATCAATGTGCGTATTGCAAGCGGGAAGGGCATTGGAAACGAGAGTGCCCAGACAGGTTTCACCAGGGCAATCAGTTCCAGCAAGAAAATGTTACCAAGGCGATGGTGTTGGGAGAATATAGCAGCTGATTAGACATAGAATTTGTAAAATAGGTTAGGACATAATATTTCCAGTAAAGGAACCAAATAGTGGATATAGACATCTGAGAGGGTTGGCTTGCCACTATGGTGACATCTGACCTCCAATCAGGATTTGAGGAAGAGATCTCCACCACTGGACAGCAAAGAAGGGGTCAATGGACAGGACTTTGGGAGGGGTAAAGGGTTAAGAGGTGAAACCTTCATTGTGTGGGTGAGCACATGGTAGGCAAAGTCCTTTGGTCCCGGTGCCGTAACCTTTTCTCTATTCAGTCTTCTGTTGTATTTTTGATAAGGTTTAATAAACCTTTCTAAAATTATAAAAAGTGGGTAACTATTTCTAACAGCTCCTTTTACTATTTCATCTGCAAAATGATTCCCTGATTCGGGGGTTGTTTCCCCATTTTGGTGAGCTTTGCAATGCATAAAGGTTTTTTTTTTCTAGTCTTCCAAATGCTCTGTAGCAGTGCATGGATCTTTTCAGCAGGTTTGTTTCCATTACCTTGAATAGTCGGCAGTTCTCTTTCCTTTCTGATGATTTCACAGATATACACAACATTAAATTAGTCCATATTTTTACCCTCTTTCCTTCGCTCAGTTCCAGAGCTCTTGTTCATGCAATAATCAGTCCAGCTTTCTGTGATGATACATCTGATGGCAAGGCTTTTGCCATGCTTACCTTGTCTGTGGTTGTCACTGGATAACTTGTCATCCATTTGCCATCTCAGGTGGAACTGCTCTCGTCTGCATACAGCTCGAAATCTGGATTTTCTGGAGGCACATCCTTCAGGTCTGGTCTGCTGGAATAGGTGTATTTGATGGTCTGTAAATAGTCATACTAAGATACATTATCAGTTAGTGTCGGGGAACAGAGACATACTAGGATTGATAGCTGTCTTGGTTTGAAAGACAAGTGTCTGCAAAGGGAGACGGAAACCTCCCTTGAAATGGAGAATATGATTCCCTTTCCCTCTGAATTATTATGACCTGAAAATTAAGGGGCTTTCAGGCAAAGATATGGGAAAAAGGAATAACATTTCTTTACTAGTATGTGTATGTATAACAAGGTAAACAAACAATAACAGTGGTAACACCCACAAACAAGTACAGAAAACCCAATAAACTGTCTCTTCCTGCTCTTTAAGCAATTTCTCCTTTGTTGTAGTTACAGTTGCAACCAGCAGGGTGCTGTCAGGCTCCCAAGGGGCAGGGCAGGTGCAATGACTCCCCTGCAGCTGCAGGGGGCGCTTTAGTGTGAGGCCCATCATTTTTCTGCATGTGGACAATGGTGGATGGGCTCGGCATAAGGGATGGAAAATGGGTTTCCTTTACAAACCCCCAGGGGCAGACAATCCCAGTGCCCCCCTCTGGACAGCAAAAGGAGATGTAGCGGGGACATTGAAAACAGCAAGCTGGAACAGCAGGGTGGGCTCACCCGGGGCAGCAAGCAAGAGGCAGTAGAAACTCTACAACTGGAGCTGGAACCAGGGGGCATCCAGGCAGGCAGGGGATGTAGAGCTGCAGTGTAGCAAAAATCCAGAGCAGTGGCAGAAGAAAGGTGGGGGCTGGGCAGCGGCAACCTGGCTCCTGAACATGGAAGGGAGAAGCTACCCAGGAGGGAAAAGGGGCTTGAGGACCCCGGGGCTTCCCCTGTGAGGACTTTTTCCCAACCTGGAAATGAAACTTGAGATAATTTTAGTAAGGAGGTAATATAGAAGTGGATCTTTATTTGAAGGCCTTCAAGGGCAGTTATGGAAAGAAGTCCACAAAAGCCCACCCCCATAGGGGTGAGTACATTTTTATAGGTTTTAGGAAATTAGCATAATTGATAAAAACCACCAGTTAAGAGGACAAGTAGTGATGCAATTCCCTCCCAGGTCAAGCCCCTTGTCTGGAACCCCCCTGCCCATGGCACTAGCTGTACTTTGTCCATGAAAATGTGTCTCTAAAAGTTGTTTTCAACATTGTGTCCTAGGTTACAATATAAAGATGTATCCTATTCCCATCCTCAAGAGCTTCTGAAACCAGGAGGGGCATTGTTTTTCCTTATCTCCTGTTAATGAGCCCATCAATACCTTTCCACATGACACAGAGATAACTCCCTCCGGGAGCCATTTCTGCTGAATGGGCAATCAAGGACCCACCACATGACGCATTAGAATGATAACAGCCCATTGTGAGATGCTTCACCCAGGGGGGAGGAGCTAAGCATCCCCACCTGGATATAATCTGGGGTTTTGGGACACAACAAGCAGTCTTTCCACTGGATTGCCAGAGGAATGGCCGTCTTTTCCACTGGATCTTCAGAGGAAGACTACACCCTTTTTAAGGATCACTGCTCCAACAGAACCACATCTGCCATTCCAGGAGGACTGTAGCCACCAATCCAACTGGACTGCTACCCTGACCAACAGGATGTCAGCTTGTATTCTGACTTTGTCAGTGGTTTTCCTTTTGCATTATTGCATGTATTTTGGTTTTCTTTTCCCTTTTCCTAATAAATTGTATTTCTGACTTGGAGTCTCTCACTGGTTTTGCTTTCAAACCAGAACAATGGCCACTCCCAATTAGTCCCAGAGTCCTTTGCGAGTCCTTTGCTCCTCACCATAAGCTGCCTAGATGTCATCACTTGTGGCTTCTTATCTCATAAGGGTTGGTGTTGGTTGTCTGTGGTATGGCTGTGTGGCCAGTCTCCAGCCCATCCCCTACAGGACAAGCTCCCACAAACAGGGACAAAAGAACAATTTAAATCACATAATCCTAATTTGTATCAATGTCTGTTTTCCAGTTGTTTCAGGAGCAGAGGTCTTAACTCTGGAGCAGTGAATCCAGGGTTCTCTGCCAGCACCTCTGGTTTTGGTGAGGGTAGCCAGGATTTGGAATGGTCCTTTCCACTTAACTTGTAAGGTCACTGTTTCTCCATTTAGTGCAAACCCAGTCTCCATGGTGGAACAGATGGGCAGGTATGTCTGGATAACATGACGAATCTCTGGACCTTCTGCAAAGTGGAACTTAAAAGTTGTTAAATACTTTTGCAAGTCAATTTTCACCCTCATATGAATTTCTCCCTTAATAGACATAATTTGATATGGCCTGCCTTGCAATATTTCATAAGGAATCATGTTGTCTCTGTGCCTTGGTTGCATGCAGATTCTCATCAAGGCTATAGGCAAGGCCTGAACCAATGTCATGGATGTTTCTGACAAATTTTACTAATCTGTGTTCTGAGGGTTCAATTCACACATTCAGCCTTACCACTCATCTGGGGTATATAGGGAATTTACAGATCCCAAACATCTTCCAACCTTTGACTAACTTCCCTGATTACTGGGGACCAACCTCAAAGGAACCCCAAAACTTTGGAATTATATGATTGGGTGAAACTTCTACCACCTCTCTTCCTGTGTTAGTGTGACAGGGGTAAGCTTTAGACCATCCACTAAAGGTGTCAACTAACACCAATACACTCCTGTTTCTTTCTTAGCTTGGTAACTCAGCAGAATCTATTTGCCAATAATCTCCAGGAAAATCTCCTGCCTCTTATTTCTAGTACAACTCTTTTGCCCATGTTTGGGTTGTTTCTGGTGTAATAGTCCATTCACTTTCCTTTCTTTCAGCCTTTGTGTCAGAAAACAGATGGTTCTTTTGATCACACTTTGGGCCAAACCTTGACAACTTGATTTCCTTTTGTGGCACCACTCCTAACATGCTTTTTTTTTGCAGCCCCTTTTACTATTTCGCTAGCAAAACAATTCTTTAATTCAGGAGTTGTTTTCCCATTTCGCTGAGCTTTGCAATGCATAAAAGCTGCTTCTCTACATTGCCAAATACTCTGTAGCAGTGCATGGGTCTGTTCAGTGTGTTCAATTCCATTACCTTGAATAGTTGCCAGTCCTCTTTCCTTCCAGATAACTTTGCTCAGTTTTAGATCTTTCAATTATGTAATCATTTCAGCCTTTAGTGATGATACATTTGATGGCAAGCAAGGCCTTTTGCCTGCTTACCTGGTTCGTGGTTACTGCATAACTTGTCACCTGTTCGCCATCTCACATGAAGCTACTCTCATTTGCATACAATTCCCAGTCTGGCACATTCTTCAGGTCTGGTGTGCTTGAATAGGCTTCTTCCATGGTCTGCAAACAGTCATACTCAGATACATTATTATGGGGTTCAGCTGTCTGTCTCTGCTCCCACACACGCTTAGGATGGTTCTTTGCATGCTGGGCTTCAAAAGATGAGTCTGGACTGTAGGTTTTTTCGGTCTTCAGAATTGTTTATTGTTTCTTATCTACAAAGTCTCTTCTCTGCCCGATCTGGATCTGACCAGCACGGCAGCCAAAGGCACTCTGACCACCCCCAAGGCGGTCGCGTCTTTTATAACAAAAACTACGTATATCATATTTACTTTTTATCCCCAATACCTATCACCCTCGTCACCAAGTGCACCCTCACCCCAGACCAATCCCCAAGTGCCAACACCACAATAGAAGATGGACGACAAGAAGAAGAAAGAAGAGCCTTGTGACACGCCCTGATTCCTCCATCTTGTCTCCATAACCCCCCTGTACCAAAACCCCAAAATCTGTGATTTACCCTATAATTATGTCTTCCCTTCACCATTCACACCCGAGTGATTCTCACTGGTTTCATCTCCTCATACATCGGTGGCACATCCCTAGATGGATCAAAATCAAGCCACCAAGTGCTTTTGGCAACATTCTAAGACTCCCGAGCCCCCCAAGGGTTCTCTCGGTAGCTCTGGACATCAGGAGTGATGTGCTGAGTTCCCACACATTATCAGTTAGTGTTGGGAACAGAGACATACCAGGATTAACAGCAAACATTTTCAGAATAATATTACTCTGTTTCAATAACACAAGGTACATGTCGCCAATGTTCATGGAACAAACTTA
The DNA here is from genome assembly GCF_022539315.1 of Serinus canaria. Lineage (NCBI taxonomy): Eukaryota > Metazoa > Chordata > Aves > Passeriformes > Fringillidae > Serinus > Serinus canaria. The sequence goes on from NC_066342.1 coordinate 13,302,352, forward strand.
CAGTGAGTTGCATGCAACTGTTGGATGTAGCAATTCTTGGCTGCTGGTTGGATGCAGCAATTCTCAGTTGCTGACTTTTCCAGTTCTCCAGTTTCTTTGCCAGCTGATTTCTGAATATAGTTGGGCTGTGCCTGAAACCCTCAGGCAGGACTGTCTTGGTGAGCTGGCTCTTTTTCCCTCTTTCAGGATTTTTCCACGTAATAGCAATAAGTACTTGGCTTTTCTTATTCTCAGGGATGCAGGAGAAGGTACTTTTAAAATTTAATTCAGTAAACCATCCTAAACTATCCGTTACTTTCTTCCTTTTGCAAAATTCCAATAGATCTTTCTTAGGAGAGTTTGGCAAATAGAGAAACTGATAAATCACCCAGCGTTTTTCTAATTCATATTTTAAAGGTTGGAAGAAAGGTCTCATTTCTCTTACCCCTCTGGCACTAACAGCCCTTATGGTATCTAGGCTCAGTTTCCATTCTAAGGTATTTGTTAACACAGAACTCTGTTTACTTATTGCCTGTTTTAAGGAAGCCTGAAAAACGATTTCTTTTTGTTTGGACCCAGCGTTTCCCTTTTGAGTGCTTAACAGCACAGACAAAGAGCGTTCGATGCCCGCCACACGGCCGGGGACGGACACGCGATGCGGGCACACCCGCCCGGGGGCACTCCCGTGCTCGGGTTGTGTCGATGCTAACAGCGGTTCTCGTGTCTCTCTAAAACAAAACTCATTACTGTGGAAACTGCTATAGAGTCGTTCCTGCCTACAAAGGTGACATCAGCTTCCTCGAGGGACTTAACTCTGCCTTTTCCCTGCCCCTCACAGCAGCAAAATCGGTGCCGCCCAAGGTGGTGACACTCCCGCCCGTAGATTTCACACTCCCGGTCCCCTCCGGACCGGCACGGGCAGGGCCCATGGGTGGGGGGTGAGCCAGGCTGTGGCTGCGCAGCAGCGACCACCTCCTCCCCGCCGGAGCAGGGGCCAAGCGGCGCAATGGCGGCCCTGGGTCCCGGGTCCGCTCCCCCGCCCCATCTCCCGGCCATTCTCCGGGTAATGGCAGGTGTCACGTCGGCCCCTCTTAGAGCGGCTGTTCCCCGCCGTCCGTCACGGGGGGCGTGGCCTCCCTGCTCGCGGATCTGTCCCGGGAGTCCGAGCCCCGCCTCTGCCCTAAAATCTTGGAAAAAACTTTCCACAGATGGAACACAGGAAGTGGGAGCGCTTCTCCCCTCCTCTGCAATTGTGCGAGCCCACCCTTCCTAGCCGCTCTGTGCCCAGGCGTCCCCAGGCCAACTTTCAACCCGCCCGTGTTAAACACGAAAGAAACTTCCTCATTGTAATTCGATTTTCTCCACCAATTAACAATCTCAGCCAGTTGTTGGGGGCTGGTTTTTTTCTGTTCTTTCCTTATTACCTATGGGATTTCTTCCCACTGAGTTGCTAAGAAGCACTGATGGCTGGGTGCTTGAGACGGACGGGGAGGGGGAACGCCTTTGGTTTTTGGGAGTTTCCCTTGGGAGGGGCAGAGATACCGCGAGAATGGGGGCAGGTAAAAAAGATATGGGGTTGGGGGCAGCCTCGCTCTCGCTGCTGGGCTTCGTAGGAGGACGGTTGGACCGGCGGCTTGGGGAAAGGAGTTCGCTGCCACCACCATAACCCAGCAGGGAACCTTTTTTCTGCTGCTGGCCCCCGCATCCCCCTGCCCTACCAGGACATCCCGCAGGTTCCAGCTATTGCCGTGGAGAGTTGATACATTCTCATCCACCGGACCGGGATTTCTGCTCATCCCTGCCATTCCAGCCTGCTGCTTCCGAGAGTCCTGCTAAGGGCACCAGGATCGGCTGCCCCAGGGGTTTGTGAAGCAAAACCTCTCTTCCATCCCTTTCTGTCTCGGCCGAGCTGCCATTGCCACGTGTTTCCTGAGCCCGCGCCGGAGCGCCCCCTGCAGCCACGTGGGGATCACCTCACCTGCCCTGTCCACCGGGAGCCTGCCAGTGCCCCTGCTGGCTGTGACCGTAACTACACCTGAGGGGAAAGTGCCGCAGCCGAAAAGGCTGTCACTGGGTTCCTGGTTCTGTGTGTTGTTAATGCCATAGTTGTCGTTGTTTGTTTGCTTTATTATACATACTAGTAAAGAACTGTTATTCCTATTCCCATATCCTTGCCTGAGAGCCCCTTAATTTCAAAATTTTAATAATTCAGAGGGAGAGGGTTTACTTTCTTCATTCCAAGGGAGGCTTTTCTGCCTTCCCTAGCAGATACCTGTCTTGTAAACCAAGACACCAGTGGCAAACACACACACACACACATGCACGCCCTGCCTCCCCCCCAGCTGATCTGGGGCAGGTTGGAAAAGCGGCAAAAGAAAAAAACTTTGAGAAACCACTCCAAAAGCAAATCCCCCCCCACCACGCCGGGTTGTCCCAGGATTGCTAGCAATTACTGACCTTTAACAGATACACAATACATACACAATACACACACAGATATGAACTACATACTACACAGCAAAAAGAGCTACCTTTATATTACCTCCTGTGGGATCTTGGAACCATGGTGTCTCAACCTCAGGCTGCTGCATGGAATTCTTTAGATTGCCAGCAGGAAAGAATTCCTTGCAGGATGTTTCTGATCCGGAGGAAGGGTACCAGGTTCTCTTGTCCCATCTGGGTGTGTCAGTATAACTGTTGCCTTTGGCCCAACCTGGAAATGAAACTTGAGATAATTTTAGTAAGGAGGTAATATAAGAGAGGATCTTTAAAGGGCTTCAGGAGCAGTTATGGAAAGATGTCCACAAATGCCCACCCACAAGGGGTGAATACAGTTTTATAGGTTTTAGGAAATTAGCATAATTGGTAAAAAGCACCAATTAGGAGGACAAGTGATGATGCAATTCCTCCCCAGGTCAAGCCCCTTCTCTGGAGCCCCCCCTGCATCACTAGCTGTACTGTGTCCATGAAAATGTATCTTGAAGAGTTGTTCTCGGCCTTGGCTCCCAGGAAGAACCAAGATAGCACAGAGCCTTGTACCTCCTGGGGTTTGGAGCTCTGGAATTTGTTGTCTTTCTGCCTAGGGAAAGGCCATGGAAAAGTACTGGGAAAATGGGTCACTAATACAATAGGCTACAAAGCTACAAATATATGTGCAAAGAGTACAGAGAACATAGAAAAACAAGGCAAGACCCAAACCAGCATCACAATCATAATATTTATGAAATGCTTTTATTGTGAATATAATATTTAATTCTTCAACAGTGGCAAATAATCTTCCATATTTATTCTGGACCTCCACGCTGTAAAATAAAAGCATATAGTTAAATGTATTCCACTACAAGAATGGAAAATGAAGATGAAATCTTTTTCAATGTTTTAGATTAACAAATAGAGTTTTAGTTTTAATTTTTGATTTAGACATTGATTTTTAACCTGTATAGGAACATACACAGAGTGTCAAAGTATCAGCATTTACCCATAAGAACTCAATTTTTTCAGGGGAGAATACAAAAAGTTCAATACCTGCAACCTACAATTATAGCTTCTTCCAGTTCTCCCACTCTGAAGAAACATGTCTCTTACTCACTTTAGAAAGGTCTGATAAACACAGCACTAGTAAGCAGAAGTTTTAGAATTATTTTCACTGCCCAAATTCCAAAGCAAAAACAAACCCAAGGTCAGCCATTACAGTCTTTATGAGAAATCAGAAAGGTACTCAATTCATTATTTTGCTAATGAAATTATTTTACAATTTATCACACCATTACAAAATTTATGCTAGAGGTCAAGGAGCATACTACAATGCAAAATGATTAATTTTATTTCTAATTATAATACCATACTGATATACATGAAGGAAAACTGATTTTCTCTATTAATATGATCACACTGTAGCTGTCCTTATAATTTAACAAAGCTATGTGTCTTTTCATTTCAAACTCATACATGTCTCTCCAGTTCTTCATATTTCGTGCATTCTCTCTTTTTAAGCATCGGTGTTTACAACTGAAAATTGTTACAGAACAAAAGCAGGTTTTTCTTGCCTTTTATGTACAATGGCATATTTGCAAATATTGCAGAAAATATTTATATAAAGTTTAATCAAATGTTTCTACTACTAGAAATACAAGCAGTAACTTGCTAATACATAACTTATACTAGCTCGAGGAATATCTTAGACTTCAGTTGCCTGGTAATAGCCTTTGCTGGTCTAAGAACAGACTCTTGTGCTCCTGTACAGCATATTCAAATTACACGTTAAACAGCTGTTACACAAGAGGTAGTGACTGTGATTAATGTAGGCTATGACTATCACAAGCTGTCTGCATGGCTGTATCTCTCTAATTAGTGACACCACAAGCTACTAATTAGTGAACATTGGGTACCTTGTGTATAAAAATTTTGTAGTTTGGGTACTGTGCATCAAAGTGATGAAAACTCTGAGTATACACTTGCCAAGAATTACAATGTAATATCGTATTTTAAACTTGGAAAGAGGTGTAGAAATAAGATAAATACTAGGCAAATACAGACAATACACAACAATAAAAGAAACTTACTTGAATATATTCAATCTCTTCATCTGACATTAGTTTTCGTCTGTATTTCTGAGGTAAGGTTCTTGTTGATTCAGAAGTGTCTGGTATACCTTGTACTCCACTAACCGGTGAAATATTTTGAAATCCTGGTGATCTGCCTCCTACAGACTCCTGTGCTTTTGAAGCACCAAGAGATGGCATACTTGTTTGTAGAGATTCCAGAACTGAAATGCAGATTGCAAAACAATTACAGAAATATAACAAGACTGTAAAATTAATTAGTGAGCAGCCAATAAAAGTTACCAGTTATTGACAATGTTCTTCATTATAAAAATACTCAAAAGAATTAAAATAATTTAAAGATATTCTAGTTCTCACAAGCTGTTTTTATTGTTGTTAAATATACCAAGAACATGGTGAAAAAATCCTGAAAGTAAAAGAAAGCATATTTGAGTGGCAAAAATACGGATGTGGAAACAGAAGATAAATCAACATAGATCCTAACAAAGGCTTTTTCACTGGGAAGCTGTACTTGCACAAGCAGCATGAAGTATCAAATGTGTGTGTGGAGAGGATTATGTAGAAAGATAAATAACTAACATCCAGCTAGGATGATGCTTTTTTTTTTACTGCAACTGTAAAGACAAACAAATGAAAAGGAGGTAGAGGCTTAGAGAAAGAAAAAGCTCACAACTACGGCATACCACGAAACGTAATAGAATGCTATACCCATTCTTAATATTACAAAATGGTATCAAGAAAGTAAGGTCCCAAACAGAGCAAGGAGGAAGAGAACCCATCAAAAGGAGCAGAATCTGAACAGGGAGCATGCCATTAAACTGAAATTTTAAAATTTAAGAGCAAAAGGCAAAGGGAACAGAGGATGAAAACAAAAGAAAACAACACACAGATGATAATAGCTTTGGCTAATAATGACTACAAAGTATTTTTAAGAAGTAACACACCTTATATATTTATAAAAAAAAATGTAAGTTTCTCCAAAATTGTTTTATATACCAAATAAATATTTAGAAATTTGCCTAAGATTTCCTTCTATCGTATTTTTTAAAGTCTGAAGTGTATTTGCAATAGAAGCATTAGCCAATCAAAACCCAAAGTCAAGATTAAAAAATACCTGTCCTAATACTGCTGTTGCTTAAGCTCAGATACAGTCCCTACTACAGTTTTCCCTTCCCTGTTTGAGACCATCATGTTGCAGTAGTAATATGATAATAGAATTTGGTTGGCCTTTAAAGCACTCACATCCCTAAAAGTATAGTCTTAGATCTGCAGAGCTGTGTGTAACTATGTAGAAGCAACATTCTGGTATGGTGAAACAGTTATTGCTACAGCATTCAAGCAAAGTGGATTGCAATTCACTAGTGAAGCACCAGAAATTAATTAATGTATAAAGGTCTAACATACTTAAAATATATAGCCACAAAAATCTTGTGATGTGAAGATAAGCATAAGCTAAGTAACATGTTTTTAAGCCTTTGAGAAAGCAATTCGCTGGCATGAAAGGTGGTGCAATTGGCTGAACTGGGCACAACATACAAAATTCTGACTGAAAGTTATCACAGAATATAGTTCCTGAAGAATTCACAGGTAAGTCAGAAGTAGCACTGATGTTCATTGTAGATACTTTGCAGTGTTAATGGATAAACTAAGCTTAAATTTAAATCCTAAATATAATGCTGTGGCAAATACATAGCATGGTATCATTTCTAAACAAGTGAGAATAACAACAGAGCTTCTTAAAATATCTGCTACTTTAGTTTCAAATGCTTTATTGACTCAAAAGTAATATTTAAACAACATATAGCTCATTAACTTTGATGTTCTAAATGTAAAAGTATTGAGGTTCCTTTAAATATGAACGTAGCTATAGGTGTAAAAATTAATGTCAAAGATTGCAATGAAGTTAATTTTTTCTCAGCATTAATTATTAGCACAAAGAAACACTTCTTAAAATGTACAGTGGAATGGCTCTTAGCCATAAATCAGGGTTTTAAATATCACCACCATCACACACTCCAATTAGGAAAAGAAAGGATGAGGAAAATGCAACATCATTTTCTGCAAAGATCACCAAATACCTAAGGCTGTTTCAAATTCCTTTGGATACTATCACTTCAGGCAAATATTAGTATTTTCGAAAATGTGACTTATATAAGTAGAAAAACATCACTAGAAATCCTTGTGATTCTGCCTTGACCAAAAAATAAAGGCATGCATGTATTATTTATATTCCCACAGTTGTATAGTCTGAAAAGGAAGCCTTCAAACTAAAACAACGATTCAGAAACCCTGCTAAAAATCAGTTGAGTTGCATAGTCAAAGCAGAAAAATTGTGTGCCGATTCTTATATACAACAGTTTATGCAAAGAAATGTGGCATAAGTTGTATCTATAGATGAAATACTTACTTTTAGGTCTGGGACTACTTTTTCTGTCTGGGAATTTTATTAAGGGAGTATGTGGCTTGACTACCTAGAACAAGACAAGGTAGTAGGAGAAATAGGGAGAATAAAATATATTTCTGGACAAACATTAATAAAATGGAACACACAACAAATTAAATAAGCACTAATATACTGCTGCTTTGCCCACCAGCACTGTGATAAAATTACTACTTGGATTTTATTTTTACCCAAGGAAAAATTTCACCTTTAAAGGCACTACCCCACCCTAGTGTTCAGAACAGGAATAAGCATCCTCTTCCTTTTCTCGCAGCAATCAGTGTGTATGCAGAAATAGCTACTACAGTAGCAAAAATTGAAGGATGAAGTTTTAGCATGTGAAATTGCTAGCAGTGCTCTTTACCTGTACATATTTCTTCAGCTGTCTGGCTGGGATGGACTAGTTCCATTAAGAAAAAAACCCCTATAAATTATAACGTCTGGTATTCAAAGCCACTGAGCTTATTTTTAAATATGTCTTTTCAAGAAGACTCTATGTTTCACCTTTGAAGGGAAGAAGGATGGCTTAGAAACGAGATACTGATTAGCGCCCTCCCTTCTTGAAGAGCGACTGAAAAGGGGCAGCCTGCAGACTGCTCAGTAGCATCCTTTGGTACCAGAACCAGGCACAGGAATCTAATGACCGGCGCCACGGGGCTGGCCCCGCCGCATGCTTCTTCCTCCCAGCGCCAAGGACACCAGCCTCTCCAGCGGTGCCTCGGGCATCGGCCTCCTCAGGCCCCGGCGGCCGCGCGCGAAGCGAGGCCTGCCACCCGCACCGGGTTCCAGGTTCCAGGCCCCAGACCCCAGGCTCCCGGCCCCAGCCGCCTCCCATGTCCGCAGGCCGCGAACCGCTACCTGTACGACTCTAGCGGCAGCCGCCATCTTACTGCCCATGGTTACGCCATATCCCAGCGCCTGAGGAGCAATACCAGGCCACGCCCACTATGAGGGGGGCCCAGAGAAGGGGCTGTTTGAGGCAGTGCCAAAATACAAATAAAATAAAGAGGCAACACATTAAAATTTAAAAATCGCTCAGCATTTTATTTGAATTTGATCAAGACACAGCCAATCCACATTTTAAAAGCTGACCCTCACTTATAAGGAGTGCCGATGTTTTAATTTAACATATTACTTCGGTGAGTTGACCTTGGCTAGACATCAGATGCCAGCCAAGCTGCCTTATCTCTTCCCCTCCTCAGCAGAACAAGGGAGAGAAAAACACAACAAAAGGCTCATGAGTTGAGATAAGGACAGGGAGATCACTCAGCACTTACCATCACAGGCAAAACACTCATTTGGTTCTCAGTTGATATCTTCCTGATTGCTGATATTTCTTTTCTTTTTTATTCTCCACAGAGCACTTGCAGTTTGATTTCCAATTATATCGATCAATGCTGAAATATTCACAATTGCTTTTTCCAATTCACTAACTCCTAACCAGGGGATAAACCATCTGGCGAATGAATGGAAAGTTGTTGATCTCTTTATAAAAGGATTGCTAATTCTTTTGGTTTATTTTAGATCAGCCTTCAAATTCTTGGTAACTATAGTATTTGGGACTATGGCTCCTAAAGTGCAAATACCCTTGTCACCAAAAATCATGAATAAAACTCTAACACTAATTTCAGTATTAGAAAGCAGCATCACTTTTATTTACAATGCCGGGCATGAGGGGGATATTTCCACCTAACCCATGCACCACAGCTCACTAACAAACTGGTTTAAATCTATGTAACTTATACATATTCAGTATATTTCTTGAAACTCACACATATATGCTAATCATCCTTGCAAATTCTTTCGCATATTTAAATCACTTCTCAGATTTTATTTACATTAGAGTAGGGGTCTTTTCAGGGTCTCTGGTCTTCATATGGGGAACATCCCATTCCTCAAACTATCCTTTTTTGGTCACAAGCCTCCAAAAAAAGTTTGTTCTCTTTGAATGCATCCCAGTGATGTGGTCTGGCCAAGATACACCTTCTTATCAGTGTTGCTCAGGCCCACAGTCATTAGGGCTAAGATAACCACTTGCACACATTAATATAGGACTAAGCACTGTCGGTTAAAGCTAAATTAATTCACAAGACTTAAAACACTATTTCTTACAATTAAAGATTTTCCCAAAACCCTTCCAGTTCTGAGGTAAAGCCTTTTGCCTTTACACATAACAGTTAACCTGAGCAGGCCCAGGCCTGTTCAGTGCTGCACCAATCCCTTGGCCACAGGGATTAAACTCAACCAGCTCATGGTAACAGAGGAGCCCACAATCAGCTTAAACTTGATACTGGTGATTATGCCACTTTCATTCCCTTGCCTTTATCTAAAAGTGCAGCACGAAGTTCTCATGAAAACATAATTTCTTGTTTGCTTTTAAGAAAATCTGGTCACACTACAGTTCATATAGTTTCCTACAAAAGTAATGTTGACACAATCTACTTTGTCTAGTCCTTTTTGGGGGATTATGTCTGTTATACATGTGTTGGGTAAGGTGATGTCTTCAGATCCCACTCCTGATCTTTTTCTTCTTGATCTATATTAAATGAGGTACTTACCCACAATGTTGCCCATTTTATATCAGTGGGGATTGGAACTCCAATTAAATGTATTCATTTTCCTGAATGTTCAGGCATATGAGCACATATCCAACAATCACTCAGATTAGCTCTTTGTTACTTCCTACATCAATTTCAGGTGGTAAATGAAGCTCTATTAGTTTCCCAGACCTGATCTCAGTGGGATTGTTAAATTTAGTCCACTTAACAAGATAAATGAGAGCTAAAGCTTCATACTGGTTTGAATAGAAATATACAAGCTTTAATCCAAATGGAAATACAAACAACGTTGTAAAATAACTCCATTCACACGTGTGGCCAGGCTCCCAGGAAAGCTGCTTGCCTACCCTCCTGTGACACAGCTGGGCAGAGAAAAAAATTAAACAAAGGGTTCATGAGTTAGATAAGAACCATGAGAAAACACTCCAAGGGCAAAACAGGCTCAACTTAGAAGTCCATAGTGAAGTTATTACTAACAGAGTCAGAGGAGGAAAATGAGAAGTAAAATAAGCCCTCAAAACCACCTTTTCCCCCCCAGCCCCTCCCTCCTTGCCACCAACAGCACAGGGAGACAGGGCATGGGGGTTTTGGTCAGTTCATCACCTGAGATCTTCTGCGGCTCCTGGAGAGGAGTCCTTCCCCTGTGAGACCGTGGGGTCCCTTCCTACAGAAGAGACTTCTCCACAAACTTCTCCAACGTGGTTCCAATCTCACAAGCAGTAGTCCTCCCAAATCTACTGCAACATGAGTCCCTCCCATGATCAAACAGTCCTCCCTAAACTGCTGCAGCATGGGTCACTCTTCCACAGGGTGCAGTCCTCCAAGGACAGGCTGCTCCAGCCTGGAAGAAAGGGCCCCCTCTCTCCATCAGATCTCCCACTGGATCACAGCCTCCTCCAGGCATCCATCTGCTCTGGCATGAACAACTCCCTCACAGGCTGCAGGTGAATCTCCGCATCCCCTGTGGACCTCTATGGGCTGCAGGGGAACAGCCTGCTTCACCATGGTCATCACCACAGCCTACAGAGGAATCTCAGCTCCAGCTCATGGAGCACCTCCTCCCCCTCCTTCTTCACTGACCTTGGTGTCTCCATGTTGTTTCCCTTACATGTTCTCACCTTCTTTTCTTTGGCTAGGAAAAAAAACCCTGTGCCTCACTTTGTTTTGATTTTCTTCTTCAATATGTCATCACAGAGATATTACTATCATCTCTAACTGGCCCAGCCTGGGCCAATGGAATGTCCATCCTCAGAGCCATCAGGGACTGACTCTGCTGGACATGGGGGAAGCTTCTAGCAGCTTCTCACAGAAGTAACTTGTGTTGTTGTAGTGTGTTTTTTATTTGGCATGTTTATTGTTTGATTTGTGGTTTTGTAGTCCTTCTGTGTTTTTTTCCCCCCTGTTTTTAGAGGGACACAGACCTGCCTTGGTTATTTGATTGAGCCAGGTGTCCATTTATCTGTTCTTTGCTTAACTACTTCCCTGTCAAGTTTCAAACCCTCTTCCCTCCCACATTCCAGTTGTTAACCCCTCCTATCCCAAGCTGTTTTCCTCCCTTGAAATCCTTCATTGGTTTATACACCTTGTATTCCCCACCTTGTGTTCCACCCCCAGTTCTCCTGATTAGTTGAAGATTGTATTCTCCCCTGAGACCTGCCCCCCTTTATAAGCTATTGTTTGCCCCCAGTTCGGCATCCTGGGACCTTGGGGAGGGGGAATTTGCCATCCAATAAAGTTACCCCGAGTTCTACCCCAGGACCCGTGCTGTGGCCCTTTTGTTCCACACTGTGCCTCCACTGGTAGCTGGGATTCTGCAGAGCCTGAGAGAGGGGAACTGTCGCCCCCCCCCCGCCCCCCATCACCATCTAGCCGGGACATGCGACACTGTGTGGCCCCTCTGCTACCAAAAACCAGGCTGTGCAAAAACAACACTTTATTTCCCAATGACTCACAAAGTCCTCCCACGTACAGTTCATGCGGGATCTTAATTAACTTTAATTGTAGAGGCCCAGTTGATTTACTTTCCATTCAGGCTTTGGTGCTGCTTCAAGTCTGCTGTAATGAATCTGTGGACAGATTCTGACAAGCTTGGCTGGTGTATGGGTGGTTAACAAACCTTGAAACGGTTCTTTCCAGCTTTCCTTTAAAGATTCATCATTCCAGGTTAGAAGATACACCCAGTCTCCTGGTTGAAAGGGATGCACTTGGACATCCAAGGTAACAGGTGATCCTAAAACAGTAAACCTATGCAAAGATGAAAGGGTTTTTTTTCCCAAAGATATTACATACTCCCACAAATTGTGGTTCCCTGTTATGTGACTCTCCTGGGTATAATCACAGCCTGATATGATCTCCCATAGAGTATTTCATATGGGCTTACCTTTTCCTTACAGCTTGGATGAATTCTAATTCTCAGTAATGCCAGGGGAAGAGCCTGTGGCCACTTAAGGGATGCTTTCTGACAAATTTTACTCATTTGCCTCTTTATGCTCTGATTCATTATATCAGCATTTCCACTAGATTGTGGTCTCCATGTGTTGTGGTGTGAAGTTATATCCTGTCCCTTAGCTGTGACTACTTCCTCCTTCCCTTCCCCCTGCCCTCTTCCTAATTGCTGTCTGTCAAGTTCCACATTCCAGCAAGGGCATCGTGTGATTGGCAGAAGTTCAAAAGATGCTTCTCAGACCTGGGGTCATTGGCCTGTCCAGGTGTCATTGTCCCCTGAGACCCTCCCCCTCCCACCTGGTTGGTGGCTCACCTATCCTCTCCCTCGCCCCTCCCTGTGGGCTTAAAAGGCGTTGGAACCATGCGGTCGGGGTCTGTTGGAGTTGTTACTGAGATTCAGAACTGTGTCACTTTGGAATAAACTCTGGATTTAACTCTCCGGCAGAACCCGCTCTCTTTCTCTTCACCATCGCCTGAACTTTTTCCACTAGAGGTAAACTGAGTTTCTACTTTGCTTGGACTCATTCTGAGTGCCTAACTGCAACTGCCAGCGAGCCAAAGGTGTCTCTGAGGTGAAATATCCCCAGTAGTTACCTCTAGCTCAGTGCACTAAGGCCGGACGAACTCAGGCACGCTCCACTCAGCAATAATATCCATGGAATATGTATGTCCTGCCTTATTCTTAATGTTTTGGACAAAGTTTGTACAATTCCAGCTTCAAACTGGGGTCCTCTGGCTGATGGCATTCCTAATGAGACCCCAAATCTGGGTATTATTTCTTTTAACAATATTTTAGTTACCTCTTTAGCTTTGTTGGTGTGACAGGGGAAAGCTTCAGGCCAACCAGTAATGGTATCCACTAACACCGGTAAATACCTATATTCCTCTTGTCAAGGCAATATAGAGAAATCTATTTGCCAGTAATATCCTCAACAATTTCCTTTCTCTGTAATTCCTGGTGGTGGTAATTTATTATTTTGTAGGAGTTATTACCAAGATGCCCTTTTTAGCTTTTGCTATTTTATTTTTCCTTCTGACAATTCCAATGCCTTCTGTAAAACAATAAGTTCAGCCATCTGTACAGAAGCAGGCAAGGGGCAAGCTTTTACAACCTCTGAGTTACCAGAGTATCTGGATTTGTTATGGGAACATACTTTAAATCCTCTCTGTTAGAGTAACCTTGTTCAATGGTTTGTAAACAGTCATGTTTTAATTCCTCTCCTGTTTTCTGAGGATCTACAAACATAGATGGATTAAGTGCAGAAGTTACTTTGAGTTCAACATTGTCTTGTTCCAAAAGAACTTGATATTTTAGCATTCTGCTAGCAGACAACCAATGATTTATTTCCATTTTTGTTCTAAAACAGTTGTAAGCATGTGTAGCACAGACAGTGATCTTTTGTTCCAGAGTCAATTTTTTTTAGCTTCTTGAATCAATGAAACTGTAGCTGCCACTGCCCTAAGGCATGTAGGCCAGCCTTTACTGACGTTGTCCAATTGTTTGGAAAAGTATCCCACAGCTTGTTTCCATGACCCTAAATTTTGGGTCAATACCCCCAGGACTGAATGAAGCCACTCATGTAAAAAGAGCTCAAAGTGTTTCATTAAGTCCAGCAATACCAATGCTGGTACAGACTTCAAAGCTTTCTTTAAAGTGCTAAAAGAAGACTTACAGTCAGGATTTCAGTGTAATACTGTTACCAAAAATTTGGTAAAAGTTAAAAAATTCCTTAACACAAATGTAGCATTAAGGAGTAGGCATTCTTTATTTGGCTGTATGCATGAGGGGATATTTCCTAAGAATTATTGTGTATGCTGAGTACAGAAAAACTCCTGCTTCTATACTGTATTTTACATACATATTCTTTGATTTTCCCAGTATAAACATATATATAATCATTTTCCCAAAACAATTAACATGTTCCCTCCCCTTTACATGTGCTTTTCTGTCCTGGGGGGTCCCTTTGGTGGGTCCTGGTGGTTGGCAACCCCAAAGTCATACCTGACTGCCCAGTGAACTGGTAAAAGTTGGCACAACTGGGCTGGTTGCTTTCCATTTCCCCTTCTTACAAAATGGGCGTTGTGCAGTTCCATAGATCAGTGGTTTTCGAAAAGTAAGCATTGTGTAAGCCCACCAGGTGCAGAAAATTTTTCATCTGGCAACATTCCTTCTGACCCCCCTTGAGACTTTTGAAGCTTGTCTTCCCTTCAAGCCTTCATAAGCCTCACTTTGCTTTTTTTACTAACATAATATAAATTCCTCATGTTGCATTAGCAATCATGTTTTTTATGCAGCTTAAAGCAAGCATCATAATCACAATTATTACTATGATCACAATTATACTTTGTAAAAGTGAGGTCACCCAACCAGTCAGAAAAAATCCAAGTCCTTTAAATATATTGTTTAACCAGTTACATTCTAATTCTGCCCTTAATTCTCTGCTACATGCAACAACTGATTTTATCTCTCTCTATCTGATCATCCAATTTAGCAGTCACATTTGGAATGTGCACACGACAAGTATTGTTGTTTAAATTCAAATAACCACATACTCCATGTAACAGTAATAGGTCTAAAACTAATCTGTTTTGGAAGGTCATTTTAGTCCTGGCTTCCAATTTTTCAATTATTTCAGTAAACCTCAATTGAGTTGCATTTGCTAAAGTTTCCATTTGTAGAGTCAAATTGTGTATGGCCAGCCTATTCCTGAAGATGGATATTTGCAGAGTAAAGATGGATTCTAAAATCCATCCCACTATGGTTCCTTTACAGGGGTGTTTCCAAGTTTCATCATGTTTAACTTTTCCCCATAGTTAGGTTCCCAATGGTGACTCCTTCCACAAGGGACATAATACTCCCAGTGTACATTGTGCTCTTGACTCTCCCAAGAGCAAATGTGTAGTCCAAATTCCATTACTTCCCACCCATACTGTGGGTCCTAATGATTTTATCTTGTCCTGCTGACAGTCTATATCTCTCCAAATCTCATTGTTTGTTCGGTGAGACCAGATGTCATTAAGAAAGGTAGAATCATTTATACAAACACATCCCAATCTTAGAACCTGTGCCACAGTCATGAGCCACTGTACATCAAGATTTCTACTAGTACAAATGAATATTTGTGTGCAATTCCACTTTTCCTTTGCCCTTGGATCTTTTTGCCTTGACCTTGTTAAATTAGAATATTTTATACTGACCTGTAAGGGGTCCTCTGGGAGGCCTGGACTCCCTTCCCAGTCTAGACACCACTGAACTGGCTGGATATATTCCCATTGTCCTGTTTGAGGGCTATTCCATATTTCTGGTATTTGACATCCCCAAGGAGTGTTAGTGTAATCTGTCAGCCAATAGATATTTCCTGAGGTTATTTTCAGATCTGGTTTTGAGATATTACAATTCTCAACAGTATTGTCATGGTTTAACATAGCTTGGTTTTTAGTTAAGGAAAAAATCCACGAGCTACAGAAGTGATTCCCTGTAAGGACCTTGGAAGCTTCCTTTGGACCTGACAGAACTAATCAGCTGGCTAGTTTTGAATACTGACACCCTGTATAACCACTTTAAAAAGCTGAACACATCTCTGTGAAATCAACTTTAATATCTAACAAACCCTGGGAAAATCTCTCTTGCTTACAGCTTTTGAACAGGTAACTGGACACTTCCTGGGCCAGGCCTCGCTCTGCCTTGCAGCCCATGCAGCCTGATGGGGCCAGGCTGGGCCCTGCTCTGCTGCAGCGCTGGCCAGGTCAGGCCATGCATCCAAGAATTTTAGCTGAGATTCTGCCGCTTCCGAGTTGCAACCATGGCTGGAAGGCCAGGCTGGTTCCACTTGGCTTCAGGTGGAGCTGAGCCAGGCTCCTCTCCAGCCACAAGATGCTGAAACATCCTGCTGGCATCATGGTAAATCATGCAGCTAAGAACAGAGGCGGCCCTGCAGCCCCGTGCAGAAAGCAACCCCGCGGCTGGAATTGAATGTGACAGGGGCTGGAAAACAGCCATGCAGCCAGAGCAACCGCCACCTGGCAGGGATCACATGACCATCCACAGGCCCAGGCGAGATATTAACTCTTTTAGTGCACAGATGAAACTTGCAGACATCAATCCTCTCTCAAGTGAGAGAAAAGGAAAGGGTGAAGACATGTAGAGAAAACAACATGGAGACACTGAGATCAATGAAGGAGTCAAATCCAAGATGGGAGGAGAATGAGGAGATGCCTTAGTCTTGGGCTGAAATTCTCTTGTAAGGCTATGGTGAAGATATAATTGATACATCAGACTTATTTTCCCTGTAACTCATGGAATGCATTGGAGGCATGTAATGTTCTAGCCACATCCGTGAGCAGAAGCACCAATGCTGAAGCAAGCAGATGTTGAAGTAGCTGTGATCTAATGAGAAGCTTAAACAGAGAGAGATGAGGGAGACGAAAAACCTGGCCCGAAGGATGGGACAAGAAAACCTCTGTTCCCAGAGATAAAAGAACATTTGTTTCAATACTGGAACAGTTCATCCTTAAAATTGCACCCCAATAAGCTGAAATGACCCATGGTGGTAGTTGTGGGAAGACTACCAAACCATGGGAGGAACTTCACGATTGCAGATTTCTGGGTGGCTGCTATTTGTGAAAATTAAAACCAGGAGAGAATTGTTTCTTGTAGAAAAGTCTCCATGGCATGGCAGGAGAGACTCCTCTCCCTAAGTGAACTGAAGAAAAAAATTATTTAGAAGCGATAAACTGAAAATACCTAATTTTGTCTCTTGACATTGTCAATGAGAAAAAAAAAAGTTGGGAGGAGGAGAAGTGTTCTGAAAGTTTTTTCTGATTTCTTATTATTTATCTTTTAGTTCTGTTAATAAAGTTTTCTTTCTACTCTTTAAAGTTTTGAGCCTGCTTTTACCCTTCTCCTAATCCTTATCTCACAACAGAAAATGAGTAAATAATTCTAGTGAGTGCGCTGGCATTTGGCCAGCGCTAGACCTAGTACAAATATCATTCTTACGTGTCCCTAGTAGAGAATATTCTCCTTCCATCTCTGTCCAATTGGCATGTGTAGGCGAGACTGGGGGTTGCACGGCCGGGACGGACGGAGACGAGAGATCTCTGAAGCCAAGTCGTGGAACTAGCGGTTTATTGCAAAGGGCGTGGGTACAGGGCCCTGCTGGGAGCTGCCAGCTGCAGCTCGGAGCAGGCCCAAGAGAAGAGAGAGGATGAGAGGGTAAGAACGTAAAAGGCAAGAGCTAAGAGCATAGAAAAGTAAGAGCAAGAGCAAAAGCAAGAGAGCAAGAGAGCGAAGTTCTCGTTACAATACAATAAATCATCTTCTGTGTTGAATATTCTGATTCTTGCTAACCAATCTAGTAGAGCATACAAATCTTATAGCATTTACATACAGCCTATAAGAATATCTACATTACCATATTGCGGTACATTTTGAACCCTAAATCTACTCTTCGGACCCCTTCTGCCAAGCTGGCAGGGTCTGCTCTGACCCTTGGACCTGCCTGCTTGCAGAGGGTATTGTTTCATCAAGAGGGGATTACCTTCATCCGGCCACACCATTGTTTTCCCGTTGTTCAGTAACTAAGGGATGTCAAAGCTTGCTTTCATTTCAATCTCGCTTATAGTTTCTATATTCTCAAAATCTTTTGCCAGGCAATCATATTTGTAAGGCTTTCCTGTTTCATCTTCCCCAACATCTCCCCCGTTCTGATGAACAACTAAAATACTTGATACTGTCTTACTCGTAATTTTTTGCACACACTGAAGTATACAGGGTACTGCTACTAAAACTACAATTATTACTATTAGAATATTCAAGCTCCTTCTTGCAGGCAGAACAGTAACTCAGTGCTTGTGCACCCCTTTTGACTTCTGGGCAATTCCTCCTGAAATGGCCAGGCTGTTTACAGAAGTTGCAAGGTCCTGAAGTTACAGCAGCTGCATAACAGCCATAGTGTTGCCTTGTTGCCGAGAGTTGAGATGCAAGGCAGCTAGGATTTCAGTAAGTTTTTGGTCCCGTGCTTCTGCTTGTGCTGCCTGTGCAGCTGCTTGCGCTGTTTGAGCTGTAAGAGCCCTTTCAATTTTTCTCCTAGAGTTTTTCCAAGTTCATTTGCCTGAATAGTTGCCACTTGCTGTGGACTTCCAATTTTATTACAGGCATCAATCATTTCAGGCACTGTGGGTTTTTCTTTTCCTAGGGCTTTGATAACTCTTTACATTCTGCATTGGCATTATTTTCAACAATGTCCCGTATCATTATTGGGCGAGCTATATCATCACCACATTGCCTTTCTGCTGCTTGGATTACCCGGTCCACAAATGTGGTAAATGGTTCGGACAACTCTTGGCTAATGAGATTATAGGCTTTTTCAAAACTTCCTGCAGGCTGAATTTGCAAAAAGGCTCTACGAGCCATCTTTTTAATGTCATCTAACGCTGTTTTGGGTAAATTCACTTGATTATCATTCTGATCATCAGGAGGGTCACCAGTCAGCTTAGACATGACAAGGGTACGAAGGTCTGCATCAGTACTTTGTCTATAAGTGGCTAGTACCCCTGTAAGCAGTCTTTTCCATTTGAGTTCCCATAGCATATATTGTGAGTCTGTGAGAATTATACTAGCGAGATTCTTACAGTCATTTGGTGTGAGTGTATGTCCTTCCCAGGGTACTTTTAAGCAGTTGCTTAAAATATGGGGAGCAGATACCACTATCCCTATTGCTTTTCGCAATTCTTTATCTCATGAGGTGGGATAGCCACCCATGTTCTAGGACCACCAGCTTGCTGGCTGAATAGCACAGGCATAGCTAAAGGATTTAAACTTTCTTCTTTGCAAATCTGGCGTCTGACTTCATGCCAGTCTGTTAGTTGAAAATTATCAAAATATTTTGTGAGTTTTCTAATTTTGGATTAATGCTAGCGGATTTTCAGGGTTTAGTGTCTCATTTGGGTTGAGAAATCTGTCCCAAACACTGGGGGGACTTTGGAGCTATTTGGGAACGGTTCTTTTTCGAAATTCTTTTGTGAACCCATCAGAGGGTTGACATTTCCAGGGGCAAAATAATTTCTGTCTGTCCTGGATTTATTAAAGCAGCTGTCATATTCCACCCTCCCCCTCCTCGTTGCACGGTTTGTGTGCATGGATGTGGCTGTGCGCACGAATCGTGATACAAGGTAGTGCCACTCGGTGCTGGGAGAGTAGAAGGCGAAAACGGAGTTGGGTGTTCGAGGAGATGCGGTCGTGATGCGGTGCTGCTTTGTTCGGCTGCGGGATGCGGCGGCGGAGGTAGGGAGGCAGGCGGCGGAGGTGCAGGACGTGGCAGCGGAGGCATATCAGGCATCGGTTGTGCAGGGTTGCGCGCTGCGGTGGGGTCTCTCAGTGATGTGGCTGTGCCCGCGTCCTCAAGGTCCGGCAGAGGGAGCGACGCGGAAGGATACAAGCAAGGTGCTGCAGGCTCAAGCTGCTGTGGTGCCGTCTGTAGATCCGGCGGCGGCGGGGCCGTGGAGATGGAAATGTTGCGTGCGGCTGATCCCGGAAGCAGCGCTGTGCTTGGATGAGGCGGCGCGGGGTGATATTGCTGGTGCGGGTGTTGTAGCAACAGCGCAAGCGTAGGTTGCGTCACTAGGTCAGCGTTGGGAGTCATGATGGCGGTGGCGTGCGGACCAGGGAGTGCGGGAGGTGGCGGAGCGGCGGAAACGGGAGACGGGGCTGCGACTGCGGTCGTGGAAGGGAACGATGGGCCGTCAGTGGTTGCAGTAGGCGGCGGAGCCGCGCCATGCAGCAGCTCGGAAGCGGGAGGCTGCGGTGGGGAAGGCACGGCTTGGCCAGGGGCCGCGGTGGCGAGCGGAGGCGGCAGGAGCGGGAAGGCGACCACGGGCGGCGGCGGGGCAGCCTCGTCAGCAGGAGATGATCCTTGGGTGGCGGGAGGCAGGAGGAGCGGCATGGAGGCGGCAGGAATCTGCTGCGGGGGGGCCATGGCGAGCGGTGGGCTAGTCGGCGGCTGGACCGCGGCGTGCATCCGCTGGGAGCTCGTAAGCTGGGCTGGGGTGGCTGCCGCCCGGCGGACAGGGGCGGCGCTAACGGGAGACTGGGCTGGAGCGGCGGCAGGCACGGGAGGGGCTGCAGCCACCGGTTTAGCCGCCGCGGCGCCGGTACGGGACGGCTTGGGGAACTGGGGCGCCCCGGTGCCAGCGCAAGCGGCGCTGCGCTGAGACAGCGGCATTGCGCCGAAACGCCGGCAGGGACGGGGTCAGCCATGGGCGTCTGCTCTGCCGCGGGGACCGCGGGCAGCTCGGAGTGTGCTGCATGCGCTTGAACGGCGGGATAGGGGGGCAGGGTTCCCGCGGTAACGTGCAGAAGGGACGCTGGGGACGCCAGCGCGTCCGCGGCGGAGGCGGACGGGGCTTGGACCACCACCGGCGCTGGGTCGGCAGGGGCAAAGGGGACTTGGGCGGGAAGAGCGGCTGCACTCGCGGGTGGCTGGGGGGAGGCGGCGGGCCCAGCGGGGGCAGGGAGGGGTGGGGTCGCAGTGACGCTGGTGGGCGGGCTCGTAGAGGCGGGGTTAGGGGGCGGGGCCGCGAGGATGGCAAAACCGGGGTTGGGGACCGCGGTAGCAGGGACCAACGGGATGGTAAAGGCGGGGATGGTGGGAGGGGCCGGGGGGACGGGTGTTGGAACCGCGAGGGCGGGGGGCGGGGAGGCAGGGGGGAGCAAGACCGCGGGTACCGGAGCCGAGGGGTCCGACGGGGAGGTGGGGGTCGTATCTTGTTCTAGACTCGCGGCGGGAGAAGAGCTCGGGCGGGCGACCGCTGCGGGCATCTCCCGTGCAGCAAACAACTCAACCAGCGCCCTGCAAGCTGGGACCAGCTCCGCGGCAGCCATATCCCGGCGTGAAATACTATTAAAGAGCTTAATTCCAACTGTGTCCCAAAAGTCTCTGGTAAAGACGGCTGAAACGGTCAGCATTTGGGAAATTAATTAAAGTCCATTCTAAGAGGTTTTTAAACTCCTGTTTCGGTAATTGACTTGGCATAGAACTCAATAAATGCTTTAGTTGCTTATAGAGATCTCTGTCGTGGGCAGAGTGAGTTTGTCCATTATTAGACCAGTGTGTTACCAACCTCGATGTCGCAGAAGCAGTGTCCTCAATCAGAGCTCCGTCGCGGGGGGCTGGCCAGGCACTCCAGTCGGGGCTCAGGACGCTGCGTTCAGGGTCCCTCCTCAGAGCTCCGGTTTTAGGCGTTGCTTGGCAACGACTTTCCGTGCTCGGGACCTCGCAGGTAGGTCTGCACTCACAGCTCCAGTGCGGGCGGTGCTTTGCAGCGCTCGCCTGAGCTCACAGCTCGTGGCAAAGTCCCTCCTTAGAGCTCCGGTCAGCGCTGCTCAGCAACGTCTCCGTGCTCGAGGGATGCCACGGCAAACTTCCTCAAAGAGCTCCAGATAGCTGCTGCGCGGCAGCGGCCACCCGTGCTCGAGGACTGCCAGGCAATTTCCTCCGAGAGCTCCAGGTAATCGCTACGTAGTAACGACTCCCCGTGCTCGAGGTTTGCCTCGGCAAAATTTAAGAGCTCCGGCTTTCACGCTGCGCAGCAACGGTACGCCGTGCTCACGACACTTTTAAGGCGGCTATAACTGGTCTTTAGTTACCGTGCATGGAGAAGTCTCCCACAGGTGGAAAAGCTGAACTGGCCCTTTAAACACGTCTGGGCGCCAATCTGTAGGCGAGACTGGGGGTTGCACGGCCGGGACGGACGGAGACGAGAGATCTCTGAAGCCAAGTCGTGGAACTAGCGGTTTATTGCAAAGGGCGTGGGTACAGGGCCCTGCTGGGAGCTGCCAGCTGCAGCTCGGAGCAGGCCCGAAAGAAGAGAGAGGATGAGAGGGTAAGAACGTAAAAGGCAAGAGCTAAGAGCATAGAAAAGTAAGAGCAAGAGCAAAAGCAAGAGAGCAAGAGAGCGAAGTTCTCGTTACAATACAATAAATCATCTTCTGTGTTGAATATTCTGATTCTTGCTAACCAATCTAGTAGAGCATACAAATCTTATAGCATTTACATACAGCCTATAAGAATCACTACATTACCATATTGTGGTACATTTTAAACCCTAAATCTACTCTTCGGACCCCTTCTGCCAAGCTGGCAGGGTCTGCTCTGACCCTTGGACCTGCCTGCTTGCAGAGGGTATTGTTTCATCAAGAGGGGATTACCTTCATCCGGCCACACCATTGTTTTCCCGTTGTTCAGTAACTAAGGGATGTCAAAGCTTGCTTTCATTTCAATCTCGCTTATAGTTTCTATATTCTCAAAATCTTTTGCCAGGCAATCATATTTGTAAGGCTTTCCTGTTTCATCTTCCCCAACAGGCATGGATGCTATTTCCTTCCCACATGTTCCCAAATTTTTGTCAAATCACTGCCTAAAGCTCCCCACAGAACTGGATTTTCTGCAGAGGGTGGTGTTGGCAAGCAAGCTGTTTTATAGATTTGTCCCAGTTTGAGACAAATTTAGGAGGAAACGTCCCAAAAGGGTGTCACCTTTAAAATAGAGTAGGTTTTTGCAACCCCTCCCCCATGGGTTCCCACACGTTCTAAAGGAATTCCCTCGGAGAAAGTGAAAAAAGAACTGTTTATTTACAAGCAAGTTGCTCACAGGCATGAAAAAAAAAATGAACAATGTTAAATAATAAAACCTCTTGCTGTTCTGAAGAGATTCAGAGTCCTTTCTGTAGGTGTGGCTCAGTATTCTCCTGATCTGGAGCTGGCCTCCGGGCCGCAGTGCAGCATTGGGGGGCGGGGGGGGCGGGCAGACAATGTTCTGGTGTTTCAGACCAGAGAAAAGCTGAACAGTTCCAGAAGAAGAAGAAGAAGAAGCCACAGTCCCAGGAAAAACTTCTTGTGTCAGCTAACAAATGAGAAGCTAGCTTAAAAAGCAAAGAAAAGCTCAGTCTCCCTTGCTGGAGAAAGAAAACCAAGAGCTGGGAAAAAAACTGAGTGGCTTATCTCTGTTTTGAACACAGGTGCCAAAAGAATTCCACCACTTCCCCCCCTTCTCCCTCAGATTGGACTTAAAGGCACAGGGCTCATACCTGGCAGAAAGCAGACAATAGAGTATACAGGTGTCAAGCTTTAGTGGGTCTAGGGTCTTCAAAGAGACACGAGCAGTTGTGGGTTGCTATAAGGTTGTTTATTGCATGAATACATCAGTCTTGAAGGCAAAGAGTTCAAGGTGTTAAAGTCCATGCAAAAGCTTTCTCGCATAGAGTCCCAAGCAAGAGCAGCTGCTGCAAGGCTGCTCTCTAGTATAGAGTCCCAAGTTCCATGCAGGAACAGCAGCAGCAGCAACAGTTGTTCCTAGGCACAGAGTTCGATGTCCCAAGCAGCAACAGGGATGAGTCTAATGTTCTGAGCAGCAGCAGGGACCACAGCCTTCTTTCTTCTTTTCTTCTTCTGTTGTCTTCTTCTTCTTCTTCTTGTGGTTGCTGATGGTCGTGGTTGTGGTGGTCACTGTTATTGATAATGATGATCCTTGCACCCCACTATGGGGCTTTTTATTTATAAAACATCTAATCAGCTAAAAACACGATTCTAAAACATTCTTTCTAAACCAATCTGAACTTGATTCTTGTAGGAAGGACATTATGTGCTGTTCTTGTGAGCTAGCAAGGGCCTCCTGAAGAGAAGGGGAAGCCCCATATCTCTCCTGAAGGAAGACACCAAGGTTGTCACCATGGAGACAGGATGAAGGAGAGAAAGTTAAGAGATATGAACTCTGGCTGGCTCACAGAGTGACATGGCTCCCTGATCACCTACTGGGAACTTTGTTTCTCTCTTATGACCAATGGGCACTGAATGTGCATGTTGGATGGATGTAAATATTTTGAAAAAGTATAAAAGCAACGTTGCTGTAATAAATCTGTCTCTTGCACCCTTTCTGATGGAGTCATGTATTTTGTAACCTGTCATGCTCTATAACAACAGATTCTAATGTGCGAAAGCAGTATGATAGTATGAGTTCTTATCCAGCACAAACTATGCATATAATATTATCTATTTATGCAAATGTACTATCTGTTTTCTTACTTAAAATTGACGTGAATAAATTTCTCTATCTACGTGAATAGTTCTATCTATTTATGCATGTAATTTTATCTGGTTTATGTGAATAATTCTATCTATTCTAGTGGCAAGGTTCTGCTATGTTTTTGTTATGTCTAGGACTAAGTTGCTGAACTTTAAACTAGGCCTTAGGGCCTTTACTAGCTAGCACAGTTTCTTAAGGCACTTAAAATGTATTTCTACTTACTTAAAACTATAACTTACACTTCTACTTAATATCTATATGGCTTAATATACCTTAATTTCTTTAAAGGCTTCAATTCATCCCCTGCATTCATCTCTCTTTCTGAGGAAATCAGAGAGGCTTGCATTCTAACATACAGGACCATACAGTCACCCCAAGACATGGTTACCGTCTGTAATTTGTCAAAATCTTGCACTAGCTTTAAGATCACATATTCTGTCCCAGAGATTAACAACATAGTTTCCACTGTTATTACAAATATTTAATTATTTATCATCTTCATCTAGATTCAATAAATAATATCGTCCTAGAAAATCATATCATATACCTAAAACAATAGGATTTATATATTAAAAAAAAACTCCCACAGTGTTAGTCAGTCTTGTTTCTGCTGTGTTCGATGTGTGGTTACTGGTTTAACCCATGTGTGATGAACCCAGGGTTCAATTCCTTCCACCTTGAGTGCAGTGTAGGTTACCAGGAGGACTTGGAAAGGTCCTTTCCACTTTTCTTTCAAGGATTCAGAATTCCAGGTCTTTACATATGCAAAATCCCCAGGCTGGTATGGGTGAATGGGTGCATCCAAAGCAACTGGTCCCAACAGGATTATAAACTGATTGAACCCAGCAAGAGTTTTTCCTAAAGAAATTAGGTATAGATTTAAATCTGTTTCTTCCTTTGCATGTATTTCTCTGGGAATGGATAGTGTTTGATACGGCTGTCTGTATAGCAAATTATAGGGACTTACTTTGGTTTTTGACATTGGCTGAATTGACTCACAAAAGAGCCAGAGGAATGGCCTGTGGCTGTTTTAGGAAAGTTTCTTGGCACATTTTGCTATGTTGTCATTTCAAAGTCTGATTCATCCTTTCCACTGTCCCACTTGACTGAGGTGTGCATAAGTCCCATTTTATACCTAGAGTTTTGCTCAACTGTTGCACCACATCTGCTATAATATGTGGGTCCCTATCTGAAGACATCCCAAGTGGCAGCCCAAATTGTGGCATGATTTCTTTAAGTATGATTTTCACCACTTCCTTAGCTTTATTGATGTGACAGGGAAAGGCCTCTGGCCATTTGGAAAAATTATCTGCCGATACCAAAAGATACCTTTATCCATTTTGTCTGCATAATTCAGAGAAATCTATTTGCTAATAATCCCCAGGTGAATTTCCCTGTTTAACTGTTCCAGGAGGTGGCCTTTTCCTGTTTATGGGATAGTTTTTTAAACAAATTGGACATTTTGCTATCATTGATTTTGCCCTTCCAGTCATTTCCACACTAAGTACAGAGTTTGGGAGACTAGATATCATAGACTCAATTCCCCAGTGGGTTTTGTTGGTTTTTTTCCATTATTTTCCTCATTACACGAGGTGGAACTATAACCTGTTGCCTGCCTCCTACCTACCATCCCTCCTGATTCTTAATGGCTTTTAATATATTTGCTAAGCATTGAACCTCACTGTAATAATTAGGCTTAAATTAAGATATGTCAATTTGGTTTTGTGACACTAACTCTAGGATGCCTTCTTCAGCTACTCCTCAGGCTGCTTTGTCTGCCAATGGGTTTCCCTCTATAACATTAGCTTGTCCAGATTGATGTGCTTTGCAATGCAACACTGCCACCTCCTTTGGTTTTTGAATTTCTTCCAAAAGTTTTAAAATTTCTTCTTTGTGTTTAGTAGATGATCCTTGGGCTGATGGCAGTCCTCTTTCCTTCCATATAGCTCCATGGGCATGAATTATACCAAATGCATACCTAGAATCAGTCAAAATATTCATTCTTTTGCCTGCTGCCAAATTCGATGCTTGTTTTAGGGCAATTATTTCTGGTTTTTGGGCTGATGCGTTAATTGGTAAAGATCGAACTTCTACTGTCTCAGTAGCAGTCACTACTGCCTATTTTGCCATCCGTCTTCCGTCTTTTAGAAAACTGCTGCCATCTGTAAATAATTCTAAATCAGGATTCTCTATTGGTTCATTCTGCAAATCAGTTCTGCTGGAATATACCTGTTCCATGGTTTGGAGACAATCATGCCAGGGCTCCATCATCCACTGCCTTTGTATTGAGAAACATAGCTGGATTTGTGGCTGCTGTCATCGTCAATTCCGCATCATCCTGTTCCAAAAGCACAACTTGGCATTTGAGCATCCTGCTGGGGGACAGCAAATGCTCTTTTGCTTTAATACAGATATGACCATGTGAGGGACTGATGCTGTTGAGTCAGGGACAGAAAGAAAGACTCCAGTCTTCAGGTGGATCAGAAGGCAAACTTTAATGAAAGTAGCGGGTCTTTTTAAAATGTGACTCGCTAAGGTGATACTTGATTGGTCTCAAAGTAGAAACATCTCACACTATTGGTGCTCTATGAATAGCACACTGTGGAAAACCATAACTACAAACATTGGTTACAGAAAAATAATAATTGTTTTAATTCTTTCCTCTAAGATTCCCAGGCTCAGCCTGGGAGAAATTGTCTCTGTTCTTTCTTCAGCTGAACTGAGAATCTCCACAATTCCCCCTTCTTGTTTAAAGGAGGAGGCGGTGTTTGTAATCTCCTGTGGGATCCCTTGCAGGAAAGAGAACAAACACAGCTCCAGAGGTTTATCAGCTATCAATCAAAACCCCAATCAGACATTGGCTCAGAACGATTGAAGAGATCTCTAACTTATACTACAAATTCTCTACCATTACATTCCCTTTATAAACTTCACTATTAAGAACAAAACATTTTATAAACTTAACTATTAATAGCAAACATTGTTAGTCTGCTCATAACACAGGCAGTCTAACTCATCAACAGTCTGTTTCCGGGAACAAAGAAAAGATAAAATGTTCATTCCCCACTCGTAGAGGGGCCAGCTGGTAGATGATCGGTATCTTGATCATCGTTCGAAGACTGTGATTGATGGTCAGCACTTTGGTCATCGTTTGAAGGTTGCCTGCCAGCCACATTCTGTTTCTGATGTCACAAGTCAGGGCGAACACACCTCGCAGGTATCCATCATACCCCAGTGTCACCGACATGTTCTATGAAAAATCCTTTCCTTAGGATTTTTCTCTCCTGAGAAGCTGAGAGGCCTCAGGAACAAACTGTAAACAATTCTTATCTGCTGCTGTGGAATGCACCAGGTGGATCTGTGATTGGTCTCATCTGGTTGTTTCTAATTAATGGCCAATCACAGTTCACCTGTCCAGGCTGTCTCGGTTAGATACAAGCCTTTGTTATTCATTCCTTTTTCTATTCTTAGCTTAGCCTTCTGATGAAATCCCTTCTTCTATTCTTTTAGTATAGTTTTAATATATTATCTAACATAAAATAATAAATCAAGCCTTCTGATACATGGAGTCAACTTTCTCATCTCTTCCCTCATCCTGGGACCCTTGTGGACAATACCACACCCCAGTACCTGTGGAGACACATTCATACCCGCGGCCCCAAGTAATAAGGTCACACGGGCCCTCCCACTTATTGGTGGCAAGGTCCCATATCCAGACCTTCGCTCAAGGCAGGTGCGTCTCACCTGCTGAATTCAATGAGAGAGAATGATTCAAAATGACAGGAATCTGAATTCTGTGGCACTGTAAGATGATTGATTGTATATAAAGCTTTTTCCAATTGACTGTGTGGGGTCTCCCAGCATTCCCCCTTTTTGTTTTTCCAGAACACGCTTTAAAGTGCCATGACCTCGTTCAACAATGGCTCGACCCGTTGGCGAATGCGGAATACCAAATTTGTGTGAGACTCCTCACAAGCGTAAAAACTGACTCGTCTTCTGTGAGACATAGGCAGGGCCATTGTCAGTTTTCACACAAGAAGGTATCCCCAAAACTGCAAAAGCCGTCCTCCAATGGGCAATCATGTTGTGACCCTTTTCCCCTTTGTGAGTAGATGCCCACATGGCAGAGGAGAAGGTGTCAATAGACACATGCACATACTTGAGTCAACTGAACTCGGCAATGTGAGTAACATCTGTTTGCCAAAGCTGCAAGGCCTTTAGGCCTCTGGGGTTCACCCCCACTGGTAAAGGTGCAGCAAGGCCATGACAGTCAGTGCAGGAACTGACAATTTTACAATCTTCGGCTGACCTTAACTGAAATTGCTTTTGCAGAGTATGTGCACTTTGGTAAAAGAAATCATGCAACACCTTGGCCTGTGCAATTTTGTCAGGCTGAGGTGCTACCCACGCAGGGTTAGCCAACCTTTCAGCCCTGGCATTACCTTCTGTTATGAAACCTGGTAAAGTGGCTAGACTCCAAATGTGCAGGATGTAATACGAATGAACCCGGGTTTGAATTGCACACCACAAGGCTTTCAATAATTGAAACAAAACTGTTATTGACCTCTTTCAGAAGTGAGCAATCCAAACTCTTGGTTACGTCTGCAACATAGGCAGAGTCAGTGACCAAATTCAGAGGCACCTGAGAAAATTTCTGGAAGGCCGTAGCAACAGCCTTTAATTCAACCAATTGGGTTGAGCTGGACACATGGCCTTCCAGCACTTGCCATCCAGACTCATCCTTCCAGGTAACAATGGCCTTCTCCATTTTTCCTGAGCCGTCAGTGAAGACGGTGGGCCCTTGCACTGGTACTCAACTATTTTTTGGCCAGAGCATCTGGGGTTGGACAAGACAGCTGGATTGAGGGATATCCAAGAGTACCAGTGTTGTATTGCACTAAATAGTTTATTTAGTTGTTGTTGCACTAGTGATGGCCATTTCTACTGAGCATGTTGGGTAAAGTAGATGGGTTTTCCCCCTCCCTCATCACATGGTCTCCCCCTCACACACCCCCCCTGTTACACACACCTGGTCTGTCCCATAGGTAATTCACCCCTCCCCAGTGGCATCCCATTGGCTCTGGTTCTCTCTCCTCCGCCCCCACCCCCTAGGGTATAAAACCTCCTGTGTGAGAGTTCCAAGTTCTCTTTTTTACCTGGGTGACACATCACCTGTGTCCTGCCCCAAGCCAATAAACAGGATACTTGCACCCACATGGAGAAGAGTGCCTCTCGTCTTTTACCTTTGTCTATGCGGGTCCATGTGGGCTAGAGTCTTAAGCTAGCCGGATTGGACTCATATAAGGCCCAGGAAAAACACGGATTACCGCATACCGGCGCTGGCCAGTAACATCTGAAATTCTAACAAGTGATTTGAGAGTAAAAGGTACCTTATTGTTGTCTTGCTGTGTGTGAGAGTGAGTCACACACAAAATCAGCCTCAACTTCCAGGGCAGGTGGGAAGGGGGGGCTGTGGAAAAAGGTGTAGGTGACCTGCAAACAGGCCATTGTTCTCCCAGGCATGTGGAGGGG
The DNA here is from genome assembly GCF_022539315.1 of Serinus canaria. Classification (NCBI taxonomy): domain Eukaryota; kingdom Metazoa; phylum Chordata; class Aves; order Passeriformes; family Fringillidae; genus Serinus; species Serinus canaria. The sequence continues at coordinate 13,331,948 of NC_066342.1, forward strand.
GCTGTGGCTAAAGAATGCGAGTGACACTCAAATCAGCTTCACAGGTGAACTAGCACTGGAGGCAACCAGAGTCAGGGCCCTTCCTGGAGGCCCGGTGATACTGAAACCCGGAGGCCAACCCCAAGGTGAAGGGGGCCACACGGACCAGCAATTCTCTGGCGACAGGGATCCACTTCGTGTCCTGAGGGTGTGAAAGAATGTGTGGAAGTGAATGACAAATAAAAGTGAGTGAATGTAGACGAATGAAAGTATATGTAATGTAGATTGTTTATTTTAAGCTTCACTATATCTCCTTGGAGGGAGGTGTATTGAATAGCAGTGTGAGGAAAAGCGGTTTTTTTCTTTTGTGTGTGTGTCATCGAAAGAAAGTGGTATTTAGGTTGCTAGAGGAAGTGAAAAACAGGCAGAAGACTAATAGATAGGACCTTGAAAAATGGGACAGAAAACCAGTAAGTTAGACACAGGAAACAAAAAAGGCAGTAAAAAGCCCGCTAGCAGAGATACCCCAAAATAGCCCTTTGGGAGCTATGTTAGGTAATGGGGATACAAATCCTTGTAAAAGGAGAAAATACAGGGTATACAATAGCTGATGGGAAAAACATGCAAAGTATTCAAAAAAGGGAAATTAACCTTAAACTGGTAAGCTCAAACTTGTGAATTATATGCTCTAAAAAGAACACTGGAATATTTAGCACACAAGAAAGGAACTATATATATTGGCTCAAAGTATGCCTTTGGAGTAGTACATACATTTAAAAAATTTGGGAAGAAAGGGGATTACTTAATTCAAGAGGAAAGGGATTAGTGCATGAAGGACTCATTTTAGAGGTTTTAGAGGCATTAAAATTATCTGAAAGAGATAGCTATAATACATATTAAAGGACACCAAAAGGGAAAGACCCCAGAAATAAGAGGAAATAATTTGGCAGATCAGGAAGCTAAGGATGCAGCAGAAAATGGGGCCATAAGAGTTATGTTAATTTTAACCCCAAATAAGGAAAAATTGGGAATTTCAAATTTTAGTGAAGCAGAGAAAAAAGAATCCAACAAGATATGAGGAGAGCTAGATGAATCTGGGAAATTGAAGCTTCCTGATGGAAGACAATTACTTAATAAAACACTTACTAGGAAAATATTAGAAGACTTTTGGATTAGCAAAACAAGTAACTGAAAGATGAATAACTTGCCAAAAGATAAATAAAAAGGTGATGAGAAAAAGAAAAATAAAAAAAAGAGATCGTGAGTTAGCTCGTCTACCATTTCAAAGTATCCAAGTGGAAGTTTAGATTTGTCAGGCTCTGGATTTGTTTGTAAATTCAAAAGAACTATTTAATCCAGAAGAAAAAGAATATGCCGCATGCTGGGTGGGAGATGGTAGGAGAATAAAATCTTTAAAATATCAAAACCCCCCGAGACAAAGCAATAAAAGAGAAAAGGGTGAAAGAAAAGGGCTGGGAACAAGAGATTACCTCCTCCGTTCCTGCTTGTTCCCCCACCATTCCCGGCTGCACCACTCCCCCCAGCCCCTGTCCCTGGCTCCAGTCTCACTGCTCGCGGCTGCACCACTCAATCCAGCCCCTGTGCCAGCTCCAGCTCCGCCAGTGAGTTTGTCTGCCCTGGTCCCAGCCGCCTGGCCTGCGGCCACTCTGCCAGCCATGCCAGGGGTCCTGCCTGCCACGTGGTCTGGGGTCTCCACACCGACCGTGCTGGGGGCGAGGAACACGCATCCTGCTAGTCCTGGCTGCCCCATTTCTAATTGCTTGTCACTTGACTGCCCCCACTGCCCAATCCCCGGCTGCTGTGCCTGTGCCAGCTGCACTGAGCGCTGCTGCTGCTGCTGGGGGTCGCTTCACCTGCTTTATCTGCGCCTGGAGCTGCTGACCCAGCTGCCATGAACCATGTGCAGGGTATCCACGCTCCGGTTTGGTTTCCCCCAGAAGATCCTCCTGCCTGCCCCCTGCACTTGGAGGACTAAGTTTTGGCGCTTTCCTGGTTTGAAAAGGAAGTGAGTTTTTTGGGAGTTTGTGGTCAGCCAATCAGTGCTGAGATTTGAATATTGGCACCTGGTGTGGCCGCTGAGGACATGGATACGCTTCTGAGAACACAGAGGGTTAAAAGCAGAGAACTCCCAGGAGAAAGTTCTCTTCGTTCTGGTCCATGAAAGAGGTCAGACCTCCCCTGCCCAGCTGTGGGCTGGGCGGGGGAGGGGAAGCCATGCAGCCTGGGTGAGGTGGGCCAGAGCTTTGGACAGAGAAGGGAGGTGAAGGCCCCTGCAGTATGGAGGGGTGGAGGAACACTGAGAGGCATCGGGCAGTGGTGTTGTCCCCCGCCTTGGGAGAGAGAGAGAGAGAGAGAGCCTGTGCCTGTGCTTGTGCCACCTTGAAATTTGTGCTGGTAGCATGGCCCGGCCGAGAAGAAGGGGTGGGGGTGTGGTGAGGAGGTGCCTGGCAGGGCAGTTGTGACAGTTCTGGGCAGGCAGAGCCCGAGATTTTTAACCCTTTTCTTGGATGATGGAAACCTTACAAATACTGATCCTACTGGAGCTGAATGACAAGAGAGATAGAGATGAAATAGGAAGAAATGGGCAAGTGTGATGAAAGTCCGTGCAAATGAAAGATGTCAGAAGAAGTTGGGAAGAATCCTAGGTGGGAGGAGATGATGGAGTGGCCTTTGGCTGGAATTTTCTTGTATAGCCATGGACAGAACAATTTTTTTTTTTCCCTGTGACACAGAGACTGCATTTAGGGGGACGCAATGGCTTGGAGCCAAGAGAGTGCGGTGATGTTATGTGAAGGAGTGTGTGAACAGAGACGACGGGTTAGGAGGATGGTAGTGCCCTCAATCTTCAGTGAAGAAGATGTCTGTTCTTGAGACCCCTCAACCCCAGGGGGTGAAATTTGGGGGGGACTGGTGTCCTGAAAGTGAGAGACTTGCTTTTTTTGGAACTGGGCAAGGCATCTTTAAAAGGGGAACCCTAGAATCAGCCCTGGTCCATGTGCAGTGGTGAGAGCACTGGACATGGAAGAAAAATGGTCACAATGGCAAATGTTCTCCAGGCGGTGCCACGTGTGACATGGAAACACAAGAGGTTTCAACTGTGTTTCATGGGAAAGCCTATGGTACAAGAGGGACTCCTCTCTTCTTGATAAACGGAGAGTTGATTATCTGAAGGGTGGTGATGAACTGAGAGTCGATTATCTGAGAAGTAGTAACTGGATTGAGAATCCAAGGTTTTGTCTCACTGTGTGGTGGTGGAAATTGAGGGGAGGAGGAGGAATGTTTTTGGAAGGTTTTCATTCTGAGTTCTGTGTGTTTATTTTACATATTGTAAGTTAATAAAGTTTTTTTCCTTTATTCCTAAGTTGGAGCTTGCTTTGATCTATTTTCTGGTCACATCTCACAGCAGACACTAGGGAGAATATATTTTCATGGGGGCACTGGCATTCCGCCTGCGTCAAACCATGACAGCGCGAGTTTCTCCCCTCGCCCTCCCTTCCTGCAACACTAAGGGAAAATCAGCAAGGCCCCCCAGGAGATCAGAAAATGTCAATGGCACCTACTGATTGGTGTCAAACTGATGAGGATGATTTATTAAAAATATGGATATTGATCTAGTACCAATATCCAACTGTGACGGACAATAACTCTCTAACAGTTGAAAGTTAGAAAGTGTATGTTTATTGCAACGCCGGGCAGCATGCAGGATAGCTCCCAAATACACACTGCAATTTCCATGTGATTACAGAGTCCTTTTATCTATACAAGTATTGAATACTCTAAATACAGATGCATATTCATAACTTTGTTGCATCTCATTCTCTGCATTGTATGGTAATTAGTTCAAAAGCTATTAAGCATGCGTAGTTTTTTCCTCAAAATGGGTCAGTGGTCCCTTTCGAGGGGAGGGGTCCCAAAATGAGGAAGTAAATGAAGTCTTCTTCCTTCTGACCTTTCTACGTTTTCAATTCAAACATGAGAAATGAACCCTTGGTAGAACTCCCATTCCCCGTCCTCAATTGGTTTCAGAACAGAGGAGGCCTACAATTGTCTTATGTTCCTAAAAGCTATTTATCAGTTTCTATATTCTTCATTATAAACCCAGCTAACCAAACAATGTGTTGACAGGCAATCAATTATTAGTTAACTGCTAACTCTTAACATCATCAGGCCTACCCATTTATTTTAATTAACTCTAATTAAGCTTCTCTCTAACTAAAATCTTAGCTTCTCTAAAATCACTAAATTCCTTAAAGTTTATGTCTCAAGGAGGGGAGGAAACACATGGATGATTATCGTAACTTGATAGTCAATGGAATAAAAGAGGTGGTATCCCAAAGGCAAAATGCTAAAAAGGCTTTTAAGGGACAGCAGGGGAAAGAAGAAACTCCAACTGAATGGTTAGACAGACTTAGGACATTTTAGGAGAAATGGCACAAATCAAGTAAAAGATCTGCAAAATCTTCTGAGGGATAGGCACAGAGGAGAAATAAGGAAATCATAAGCTCTATATTTTAGGGGACAGATACTATCTAGAACTTTAAAAGTAAGTCCCTGTTTTGGTTTGAAAGCAAAACTAGTGAGAGACTCTAAGTCAGAAATACAGTTTATTAGAAAAGGGAAAAAAACAAAATACATGAAATAATACAAAAGAAAAACCACTGACAGGGTCAGAATATAACTTGACACCCTGCTAGGGTGGTGGTAGTAGTCCAGATTAAATGGTCTCATTGAAGTGGTGATCCTGTAGAAACGATCTGGTAGCTCTTGTCTTCTGGAAACCAGTGGGTAAGGGTGGCTGTTCCACTGGGAATCCAGTGGAAAGACTGCTTGCTCTGTCCCAAACCCCAGGTTATATCCATGTGGGGATGCTTAGCTCCGCCCCCCTGGGTGGAGCATCGCACAATGGGCTTGTTATCATTCTAATGAGTCATGCGGTGGGTCCTTGATTGCCCATTTAACAGAAATGGCTCCCGGAGGGAGTTATCTCTGAGTCATGTGGCAAGACACTGATGGGCCCATTAACAGGAGATAAGGAAAAAAACCAATGCCCCTCCTGCTTTCAGCAGCTCTTAAGGATAGGAATAGAATACATTTTTATATTGTAACCTAGGACAGTCCCCAAGAAGAAAAATTAGAATTTGTGGTAGAAATAGTGGCAGAAAAAACATGCCTGTTAAATATTCCAAAAGCTTATAGTGTAACTAAAGACACAGAAAGAGTAACAGGAGCAAAAGGAGACAGTTTCACAGTTCCTATCATTAAAGATGTGGTAACTGAGAGAGAAATGAGAATTTGAATGGGGGATGTCCTATTGGTCCCTAGGCCAGTAGCAACTTATTAAAAAGAAACTAACAAGTAAAACTAGGAATACAGATTATACCAGAAGAAGGGAAAATGACAGCTAGAGTTTTAAAACTTGGCCAAGAGGATGAGGAAAAAATTAACAAGGAAGTTTGGGCTGGGGAAAGAAATAGGGGAGGATTAGATATTGACCCCATAAGGGTCACAACTGAGAGAAAAAAAAAATTATAAAGGATGGGACATTAGAAGCTTATATGTCTTCTCATAATACCCCTATTCTCCCAGTAAAGAAGCCCAATAGAAACTATCTTATATTATCTGGACAAACTGAAATTGGAGAGGCTACTATATAACTTTTGAATTTTCTTGGGAAAAAAGGATTAAGGGTATCAAAGAGGGAAATCAGAAAACTACTCTGATTATTGGGATATTGCAGATTATGGATTGACGGGTACACATAAGCAATAAAATTTTTATATTGAAAATTAACAGAGGGAGATGATATGAAGTCAACCAAGGGAAATGATGCTAAATTAGAAGAGTTGAAGTTAAAACTGGCCCCAGTACCAGCTTTAAGCTTACCTTCATTAGAAAAACCTTTCCATCTGTAGGTGAATGTGGAAAATGGGGTAGCTCATGGAGTTCTGGTTCAGGAGTGGGGAGGAGTAATGTGAAAAATGCATATTATATGACTGGATTTTTGCAAATATTAAAACAAATATTATATGTGTTATGTTTGAAAGTTATACTGTATTAATCCTTTTCAGTAGTATGGTAAATATAGTTTTTGGCTATAACATAATATTAAAATAGAAACTATGCAATGTAAGATACTTTTTCTAACTAGCTCAAGAAATTCTTTGCACACAGATAACAGGAACAAGACTCCAACATCCCCAAGAGAAGAATTATTGCCTCCTTATAGGGAAGACCCAGACTTAGTGGGGACTGAGATGAGTGATTTACACAATGAGGAGGGGAAGTTTACAATAACCAGAAAACACTCTTTGAAAAGAATTTTTGAATCATGTATGAGATATATGAATATGCAACAGGCTATTACTTTTAAGAGTTAATCCTTTGTTAGCATCCGAACGTTCATAATTCTTTGCTTTTTTATTGTCCTTTATTGTCCTAACTCTGATTGTCCAAATTCCTATTGCTCTAATTTGTATTACTATTTTTATAACAATTTTCTTACTATTAAACTTTTAAAATTTTAAAACAAGTGATTGGCGTTTTTCACAGGACACCTTCTGACTGGAGGGTTATGGTGTATTGATCCAGACAGAATACAAGGGATTTTACAAGTACCATTACCCCAGACAAAAAAGGAGTTACGGCAGTTTTTAGGGTTAGTGGGATACTGCCAAGCAGGGATTGAGGATTTTTCTGTTGTGGCCAGACCTTTATATGACTTTTTAACCCAAGATGTTATGAGTAGAAAAGTTTCCCATTTTTTAAAAGGTTGCAAAGTTCACAAATTAAACTAATTGCTGCCAAGTTTGAGTTCTATTTGTTGTTAATAATTTCATGTTGTAATCATCTGTTAATAGTTTTTCTTTAACTACCTGTTGCTGATGGTTGGGAATCCCCCTTTTTGTTGAGTATCACCCTGCTGCTTCCTGGAGGATGGCACCTGGGACTGTGAGGAGGAGGGGACAAAGGGGTTGGCATGCAAATGAGGAAACCCCTCACCAAACCTAGCAAGAAAAACCCCTAAAAACAACAAGCCAACACGGAATTAAGAGATTGAAGTGATGTCCAGACGTGAGGAACAGAATCCACTATCCGCTAAAACCCTTTTTACCTTTCACCCTAACCTAGAAAGACGTCGGCTAGAAATAGGACCCTGAAAGTCAAACCGAAAAACTGACAATCTCCTGGTGTTCTCGTGAGGATGAAAGCCCCAGCTCTGCCTGCAGACCAGTGGAAAAGCTGCATTTTTCCTCCTCCTCCGTGCCACTCCTGGAAGCAGCGGCGGTGTGAGCGCAACCCGTCAGTTTTTCCTAGCAGAGCTGATTTTTAATAAAGGCATTAAAAAGGAGAAAGATCTCCTGCCCTATTTATTTCATAAGATAGTCCTAATGACATTGTATGGGCACCAGAAGGAGAGCAAAGCTTCAAAAAATTAAAAGAAATTTGTTAAGGCCCTAGTCTTAGCTCCTCCAGAATCAGAAAAGTAATTTGAACTATATGTGGATGTTAAACAGGGTCATGCTAAAGGAATTTTGGCACAAGAGCATGGAGGAACAAGGCAGCCTGTTGCTTATTTTTCAAAATTTTTGGACCCGCTGGCCAGAGGCTGGCCTCACTGTCTGCAGAACTGTGCAGCCACAGCCCTGATAGTGGCCGAGGCCCAAAAGATGAAAATGGGAGGATATCTGCTTCCTAAAGTGTCACATCAAGTTAAAGCTTTGTTAACTGAGAGAGCCTCTAAGTGGATGACCAGCACTCAGTTATTACAGTATGAATCTTGTTTAATGGAACAGGATTTAGAATTTAAAAGTGGGGAGGGGTTTAACCCAGCCTCCTGTTTGAACAGCCTTAGAGAGAGGAGCCAGGAAGAAACCCATGACTGTATTCAGGTGATAAATCTCCAGAAATGGGCTAGGGAAGATTTATCGATACTCCCTGGCCTGAGGGAGAAGATGTGTTTATTGATGGGTCTTCAAGGGTGGTAGAAGGGAAGCAATTTACAGGATACTCTATTGTGAATGGAAAGCAATTAAGGGAAGGGGGGAGGTTACCACCCACCTGGTCAGCTCAGACAGCAGAGCTATATGCCCTTGTGAGAGCCTGTGAATTATACTAGGACAAGACAAAGAATGTTTTTACTGATTCTGAATATGCATATGGGGTGATAGATACATTTGGGAAATTATGGGAAGAAAGGCGTTTATTAACCTGCAGGGGAAAGACATTAGCTCATGAGAGCTTAATCTTTCACCTATTGAAGGTGGTGAATTTACCAAAAAAGTTAGCGATAATACACATCAAAGATCACCAGGCAGGGTGCTCAGAGGAGGTAATAGGAAACCGACTGGCTGATGAAGAAGCTTGGAAAGCTGCATTGTTGCCAAAAATCTCTAAGATCCTCCCATTGCTCCCAGGAACTGCACCACTGCCAGAGAAACTGTCTTTTCCACCAGAGGAACTTGAGATACTTAAAAAGAGTGGGGCCGAGGAAAGAGGGGATAATTGGTTTATAAGGGATGGTAAGCACTGGATACCAAAAGCTGTGGCCTTACAATTGTTATAACAACATCATGAAGGGAGTCATTGGGGCTCCCAAAGACTGGCAGAAGCCTTCCTCAAAATGTATGCTGCTGGGGGTCTTTTTATTCTGGCTAAGCGAGCTATTGAGGGTTGTTTGATTTGTGCTAAAACTGATGACAGAGTTACAAAGAAACTTTCCAGGGGAGGGAGGCCATGGGCTGTACATCCTTTCCAGAGATGCCTGGAGGATTTTACTGAAATGCCCCACGTGGCAAGATTCAAATATCTTCTGGTAATAGTATGTCAGTCAACAGGGTGGCCAGAAGCATTTTCAGCTGTTTCAGCAACTACAGGATCAGTTATTAAAGTACTTTAGGAACAAATAATTCCAAGATATGGAATTGTGGAAGCAATAGACACAGGTAGGGGAACTCATTTTACAGGAAAGATTCTTCAAGGAGTTATGACTGCCTTAGGGATACAATGGAATCTCCATACCCCCTGGCACCCCCAGAGTTTGAGCCAGGTTGAGAGGATGAATGGAGAAATAAACACCTCCTGAAGCTGGTGATAGAAACTAAGATGCTGTGAGTACGGCTCTTGCCACTGGCTTTAGCAAGAATAAGGGCCAGACCCAGGGGAGATATTCAATTATCTTCCTTTGAATTGATGTTTGGAATTCCTTACCCTTGTAATTCTCAGCCTAGTGGGGGGGAGGGGGGTAGAGATAAGTGATGTATATTTGAAACAATATGTGGCCAGGATACTGTCTCTTGTGAAATCTTTTCAACAGGAAGCTCAGCTGACACAAACCCTGCCTTTGGACTTTGTTGTTCACAACATCCAATCAGGAGACTGGGTCCTAGTTAAGGTGTGGAAAGAAGCACCCCTGGTGGCAATGTGGTGTGGACCTTTCCAAGTGTTACTGACCACAGAAACAGCCATCAAAACAGGTGAACAGGGACCCATCACACTCGGGTCAAGGTCTCTAAAGCCCCGGAGATTTGGACATCTCAACTGGAGGAGAAGGATGGGAAGCTGCGACTGATGCTCCACAAGGACAGACTGGAGCAGTAGCCGGTGCGTTGACATTGGGGGAAGCCCTGTGTGCCTACCCACAGAGTGCCTGCCTGCTGAAATAGTCTGTGTGGGCATCCCTCCTCTTGGATCTCCAGTCATTGGGAGCCAATCCTTGTTGTTGTTGTTTTCTTTATGTTAAGCTGTTTCTGTGCCTTTTCTTGCCACAGGTGGTATAGAAGACAACATGAAAGTGAAAATTAGGTTAGGAGATTAGATTACACAGTTAGAATGTTCCTCTTAATAATCTTACCCTTATATTGTCAGTTAGGTTGGGACCAAAAGTGGGAAAATGATTTTTTAACCTTGGGAGAAGAAGTAGCAAAAACCTTTAAAATTAGCAATTGTTGGGTCTGCAGAGGGCCAGGGTGTTACAATGGTTTTCTGGGGTCCCAGGAGGAGGGAAGAGACGAGACAGTTGACTCCATGCATCAGAAGGCTTGATTTATTATGATATGATATATAAGATATAAAAACTATACTAAAAGAATAAAGCTAGAGATTTCACTACCAAGGCTATCCTAAGAATAGAAAAGAATGTCATCTCCCAGCCCGAGACGCTGGGCAGGTGCCCCGTGATAGGCTCTCAACTGGAAACAGTCCGACGGGGCCAATCACAGATTTCTCCCCGTTGCATTCCACAGCAGCAGATAAGAATTGTTTACAGTTTGTTCCTGAGGCTTCCCAGCTCTCAGGAGAGGAAAATTCCTAAGTAAAGGATTTTTCATAAACTATGTCGGTGACACCAGGGGGATCTGAAAGCTGACCATGGGTGGCCAGCCCAGTCGAGCCTAAATGGTGGGTCAGCACCCTGAGTGAGGTCCATAATGGAAGAGGATTTTGGGATTAAGAAGGAAGTCTATGGCAGCTTCATTCTTCTGAAAGAGACATTTATTGTCTAAATCAAACAGAAAACATGTATGTGGGAAAAAGCATTTGTGACTGGACTTTGTCTTTGGGTTTAGATTGTTGGACCCCCAACTGCTCTCCTTATGATTGTTCCAGATATCAAGGCAGATGGAATCAAACACATGTTAAGCTTACTAATTGTAGCCGGGTAAGGGGTAAGGTGTTCCTTCCATAATTACCGAAAGGATTTTGAAGGCTGTAAAGCAGTGGGGAAGGATAAGTTTTTTGACCCCTTATTTTTAAGCTACCCCTGAGATAATTCCACAAGTAGGACATATGTAGTCTATGACTATCAGTGGAAGTGGCAACACGGGAACGGAACTCAAACCCTTTTTAATAGGTCCTGGTCTGGATCTAACAAAACAGCCTGGAATGTAACTGCAGGTGCAAACCTCAGGTGGGAGCTTGGAAATGCAAATACTGTGATTCTTACGGCAGGGCAACCATTGTTGGGGGACCACTAGGCCCAGGAAGCAAGCTGTGTTTTGACCCACCCACTGATTATGAAAATTGGAAAGGTCCCTTTGCCAACGGGGCCTGGGCTTTAAAAGGGCATTACTGGATTTGTGGCCGATATGCTTACCGCAGGTTACCCCCAAACTGGTCAGGGATATGTTATATAGGGTATATTAGACCATTGTTCTTTCTGCTACCACAAGTTCAGGGAAATCAGTTAGGAATCAAGGTATATGATGATCTAATTAGAGAAAAGTAGTCAATTGATCTGTCCCTGGTTGGAGGGAGCACCCAAAAGTGGGGTGAAGATGAATGGCCACCTGAGCGAATCATACAACACTATAGACCAACCACATGGAATCCTAATGAATTAATATCAGGTGCCAGAGAACTCATTTATAATTTAAATCAGATAATTAGGTTACAAGCTGTCTTTGAAGTAATAATGAACCGGATATGTGCATCGCTTGACCTCCTTGCTGACCAATCTACTCAGATGAGGAATGCAATATTACAACATTGGATGGTATTAGACTATTTATTAGCAGAAGAAGGGAGAGTGTGTGGCAAATGAAATTACTCAAACTGCTGTTTGCAAATAGATGACAATGGAAAGGTGGTGAAACAAATAAAAGGAATAAGAAAGTTAGCTCATGTACCGGTCCAAATGTGGAAAGGATGGGAATGGGACATGTTTTCATGGTTACCTGGTGGACTATGGGTTAAACAACTGCTTTTTTTCCTCTTATGTGCTGTAGCAACTCTAATCTTTTTACCATGCATGATCCTTTGCTTAGTACAACTGTGAGACACAACTGCTCACTTTGAAAATTTAAAAAGGTTTATTAAACCTTAACAAAAATACAGCAAAAGACTGCATAAGGAAAAAGCTGCAGCGCTGGGAACTGCCCTTCGTGCATACCACATGGCTAGTTCATCTTCAAGATGGATGCTCAGTCTTTTATACCCCTGGGGGTTGCATCAGCCAGCCCTGGCCCCTCCCAAAGTCTGTCAGTCAGCTCTTCTTTGCCAGTCATCGGTGGAGACTGCTTTCTTGTAACTTGATTGGAGATCAGGTGTTGCCATGCGGCACCCCCTAAGCAACAAGCTTTTCCATTCCCAACTGCCCCAGGTAAGGGACATGTGCACGCCTTCTTTTTTACCTGTCCTAGACAACCCCGGCTGTCTGATGGTCACAATACAGGGGGGGAAAAGGGAACTATGAGGAGAACAAAGGACATCTAAACTACTATAACATAACTATACATCACTAAAGCTTTTCTTAATATTCCCACAATAGTTATCTTTTAATTGCGAGAGCCAATCATCTCATTATTCATCTATAACACAACTTATTCAACATATGATCAAAGGGATGCAGGTAATAGCCATGCCAACTGATCCAGAGATGCTACAGAAGGACAGAAATTGATGTCTCTGCAAATAATTGCAAAACCAAAAAAGACCCAGGAACAGAAAATTAAGTCAATGATAACTAAAGTTTGTAAAGACAGTTATTAAAAATAAAAGATAAGAGATTGAGAGGAATAGTGGATTTGTCTTTACAAACAAGCTGTGGGTTTGCTGGTAGATAAAACTAGCCCTGGGAGATAAAAGAAACAATGGGAAGGATTCCACTAATTGATGAATGGAAAAAGATATTTGCTTTTACAAATAAACTTTAGGTTTGCTGATAAATGAAATTAGACATTGAAAGATGAAAGAAACAATGGGAAAAAAACCCCTAAATTCTGTAAGAATTGAAAATTAAAAGGGAGGGTTATACATTAGAGGGAAATCTTCAGTATCAGGCATATTAGGAAGTCTGTACCTCTCAAGTACCTCAGCCAACGGGAAAAGAGAGAAAGGAAATGCGGCCAGGAAATTAGGATAAAAAGGAGGCTGCATCCTCCAAAAATTTGAGAAACCCCAGGGGAATGCCCCATGGCTTCTCCCTTTATTTGAATAAAGTCAAAGGATTCCTCTTTCTCCTTTTTGGACATAAACCTCTGATGTTTGTGGATTAATTTTCCTAATACAATGATACAGAAACACTGGCTTAAAACCACAGAGTCAGAGTACAAGCTGGCACCCTGTTGGTCAGGGTGGTGGTCACAGTCTGATTAAGTAGTCATTGTAGTGCTGTTGAAGTGATGGTTGCAGTCTTGTCAAAAGTGGTGGTCCTGTGGGAGGCATGGTCCTCCTCTAAAAAGTGGTGGTCTCCCCTCCCCAAACTCCCAGATTATATACCCTCAAGTCCATGCAGTAATGTTCAGTACCTCCCCCAAGGTGGGGAGTTTCACAATGGAATTATGTAAGCCATTTAGTCATGGGATATTTTTTGAGTCTTTGATGTTCAGCCTGCTATTCTGTTGGTGCCATTGAGTTCATAATGGCCCTTTAGCAGAGACCACCCCTTCAGGATGGAGGGACTGATGCTTCCCTGGAGGGAGTTATCAGGGCTGAATCATTGTCTTGAAGATAAAGAAACACTACCCTGCCTCTCAGGGTTGTCTCTTTTTTTCCTTATCTCATTTAACACCAAGCTCGTAGCCTGAGGGGTGGGATGTAGCTTGAGCTGTTGTGGTGTGTGTTCAGTTCCCAATTGAGTTATCTCCCCCGTTTTGTATTGTTTTGTTATGCTTCCCCCTATTACAACCCTATACACAGTTCGATGGTTCAGTCCTGGTTCCCCCTTTCCCTCGAATGGTGTCCTCCCTGTCTGGGCTCGCTGCCAAGCCCTTGTCTCCACCCCCGTTCCCCTAGCAACTGCCCCTTTCTGTTATATTTTCCCCTCCTCCAGAGCCCTGTTCATCTCCTGAAACCCCCCCCATCCTTCCAGAAACTTCTCCCTTCCACAGGGGGTGATTGGGCAGGTGCCCTGAGCCCCTCCTTTGTTCGTGTATCACTTGTTGCCACTGGTGTCAGTCATGTTGAATTCCCCTCCTCAGTTTCTTCCGATTGGTTCTTGTACACCCCTTTATATACTGCTGCTTCCCTTTTGTCCTCGCCTTTTCCCGCCTGGACGCCGTGTAGACAATGATACATTAAAACCACTGGACTATACCGGGCGTGTTAAGACCCTCTTTTCTCTCTGGCTTCTCCGCCTTGCCGCTCCTTTGGATACTGTTGCTGCTTCTGCCAAGGCGCTGCCCAGACGTCCCTGACAGATCCGGGTAGTGCCCCTAGCTGCCAGCTGCTGCTGTGCTCCGAGCTAGCCGCGGCCGCCTTCCCCCCCGCTCGGAGGGGAGTGAAGTGCTTTCGATGCAGCAGCGCGGCAGTGTGGCGCCCAGCGTAGGGCGAGAGAAGACCCCCTCGCCCCGCGGCAGGAGTCAGCAGCCTCGAGAGGAGTTTCGCCTCCTCTTCGTCGTCTGCCGCTTGCTCTGTGGTCGTTAAACTACCCTGCCTCGGGAGCAGACCCCGTTTTAGGGGTAGGGCTCCGGACAGGGATCGGATTGACACCTCCCGCACCCAGGACCCGATCCAGGATCGAAGCCGCGGACTTCGGAGTTTTTTCCCCGCTTTCCCGCTAGTAAGGGGTGAGTAACTCCAGCTTCCCAACTTCGAGAGTTGCCCCCCCCCCCCACCCCGCCTTATCTCCTGGTTTCACCCAGTCGAGTCGAGGTTTTGCCCTGGGCTCGGTGAAGTTGGGGCTAGTGGTTGGGGTTTTTTGTTAGCGTTTTTTTTCGTTTCACTCCGAAGGTTCGTTTTTGCGGGGCAGAGATGGGTTGCAAACTCTCTGTCCCCCAGAAAAGAGTTTATTACCAAGTTGTGGGTACCCTTGAAGGTAGAAATGTTAAAATTGTTAAGCGGGAGTTAAAAGATTTAATCATATGGTTGTTCATTCAATTTCCAGAGATCTCCCCGGATTTAGTTAATGAAATAAAATTCTGGAATTCAGTTGGAGACAAATTAGCACAATTCGAATCTAAAGGGAGATCAAAAAACAAAAAATTACTTTATTGGACCTTCCAAATCATTACAGCTCTTAGAGAAAAACAGAAATTGAAGGAACAACCACCCCCCCATTCGTGTTCTCCCTACCCCCGTGTTCCAGACCCTTGTCCCACCCCTTCTCTCCCTGAGAATAGCAGAACCCTTAGGAGAGCAGCCCGCGAGAGCACCGCGCCGGCTTCCTACCACCCGCCGGGCTCTCCTCAGGGTTCCCTGACCCCCCGCCTCCAAAGTCCTGGCCAGACTTCGGAGAGCTCTCTCCAATCCCCCGATTCCTTTTCCCCCGAGTCCCCAGTTGTACATCCCAAAGTTAGATTTGCAGTTTCAGAGGGCAGCAGCCCCCAGACCTCTTCACAAAATGGCTCCCATGGAGCCCAAAATGGCGGTGACCGCATGGCTTTTCCCGCCATCAGTTTTTCTTCTCCCCAGAATCCTTTCCTTTCTCCCGCCAACCCTTTCTCCTCCCCTTCCCATTCCTATAACCCCGCCCCTAATTATGTTAATTCTTCTCCCAATCCCCCACCTTCCTACACGCCCCTTTCCCCTCCTCCTTCCCAAGCCCCGCCTTTTGAACATGCCCCTCAGGCGGAGCCAACTCCATCAGCTACACCTCCTAGCTCCGCCCTGGTTCCCACACCTGACCCCTCCCCTTGGCTTCCGGGTTCCCACGCCTCGCCTCCCAGTTCCCACGCCCTGACTTCTGGGAGTGGAGATCAAGACGATTCAGATTTTACTGTGCCATCTTTAATAACTGCCGCTCCTGTTTCTTACCACCAAGAAAGCGTAGGGCCCTCCCGAGCTCAATGGACCCCATTCCCCCATTCCACCATTAGGGAGTTGTGCAAGGCCCAAAGAGAGTTTTCCCGGAAGAGTGAATACTTCCGGGAACTCCTTCGGGCCTCTTTATTAGAATCCGATGTTGTACCCGCCGACTTGCGGACGCTTTCTTCATGCCTCCTCAACCCCACCGAATTCTTAGTGTGGGAGGAGGCAGGGAAAAAGGGAATCAGGGACATTCTTCCACAATTGTGGGAGAATCTCCAAACTGCCACAACCCTCGGTGGTGAAACGGTTTACACCGACCTATTAGTCGGTCTTGGGAATTGGGCCGACGGAGCTTTTCAAGCTAGAGATATCCCCCGTCAAGCGCTTCGGGAGAGTGCAAGGATGGCCGAACGGGCATTCTTAGCGCTCCGCCCTACTGCCCAGGAGCCCACTTTCACCAAAATTCATCAGGGGCCAAGGGAACCTTTCATTGTTTTTGTCGAGTGTCTCCGCAGGGCAGTCGACCATCAAGTCCAAGTGGAGAGCGCTCGACTCGGGATCCTAACAGAATTGGCTAATGCCAATGCTAACGCTGTCTGCAAAGCAGTCATCCTCAGCCTTCCCGTCGATCCTCCTCCAACCATCCAATCAATGATCGAAGCTTGCCAGAAAAAGGCACCATCCCTCGCCAAGGAGGATCCAAAAACTCCACCTCCAAGCCGTCGCGTGTTATTCGCAGAAACAACAAATTTCGACAGCGATGTGATGGCCGCCCAGCAGCAGCCGACGTCACCCAAAAGCAAGAAGCCAAGCCATGGACAGTGCCACCTGTGTGGCGATCCAAGCCATTGGATGCCTGACTGCCCCCTGCGAAACCAATTTTATGAATTCAAGAGGAGGCAGGCAGCATCCACAGCGGGGAATGAACCGCCAAAAAACTGAATTATGAGCGCATCCCCTCCAGGCGCAAGGATAAAAATATGGCGGGAAGTAACATCATTAAAGGGGGGAATTCAGGGAGGGGACCCCAATCCCGCAACTCTACCCTTTCAAACTTTCCGGACATGACACTTTCACGTAAGCAAACTTTACCAATTTTGACAACTCCTCTTTGTGCCCTCCCCCACAGGTTGCGTCTGCGGAATCCATTACCATTGCAGACTCCAAGTGCCAGCCCGCGATGGTCGAGTTCCAGGCACCAAGTACCTGGCATCAATGCGGATGTAAGTGTGTTGTCGTAGGAGACACAAAATTCACTCCCCCTGGAATCTCCATTATTCCGGGGGTGCTGCCGTCCCTCACAAATAAGTTCTCCATAAGTATTATGTGTGTCCATCCACTCATCGTTCTGCCCAAAGGCCAGATTATCGCTCAAGTTATTCCAATTTTCGAGCAGTGTGAGCGAGAACGCCATGACATTTCATCCCCTTTATTTAATGTTAACTGGTGTCAAACCCTAAGCCACGAAAAACCTCGGCTCACCTGCCGTCTTTCTAAGAATGGGCAGTCGACTAGGGTGAATGGGATGCTTGACACGGGGGCAGATGTGACGATCATTCCCGCAAGGGAATGGCCGTCACAATGGGAATTGCAAAGCGCAGCTGGAAGAATCCAAGGCGTAGGGGGTTTTCAATTGGCAAAACAATCAAAGAGCGTGGTACAAATTATGGGGCCAAATGGGCAATTAGCTTCAGTCCGCCCATTTGTTTTAGATTATGCGGAACCCCTGTGGGGGAGACATGTTTTGGCCCAATGGGGAGCCAAAATCGACCTGCCCAACGCTCCCCAGGTTTTTCAGTAGCCACCACTGGAGAGCGCCCTACCCACAAATTGACCTGGAAATCAAACAAACCTATTTGGGTAGAGCAGTGGCCGCTCAACAAACAAAAATTAAAGGCGCTCTCGGAGCTTGTAGAGGAGCAGCTACAAAAAGGTAACATCGTGGAGTCCATGTCCCCGTGGAACTCCCCTGTCTTTGTAATCAAAAAACCAAACAAAGACAAATGGCGGCTCCTCCACGACCTCCGCCAAATTAATGACATCATTGAAGATATGGGCGCTCTCCAACCAGGGATGCCGTCCCCAGCCATGCTCCCCCAAAACTGGAATTTGGCCGTCTTGGACATCAAGACTGTTTTTTCCAAATTCCCCTGCTACCAGATGACGCCTCGCGCTTCGCCTTCACGGTTCGTGCTATCAACCGTGAAGCCCCAGCGAAGAGGTACCACTGGCGAGTCTTGCCTCAAGGCATGAAAAATTCACCAGTGATTTGCCAGCGGTACGTCTCTTCCCTGCTGTCCCCTGTCCGTGAGGCAGCAAAAAATTCAATCATACTACATTACATGGACGACATCTTAGTTTGTGCTCCAAACGACGATACACTTACCCATGCCCTTGCCCTGACAACCGATGTGTTGACTTCTGCAGGGTTCGAGCTTCAGGAAAGTAAGATCCAAAAGATGCCACCCTGGAAGTACCTTGGTCTGGAAATCACTAAGCGGACCATTGTTCCGCAAAAATTGGCTATCAACCCAAAAGTGTCCACTTTAGCGGAGGCCCAGCAACTGTGTGGAGCCTTGAACTGGGTGAGGCCTTGGCTAGGCATTCCAACAGAAGACCTAGCCCCCCTTTTCAATCTTTTGAAAGGGGGAGAAGAGCTTGGCTCTCTAAGGACCCTTACCCCAGAGGCTGCAGCGGCCTTAGAAAAGGTACAGCGAACCATCTCGCAGAGACAGGCACACAGATACCACCCAGACTTGCCATTCAAATTTATCATCTTGGGAAGTTTGCCACACCTTTATGGGTTGATTTTTCAGTGGGACGAAACAGCTAAAACATCTGAGGACCCTGGTTCGAGGGACCCCCTCTTAATCATAGAGTGGGTGTTCCTCAGCCACCACAGGTCCAAAAGAATGACACGGCCACAAGAGCTGATGGCTGAGTTGATCCGGAAGGCTCGCTTCCGGATCCGGGAACTTGCCGGTGTCGACTTCACTTGCATACACATTCCCATCCAATTAAAATCGGGCCAGTTGACCAAGGCCATGTTGGAACATCTCCTCATGGAGAATGAAGCCCTCCAATTTGCTCTGGATTCTTACACCGGACAAATCTCAATTCATAAACAAAAACACAAACTATTTAATCAGGACAATCAGTTCAAGTTATCTCTAAAAAGAATTCAGAGCCGGAAGCCCTTAAAAGCCTTGACTGTCTTTACTGACGCGTCCGGGGCATCTCACAAGTCCGTAGCGACTTGGAGAAATCCTCAAACTCAGCAATGGGAGACCGACGTTACCACCGTTGAGGGATCGCCTCAAATTGCTGAGTTGGCCGCTGTTGTCAGAGTTTTTGAGCGGTTTTCCGAGCCTTTCAATTTGGTAACTGATTCGGCATACGTAGCCGGTGTGGTGTCCAGAGCGGAGAACGCAGTTCTCCAGGAAGTTTCCAACATGACCCTTTTCAAATTGCTCTCGAGACTCGTAGAGTTGGTCTCCCGTCGAGAGCACCCATTCTACGTGTTGCATGTGAGGTCTCACACTGACCTCCCGGGGTTCATTGCGGAGGGGAATCGGCGTGCCGATGCCCTGGCTGCTCCCGTTGAGATGGCCCCGCTCCCTGATGCCTTCCAGCAAGCAAAACTCAGCCACCAGCGATTCCATCAGAATGCGCCCGGCCTGGTCCGTCAATTCCAACTGACTAGGGACCAGGCAAAGGCGATTGTGGCCACATGCCCACAGTGCCAGTCTTTCCAACTCCCCGCCATCAATGCTGGCGCCAACCCTAGAGGGCTCAAAAGCTGCGAGCTTTGGCAGATGGATGTCACCCACATCCCTTCCTTTGGCAAGTTCAAGTTTGTACATGTCTCTGTGGATACCTTTTCTGGGGCCGTGTACGCTTCTGCCCACACAGGAGAGAAGACTGCAGACGTCAAAAAACACCTGCTGCATGCCTTCTCTGTGTTGGGAATCCCTAAAGAAATCAAAACGGACAACGGGCCAGGGTACACCTCCAGGGAGTTCCGAAGCTTCCTGCAGGAGTGGGGAGTGAGTCATAAGACCGGCATCCCTTACTCCCCGACAGGGCAAGCCGTGGTTGAGCGGGCCCACCAGAGCCTCAAACGAACTCTAGAACATCAGAATGGGGCAGTGAAGGTGGAGTCCCCTCAAATCCGACTGGCCAGGGCATTGTTTACCATCAACTTTCTTAATTGCAGCTTTGAGTGCCTCAACCCGCCCATTGCCAGGCATTTTAACACCCAGACCGCAACCCAGTTCAAGGACAGACCACCTGTCCTTGTGAAGGACCCTGAAACCTGGAAGGTTGAGGGGCCATTTGACCTGGTAACATGGGGTCGTGGATACGCATGCGTGTCCACCCCCGCCGGGCTCAAATGGGTCCCCTCAAAGTGGGTAAAACCCTTTCTCCCAGGGAAGGCACGCAAACCAAGCGTCACCCCTCAGGTGACCCAGTCCGCCCTGAAGAGAAAACGCAAAGTCCATGTCGTGTCCGGTGTCCCCCAGGCTGAACCATCCACCCCAGAGCCCTCGGTTTTAACTTATTTTCTTCGTTTGTTTCAGTTAGAACCCAATTCGCCAGTTTAAGTTTGTTGCTCCCTTATTCTTATCATTTTTAACCTTTTGTGTGTCATCTTGAGTTTCTCAATGATTTATAAACTGCTCCTCCGTCTTCTGTCCACCGCCGCACCACAAGTGAACCACGTCTCCCTCCTTCCTGCTACGAGCTCTAACCAAGAGACTTTCTATTAAGAGGAGATGCAACCTCTTTCAATCTCACCCATTCCTCAATGGTTTGCAGTCTCCAGACCTACCAACGATGCCGGCAAACAAGCATCGACGAGCTCTAAAATCAGCTTTTAAAGACTCAATTTTAATTTTGTTTTTTCTAAAACAAAAGAGTGAGATGTTGTGGTGTGTGTTCAGTTCCCAATTGAGTTATCTCCCCCGTTTTGTATTGTTTTGTGATGCTTCCCCTATTACAACGCTATACCCAGTTCGATGGTTCAGTCCTGGTTCCTCCTTTCCCTCGAATGGTGTCCTCCCTGTCTGGGCTCGCTGCCAAGCCCTTGTCTCCACCCCCGTTCCCCTAGCAACTGCCCCTTTCCGTTATATTTTCCCCTCCTCCAGAGCCCCGTTCATCTCCTGAAACCCCCCCATCCTTCCAGAAACTTCTCCCTTCCACAGGGGGTGATTGGGCAGGTGCCCCGGGCCCCTCCTTTGTTCGTGTATCACTTGTTGCCACCGGTGTCAGTCATGTTGAATTCCCCTCCTCAGTTTCTTCCGATTGGTTCTTGTACACCCCTTTATATACTGCTGCTTCCCTTTTGTCCCCGTCTTTTCCCGCCTGGACGCCGTGGAAACAATGATACATTAAAACCACTGGACTACACCGGGCGTGTTAAGACCCTCTTTTCTCTCCGGCTTCTCCGCCTTGCCGCTCCTTTCGATACTGTTGCTGCTTCTGCCGAGGCGCTGCCCAGACGTCCCTGACAGATCCAGGTAGTGCCCCTAGCTGCTAGCTGCTGCTGTGCTCCGAGCTAGCCGCGGCCGCCTTCCCCCCCGCTCGGAGGGGAGTGAAGTGCTTTCGACGCAGCAGCGCGGCACTGAGCAGCTACTGCAAACAACCCAGCATTAAGTTTGTCAGAAAATAACTTAGAGGGAAGTAGAATACATAGTTGCAGGATGTTTGAAATCTTGGTTATTCAAATATGAAGCTGTGAAAAAAAAAACATAGCACCAAGCTGTGTGGTGCAGTACAAGGGATGCAAGTTAAAGGTGGAGACAGCAACAGCTTTCTCATCTGTCACCTTTTGTGAAAGAGATTTTTGCCAGGCATTTTCCCTTTTCTAGCTTGGCTCTTCAGCTGTGAAAGAATTTGTTATTACACATAATTCAACAGGAATCCATATTGTTGCTTGATTGTGATGAGAATAAAGGGTTTCAAATGGAAGTGAAGTGCAGGGATTGAGAGACATGGACCATACTACGCAAGCAAAGCCAGTTTATTATACTAGTCACCAGTATTTATAGTTCTCTAATGTTCCTACAAAATTTTCCACTCAGACCCCTTTGCCCCTGTTCCCTTAGCAGCACAATCTTTTCGATTATCAAGTCCCTGTTACATTCTAACGCCAGCAATGTCCTTGTTACATCTTTACATCTTCTCTTGTCTGAGCAGTCAGAGTAACCAGACATGATGTCTTCACTTTTGTTCTTCCTTGAATTTATCTCTCCTACAGCTTCCACTGTACCAGGGCCATAAGGTCTGCGGCGCTACCCAGCTCAGCTTTGTTGCTGTCTGATCTTCCATAGTAAAGGGCTTATGGAAGTTTGTCTTCAGCTGGATGTAGCATCCTATAATTTCAGTATTGCAGACAGATGTTCAGGATCTGCTGCCCTAAAAAAGATCCTAGAAGAAAAATGACATTGCTGGGCATCCCTTTTCTCATGTAAGCCTTAAACACTTGTGTTGTGCTTTTTTTTCCAACTTGCATGCACTTTTACAGTTTTGCTGTCTCACTGAACTCAGCTCCATAATTTTAATTTGCACTAGGGTTACCAGCTTTTCTTCCAAACTATATGGACTATCACATTCTTTCAGTCTTGCAGATATCTTGTACCTTAAATAAATTTATCTACTGTAAATATCAGTCACAAAAGGTGCCCACTGAGAAAGTTGTCTTCACTTGCAACTCTGAAAAATAAAATCTTAAAAAAGACAGTGCTGGGCATTGTTTTGGATGAGTAATGCAATAGTTGGCTTGCACAATTAAAAGATAAATATTATGTAGATGTTAAAATGTATGGTGATGGGTTTGTAATATGTCCTCCCATAGTCCTCTTTCCCCTCCCCCTAGTAATTGCCTTAGTAATCAACACCTGACCTCCAATCAAGACGTAAGAAAGTTATCTCCACCAATGGATGGCAGAGGCATTGATTGACAAAACTTTGGGAGGGGCTAAGGGTATAAAAGGCAGAGCATCCATTTTGTAGATGAGCACATGGCTGATAGTCCCAGAGACTCTCAATGCTGAAATTTCTCCTTATTCAGTCTTTTGTTGTATTTTTTAAGGTTTAATAAACCTTTTAAAATTTTAAGAGTGAGGGCCATTTCTCACAGTATCACCTTCAGCTTGAAGGCAATAAATTGCACAACCCACACACTCACACAAACAGATGCTGTGTTATTTTCTTTCCAGCTGAATGCACCATCAATTTTTTAAAATTTCTGGGACTCCACTAGTAAATTTAAAATGCCCAGCAAAAAGCTCAGTCAAAAATGGTGCCAACTGAGAAAGATCTTCATAGACTTTTTTTTTGCAGCTTATAAACTGTACTGCCAACAATGAGACAATTCACTTTCCTTCCTAGGTGTACTGGTTTAGGGCAAATTTGGGAAGAAACTTCCAAAGGGGTCCCTCTAGAAAGCAGATTCAAGCGGCCCTTCCCCCATCTGGTTCAGGAAAATATTTTCTTGGGGAAAAGTGGAAAAAAACCTGTTTATTTAACAACCAATGTATTCACAAGCATTAAAAAATGAATAATATTAAACAATAAAACCTTTTTCTGTTCTCAAGAGATGGCAAATTCAGAAAGTCTTTTTTGTGGGATGTAGCTCGGCTCGCTCAGTCTCTTACCAGTCACTCCAGTGCTGGAAAATGCTGTGTCCCTGACCCTGCCGGGCCACAGGTGTGAGCTCCCGGTGCTCTTGTGGGTTTTCAGTCCAGAGCAGGTTCGAACAATTCCAAGAAAAAGAAAAACTGCAGTGCGGAGAACTTCTCTGCCTCAGCTACCTAAAAACTAACTAAAAAGCAAAGGAAAGCTCTCTCTCACTGTCCGTGCTGCAGACAACACAGTTCATGAGAAGGAATTGTGGGGCAGCAAGTGCAGTTTCTGATAACAAACTGCACTCTTCTTCTCCCCCTCTTTGCTTTCAGAACCAGTCTTAAAGGTGCAGAACTTAATATCCAACATAAATAGAACAGATGATTGGGGATACACACATCATAATGTCACCCAAAGACATTCCACCCCTTATCCCCATATTGTCAGCTTACTACCAAAAGGAATATATATTTTAACTCTACAAACATACATTTATACATACATTTATATATATACACACACATAGATATAGACAATGGCAGTGACATTCAACAAACAGTAATATGCACATATGGTTCTCACTTGTTCCATTGACCTGGGGGGGGGAGTGGGTTGGAGATAAAGAGACCACTCACCCTGATGTTCATGTGGCAACAGAGAGTTTATTCTCAAGCCATTCCTTTTGTAACTGAAATTTGCTTTTGATATTTCTAAGTTAATGTTCTATGTATGCTTTAGTGGATCTAGAATGTTAGGATGATTATATTCTTTGAATCTTCTAGGTCGATCTAGATATAAGTGGAAAAACTATGAGAAAACTTATTAAAATACATTCTAGGATCTCTTTGATGCACAGTATCCCATGCCTGAGACAGAAGCATAATATTTTCTTAGTAACTATTACAGACTCAATTATAAGAGGCTTAATAATTTTTGTTTTAGCTAGCATAAACAGCAATAATAAATATTGTACTGTGAATTCATTCTAGGACATACTTCTTAAACTGTTGTGCAAATTTGTAACCCTTGTGTGACACTCCTTCAATATTTTTACCCTTAGCATACAGTATTAGTTTATTAGAGTCTGTAGAATATGAGAATCTTTGTATATCACAAGGTAGGGTGGTTGTGAAGCTTTGTTTAGGTTTGAGCAGTAGGGACTTGGTGCTTGTTTGCCTTTTCACTGTCCATATGCAGGGAGGTGCTGGTTTTCTGCTGGACTTGGTGAGAGAGTGGCCCTCTTTTAGCTGCTGTGAAACAGCTGTGATATGTGACCAGCACCATCTTTTTCGAATGACTTGATTTCTATTACTCTCACGGCACTTCACCCCTGCATACTTCTTTCCACTGCCTTTTGCTGGGTAGGCTCCCCACAGGGGCTTTTCCCACGCTCTGCTTCTGGGTTTCATGTCTATAACTTTTCTCAGATCTGTCCTTGGAGGCAGGGTCAGGGGTGGGGCCATTACCACTGGAGGCATGGCTGTGTTCCCCAGAGGTTGGCTTGGGGGTGGGGCCCTGCCCCCTGATGCAGTTTATATGGGGCATGCGGGTGGCCCTGGCGAGCATGGGGGGGGGGGGCAGTCCCGGTGACTGCATGGTGTGTCATTATGGCCTCTTGTGGTGCGGGGAGGGATCGGAGCAGCTGCCACATGTTCTGGTCCCCCAGAGCAGGGCGGCATGGTGTGCCTGCCTGGATCAGTGATATAGTAGCTCAAGGAGGCTGAATAATGATTCAGCTCAGCACAGCAGTCCGGAGTAGCACAGCTTGCAGGGGACATGGCAGCCACCATGGCTCCATGTGGCTGGATTGCACAATCCGCTCCGCTGCCTCCCTGGGCAATGTCGGCAGCTGTGGCACGGGCAGCCTGCGGATTGTTTCTGCTGATATTTCTCCACTCCCCGGTGCTGTGCCGTTCCCCACGGTTGCTGTGCAGCAGCCAGCCGCGGTCCCACTGCAGCAGGGCACGCTCTCACAGCGGCCAGGGCTGGCCGGCTCAGGTGCGGGGGGCCATTCCTGCCCAGGGCGGCTTCCTGGCTCCACACAGAGGTTTTGCAGTCTCCGCACAGAGGTTTTGCAGTAGTCTGTGGCTGCTCCACCCACCCTCCTTTGCCACTTATAATTAATCTGTTTTAACAAATCCATAATTGTTATGAGTAAAGAAAGAGTTACCTGTCTTTTTTTTTAAGAGAAGGGGTTGCAGAGTTTAAAGTTAAGCTGGGAACTGATTCCTGGCCAAGATTTCTTTTGTTGGTTTAATGCTGTAATCACCTGTTGAGTATCATCGTTAACCCTCTATTGTGGAGAATTCTTTTTTTCAGTACCACCCTTGCCTGCTGCCAAGAGGATGACAACCCCTCTGGACGGTGGGGAGAGAGAGGGAATTAGCATCTCAGGAGACATACAAATTTATCTCAAAACCCAGACTGCATTGGGACAAGAACCCCACCAAATCCCGGAAAATACCCTAAAAGAGACGAGCCAAAATAGAATGGAGAAGTCAAGGTGGTGTTTAGACAGCAGGAGCAAGGTCCAAAGCTGGCAGAGACGCTGAAAACATCAGTCATCCCTCACCCCGGTTAAAAAAGAAGTCAGTTGGACCAAAGACCCCCTAGACCGACAAACCGAACTGAACCCGGGGTATGCCCCCACTGCCCTTGCGAGGACGGGACTCCCGGCTCTGTCCCTCGGGGACAAAGCTGCACATTCCTCCTCTTCTGAGTCACGCCTGGGCAGCAGGAACCCATGGACCTGTCCACCCCCCCATTCTGGGCTGATCACTTTTAATAAAGGCATTAAAAAGGAGCAAGATCTCCTGCCCTGTTTATTTCAATAATGATTGTCCATGGCTTTACAACACCGATAGCTGTGTCATCGCCAGTGGAAGCTGCTGCAAGTATATTTTGTCTAGCCCACTCCCAAACCAATAAGTCTAATGATGTTCTTTCGGACACATCCAGTTCATGGTTCCTACACCACATGAGCAGGGTTTGCAGAGACTGTTCATCATATTTAATCCCTCTTTTTTTAGGAAAGAAAGTCCATACCTTCAAAACGGGATTCTCTGGTGCTGAAATGCAGGCCCCCATGGTCCCGATGGTGGCTCCAATCCACAAAAAAAGGGTTTGAAACCATGAAGCACTTTCCACTGTCTGCCAAAGGAATTTTTCACCACAGCTTTCCACTGCCCGCAGTAGTTTCACTGCAATACCACTGTCTACCCAGCAAAGTCCCAGTTCTGACACAGAAGTTCTGGTTCCCACACTGTTTTCCAACTCTTATGCCATTTTTATCCTGGTTCTAACACTGAAGTCTAGCTCTGACATTGTTTTTATACTGGTTCTACTACCGAAGTCCCAGTTCTAACACTGTACTAGCTATTATGCTGTTTGTATTCTAGCTATCATGCTGTAATCTCGGCTATCACGCTGTATGTCTCCTTTGTTCTGTGTGTAGAGTATGGCTGAGTCATATCATATCGGGATCACCACGCATTCCATTGACATGGGCAGGGAGTGGGTTGGAGACAAAGAGACCACTCACCCCAATGTTCATGTGGCAATAGAGAGAGTTTATTCTCAAGCCCTTTCTTATAAAGGGCATTTAAAAAGCCTGGTCTGGATATTTTCATTGGTCTGATCTCTATGCCCCTTCAGGTTCTGGACCACTGAAATGCCTGCAGCCTTGGGAGAGATGTGATTGGGCGAGGCTAGTTAGGGGCTAGTTAGTTTGCCTAGCACAAACCAGCTAGTATGTAGCAACACTCACTCAACAATTAGATCTCCCTGAGGTACACATTGGGTTGTTCTATCTTTTTGCATTATCCACCATGTGCAACCTGGCCCCGGAGCAAAGACAACTCCACAAATAGGCTTGTTTGTACTCAAGGCAGAATTGATCCAAACTGTCTTTCTTAACAAGCCTCTGACATGTACTACTGGGACCTTGTCTCTGTCTACTGTATGCAGCGGTTCAGACTGGGCAGGGCCTGCTCGGTTGGTGGAACCTCAGGTATTAACTAACCTGGTAGCCTTTGCTAGATGCTGCTACCATTTTTTGAAAGATCCCCCACCCAATGCTTTCAAGAGGATTTTTAACAGTCGGTTGTACCTCTCTACTTTGCCTGCAGCTGGTACATGGTAGGGGATATGGTACACCCACTCAATGCCATGTCCCCTAGCCCAGGTGTTGATAAGGCTTCCTGAAATGAATTCCACTGTCTGACTTAATTCTCTCAGGGGTACCATGCCTCCAAGGGACTTGGTTTTCAAGGCCTAGGATGGTGTTACGGGCAGTAGCATGAAGCACTGGGTAGGTCTCCAACCTTCCAGTCGTGGCTTCTACCACTGTGAGCACGTAGTGCTTGTCTTGGTGTGTTTTGGGTAGTGTGATGTAGTCAATTTTCCAGACCTCCCCATACTTATATTTGGACCACCACCCACCATACCATAGGGGCTTCACTCACTTAGCTTGCTTGATGGCAGCACACGTCTCACAGTCATGGATAACCTATGAAATACTGTCCATGGCTAGATTCACCCCTCGGTCTCATGCCCACTTATAGGTGGCATCTCTACCCTGATGACCTGAGGCATCATGGGCCCATCGAGCTAGGAATAACTCTCCCTTGTGTTCCCAATCTAAGTCTATCTTTGACACCTCTATGTTTGCAGCCTGATCTACCTGTTTGTTGTTTTGGTGCTCCTCGTTAGCTCTACTCTTTGGGACATGGGCATCTACATGACATACTTTCACAGATAGCTCCTCTACCCTGGTAGCAATGTCTTTACACTCTTCAGCACCCCAAATTGGTCTTCCTCTATGCTGCCAATTAGCCTTTTTCCACTTTTCCAGCCATCCCCACAGAGCATTGGCTACCATCCATGAATCAGTGTAGAGGTAGAGCTTTTACCACTTCTCTCAGCAATGTCCAGGGCCGTTTGAACTGCTTTGAGTTCAGCAAATTGACTTGATCTACCTTCTCCTTCAGTAGCTTCTGCTGTCTGTTGTGTTGGGCTCCACACGGCTGCTTTCCATTTTCGTTTCATGCCTACAATGCGACCAGATGTTAGAAATGAGAAGCTTGACTCAGCCAATATATCAAGCAGTAATGTCACTGACATATTTTATGAAAATCCTTTTGCTAGAATTTTTATCCTGAGAAGCTGAGAGGCCTGTCATGGTTTGAACCTGGCGCAATGCCAGTGCTCTCATGAGAATACTTCTTTTCTTGGTATCTACTGTGAGATGTGATCAGAGGCAGAGCAGAGCAGGCTCTAATTTAAGATTGAAAGAAAAAAAACTTTATTCACTTAAAACTACAAGGAAAAACACACAGAACACAGGATGAAAACTTTCTAAATTTTTTCCTCCTCCCCCCACTAAATTTTTAATTCTGTTACTACTCTTTAGATCACTCGCTCTTAGTCTATTACTACTCTTTAGATAATCACCCCCCCCCCCTTCTCTTTCACGCCAGCCGCGCTATTACAGACATAGGCTGCTTTCTCTCTCTCTCTCCCTCCGGGGGGGGGGGGGGGGGGGGGGGGAATGGGAGATAGCTGCTTGAAGCCTCGCAGTGCAGTGCTTCTCTACCCTTCGGCCTAGGCCTGGCCTACCTCTCTCTGGCCGCATGGCTCCCCTCCCTCCCTCCCCCCCCCCCCCATCCAGCTTGGAGCTGGGCAGGGGAAGGTCTGCTTTCTTCTAAGACCAGAACTCAAAGAGAGTTTCTTCTGGGAGTTCACAGTTTTTAAGTCCTTGTGTTCTCAGAGGCGTATCTATGCCTTCAGTAGACAAACCAAGTACTAATATTAAAATTTGAACACTGATTGGCGTGACCACACCATCTCAAAAAAACCCCTCATTTCTTCTCAAACCACAACAGGCCTCAGAAACGAAATGTAAACAATAACTGTCTGATGGCTGTGGAATGTGATCTGGAGATGGTTTACCAACAGGTGCATCTTTGATTGGTTGCATGTGAATAATTTTTAATTAAT
Source organism: Serinus canaria (assembly GCF_022539315.1). Taxonomy (NCBI): domain Eukaryota; kingdom Metazoa; phylum Chordata; class Aves; order Passeriformes; family Fringillidae; genus Serinus; species Serinus canaria. Next base: position 13,361,252 of record NC_066342.1, read on the forward strand.
GGCAAATGACAGCCAGCTGTGTCGGACTCTCTGAGTCTGTCACGAGATTTTATTATCATTCCTTTCTAGCCTTCTTATGTCTCTCTTTCTTTAGTATAGTTTTAATATATAATTTCTTGCAATTTAATATATATCATAAAATAATAAATAAGCCTTCTGAAACATGGAGTCAAGATTCTCATCTCTTCCCTTGTCCTGGGGACCCTCAAACACCACCACACAGTAATTCAATTTATCAATTAATATGGTAACATATGAGCAAAAACAGCGCTGGGTACAGTGGTGGGGGTTTTCCCCTCCAACTGCACACTGATTGCTGGGCTTGCTGGTATTTATTGATCATATTCACGCATATTCATAAGCTTTCTCAGCAGTTTCTATTTCCAATTTTTTATGTCACAATTCTATACTTCAGGATCCTAAATCTATGATGGTGATGTTTGGTTCCTTTCCAATTTCTATACTCTGTTGTGATCAATTCCAGGTTTCAATATCCCAGGATGCACATCACAGGATGTGTATCCTAGATGGTGGGGTCCAGCTTCCAGCTTCTTTTTTCTAGGACCATTAATCTATGATAGTGATTTCCAGCTTCCCTTCTCAAAATCATTAATCATTGACGTTGATGTCCATCTTACTTTTTCAGGATGTTTTCACTGTTTCATTAGGAGCTTGGGATAGGTTCATTTCCCTCTTTTGTTTAAATCCTTTATACATTCTTAAGCTACAGTTTAAAAATCCTTAATACAAAGCAACATTCTAAAGCTATAATTCAAAGGTTCTTATTACAAAACTGCTTAAGACTTATAATAGTTAATTGCAAACAAAAGAGATTGGTTCAAAGGCCTTCTTCCATGCTTTGCATTCCTCAGTTGTTTATTAGAACTCATCTTTATAACTGTCCCATGGCTGTGTTCCACACATTTCACAATTACAATTACACAGGTTACCTTTATTTTCCTAACATGAAACACAACTTTGTATTTCACACAGAACCATCTGTAAAAAGAGCTTATCATGTTTCTTCTGCTGGCAGTTGGTTGTACGGTAGAGCTTCTTCAGCACGTGTCACTTGCTGTTTGTTTATGAGACCAAAGTTTTTACCTTCAGGCCAATTTGTAATTATCTCCAAAATCCCAGGGCAATTCGGGTTTTCAATATGGGCGCACTGTGATGAGGCAGAGTGGAAATTTTCCACAGTAGAAATCCGTTTTGATTTAGGTGAAATGTACATCTTTGAGTGAAGTCTGTAGCTTGCTGTTTAGTCTGACTGCCTGTTCTCATGAAGGGCCTGTGCTTGGAGGGACTGCTTCAGCCGAAAGACAAGAAATAAGGGGGTGGGGGGGTGGGGGGGCGGGAGACAGAGCAGGGCAACCTGACCCAGGAGTTCTTTCTGGTAAAGAAGAATTAGTGGCAAGTGTCATGCGAAATCAGTGGAATGAATATGTATGAACCTATTGTGAAATTGCATGCATATGTATTTGAGAGGGAGATAAAAGGGGATCTGGAGTTCCCAGAGGTATGCATGTCATTTTAGGGGAACTATTCCCACCATTCCCAGATTCCCACATGTGTCCAGCACTATAATAAACATACCAGCTCTACAACTTTCACAAAAGTTGTGGAGTTTGTTTCTGCAAATCAGTGATAAGAGCAATCCATTTGTTCCATGTGGCATTGGTGGCATGGTGGGTAGAGGGAACCCTTGCTTTGAACATCCACTCTAGCACCAGTAGTCAGGATGCCAGAAGGAGTTGTGCTTCCATGCCAATCACCTCCGAGTCGGCTTGGACTCCTTCATAGGCTGCCAAGATTTCATTCTCTGTTGGGGTGTAGTTGGCTTCAGAGCCTCTGTAGCTTTGACTCCAGAATTTTAGGGGTTGACCACAAGTCTCACTGGGCACTTTCTTCCAAAGGCTCCAGGACAGACCCTGGCTCCCAGCTGCAGCCTAGAGCGTGTTCTTCACATCTGGTCCTGTTCTGACTGGGCCAAGGGATACCGCATGAGCAATCTCCTGCTTAATCTGGGCAAAGGTTTATTGCTGTTCAGGGCCCCACTGGAAAGTGTTCTTCTTGTGGGTGACCAGATAGAGAGGGCTCAAAATCTGGCTGTACTCAGGAATATGCATTCTCCAAAAGCCAATGGCACCTAAGAAAGCTTGTGTTTCCTTCTTGTTGGTAGGTGGAAACATTGCGGTGATCTTGTTGATAACATCAGTGGGAATATGACACTGTCCATCTTGCCACTTTACTCCCAGGAACTGGATCTCTTGAGCAGGTCCCTTAAATTTGCTCTTCTTTAAGGCAAAACCAGCTTTCAGGAAAATCTGGATGATTTTCTCTCCTTTCTCAAACACTTCTGCTGCTGTCTTCCCCCACACAATGATGTCATCGACATACTGCAGATTTTATGGGGCCTCACTTTTTTCTAGTGCAGTCTGGATCAGTTCATGGCAGATGGTAGGTCTGTGCTTCCACCTTTGGGGCAGTCTGTTCCAGGGGTATTGCACTTCTCTTCAACCGAAGGCAAACTGAGGCTTTCATACTGCTGCCAAAGAAATGGAGAAAAACGCATTAGCAATGTCAGCAGTGGCACACCTCTTTGCTCCTTTGGACTCCAGCTCATACTGGAGCTCTAATATGTCTGGCACAGCAGTGCTCAATGGTGGAGTCACTTCATTCAAGGCACGATAGTCCACAGTCAATTTCCATTCTCCTTCAGATTTGCACACAGGCCACATGGGACTGTTGAAGGGTGAGTGGGTTTTGCTGACCACCCCTTGGCTCTCCAGCTCACTGATGATTTTGTGGATAGGAAGCACAGCATCTTGAGTTGTTCCGTACTTTTGGCGATGCACTGTTTAAATGGCAATTGGTACTTATTTTTCTTCCCCCTTCAGAATCAGTCAGACTCACCTTAGCTTCCATCAAAGTTAAATCCTGTGATCCCTTGGTCACTCCAGCAATAGAAACATATTCTGCCCCACATGTTTTGATGGGATTAGTGTGCACTGCCCACCAGTGTCGACCAAGGCCTCCTATTTTTGTGGTTCAGATGTGCCAGGCCAACGAATCTACACAGTCCAAAAAACAGTTTTCCCTAGCCTCTACCTGGCTAGAGGAAGGGCCCCTATAAGCCCGGTTATCCTTTTTTTTTTCTGGGCATATGTCTTGGAGGTTCCTTCAAGGGGATCGGACATGTCAACATCATCATCATACCTGGCAGTTCGGCTACAGGGAAGTGGAGGTGCTTCCTTTTTGGTGGAACTTCCTCTCTGAGTTTTGCTCTCCTTCAATTTAAGCACCCCTTGTGCCAGAGCAGCAGTGGGTCTTCCATCCCACCTCCTCATGTTTTTCCCACACTCATGCAGAAAGAACCACAGCTCACCTCATGGGATGTACCTTCTGTCCCTGTCTGGGGAACTTCTGTGTTTGGCACCAGAACTTCTGATCTGTATTGCCAAGATTTGGAGAAGGTCCTCTTTAATCTCCTCTCTGAGTTTCTTGTGATTCTCCTCTGTCTTCTAATTTCTGCAGACATGTTTCCATATCTGCAATTCTTGCATGTGTTGGGCCATGCATGTCATCTACATATGTTTGGAGTTTCTTTGCCATGTCAAGCACGGTCTCCTCCCGGTCATCCTGCTTCATCATTGCTATAGCAGAAGTGTATTCTTGTAGCCCAAGTAGTACAAGTTTTCACCACATCACAGATGTACATGGTACCAAGTCTGGATTCCTAGTTGTTAGGTCATTTAAGAAAACAATCTCTGCCACTGCCATTTCTCTCAAGGGCTAAATCGCTTCTTCTATGGTCTTCCACTGAGTTTGCTGAATATAGAGATCATCTGCACATAGATATCTTTGTGCCACACTTCCCAAGATCCATGCCCAGAGACTGTGAGGGTTAGCCCCCCTCATAATTCCTTGGTCGATAACCAGATCATGTGACAGGGATCCCAAATGCCTTGTTTCAGTACCACCCAGAATTGTAGCATCCCAAAGATGGACTAACCAACTAATTATAGATTTATGAGGTTGTCAAGTGTAATCCTTTCTTAGGCCACAAAGTCCTTCAGGGTAAAGGACTCAGTAGTGACTTCTGATTTTGTGTCAGTTGCTGGAGCTGGCTTTGAGGGTCCTTCCCCTGGATCATCATTGTCCACTGGTCGATTGGTTTTGTTTTTGTGCTTCTTTCCCACAGAAGCGACTGTCACCGACTTAGGCTCACTGTCTGGTTTAGCTGCTGGCTTAGGCTCACTGTTTTGTTTAGCTGCAACCTGAGTGACTGGGGTATTTGCTGAAGCCTTAGTGACTGGGATAGCTGCTGATTTCTCTCCCTGCCCCCCTGCTTCTATCGGCTGCCCTACAGTATCTAGCAGCGTGCAATAAGCATAGGCCAGGGCCCATCTAATTACAATGAGCTTTTTCTCTTTAGAGTCATCATGGCACTTCTCTTTCAGATATTTGCCCATTTCAGCTGCATTCTGCATTTGTTCACATGGAAAATCCCAGTCTACAGGGTCAGAAAATTCCTTCAGGTTTTGGCCCATATCCTCCCCTTCTCTGCACCACTCAGGATTTTCCATACCTGGGTCTATTCCTGGGTCAGGGGTCTCATCAGTTCCTCTGGACATACCAGCCCTCTCTCTAGACACGCCGCAGACCATATAGAGGAAGCTCACCAGATAAAAGTGGTCTCCTTAACATTCAGGGGAAACAACATTCTCCTAAAGTGACATAATGGATTTAAAGGAGAAGAAGGAAAGGAAAGGCTCGAAAGCCTCATCCCCTGCTCCTCCTCTTGCAAACTGGGTGCAATTACTAATAAATTCCCAAAACATACTACTGGAACTGGAATGCAGGGTAGGATGAAGAAACCATAAAACCATACATATCTTGAACAAACTCGTTACCTTTGTAAACGCCCTATAAATCATTATCACCGAGCCCAGCACAATAGCTATTCTAATCCATGTCCCTCTACTGTAAAAACTACATGTTAGGGACAATACTGGAGATATTTCCAGATAAGAAAATAAGGTTAGGGACCAGAAAGGTATTAAAACTTCAAACAGGCTTTGGGACTAGAGAGACATGAAGGCCTCCCCCCAGAGAGACATTATGAATTAAAGCAACATGGCTACTGACTGCTTTATCCCAACACAGAGTAAGTGAAAACAAAATGCAATCAGTACAGGTATTTTCTACTTTTTTGGGCCATGTACTGGGCACCAAAAGAAGTATTTGTCCTGGTTTAAGGCAAATTTGGGAGGTAACTTCCAAAGGGGTCCCTCTAGAAAGCAGATTCAAATGGCACCTCCCCCAACTAGCTCGGGAAAAGATTTTCAGTTTCTAAAAACAAACTGCATGCTTCTTTTCCCCCCTTTCACTTTCAGAACCAGTCTCAGAAGTGCAGAACTTAATATCCAGCATAAACTAAACAGACTGTTGAGGATACAAGCATCATAAAGTCACCCTAGAACACTAGGTTATATGTAGGATTATGTTCTTTCAATCTTGAAGAGCTAAGATGTAAAACTAAACTCCTCCAGTAAGTACTCTCACACTAATGGTGGACAGAAAACGCTTCTTGGCTTTTATCTTCGCAGTGTTCATAAATACCACATGATGGCAGTGTGGACTTGCAAAAGAAAGAAATGCACCATTATTATTGAACCAACATAAGTGTAGATCCAAAGTTGAAAATGTCTAGCCACTACTTTCAAATAAGACAGAAAGACTTCCATGTGCAAACTTTTATTTGTACCAGACTCAAGCAGCAACATGAATGCCTTCCTAATTATATGTATTATTAAATACTTTTACTCCCACAAAGTCCAGCTGCACAATTGAAAACATCTGGTAAAAATATAGCTCACAAAAGTGCCAGATGAGAAAGCTGTTTCTGGGTGAGAAAGCTGTTACCAGCTCCATCTTCAACTGCATAACAAATAATGGTATTTTGCACTTTTCTTCTCATCTCTATCTACCATCGTCGTTGTACACATCGAGGGAATGCTCCCACACAAATTGTCCCAGTAAAGAAAGATGGGTGGCTTATTTTACCTGAAACACTGTGGCTAGGTGCTGTCCTTCCCATGTGAAAACACTGTCATCCTCTTTTGGGAGCCCATCACTGAAATTTTAATACCACATCCAATATTGCATACATACAAGAATTTCTCCTGCACAAAAGGTGCCAGGACAGAAATGCCTTGATGGAGTTTGCCTTCCCATGGTACTTAATAATTTTGTCCACCAACACCCGAACTGTGTCCTTTACTTCCCAAGGAAAGACACTCTAATTTACTTGCCTTCAGTACCCATGCACTGCCTTCCCTACTCCTCCATTGCTTTGCCTTGCCTTGCTTTGCCTTGCCTTGCTTTGCCTTGCATGCTTCCCCACCTTTCCCCTTCAGTGCCTCACCTTGCCTTACTTTTAACTCCTTTGCCTTGCCTACCACTCCCATGCTCTGCTGTGCCTACCCCTCCTTTGCCTTGCCTCCGATACCTTGACTTGACTTGCCTACACCCCCTTTCCTTGCCTTTACCCCTCCCTTGCCTTGCATTAACTTGCCTACCCCTCTTTGCTTTGTATTGCCTACCCCTGCCTTGCCTTGCTTTGCCTACCTGTCCCTTGCCTTGCCTTACCTGTCCCTCCTTTGCTTTGCCTTGTCTTGACTAAAGCTCCCTTGCCATGCCTTGCTTACACATGCCATGCCTTGCCTTTCCTACACCTCACTTTCTTTTCCTTGCCTTGCTTTCCTTTCCCCAGCCTATCCTTACCTATCCCTACCCTGCCTTGCTTTGCCTACCGTTACTTTGCCTTGCCAACTCCTTCTTTGTCTTGCCTTGTCTACCCCTCCCTAGCCTTCTCTTGCCTTGCCTACAGATGCCTTGCATTCGCTTGCCTTGCCTTCCCATGTCTTGGTTTGCCTGCTTCTTGATTGTATTTCCTTGCCTGCCCCTCCATTGCCTTGCCTTGCCTACCTCTGCCTTGCCTTGCCTTGCCTTCCCCTGCATTGCATTGCATTGCATTGCATTGCATTGCATTGCATTGCCTTCCTTTTTCTTTGCCTCCCTTCCCTTGCATTTCCTTTCCCAGCCTTGCCCACCGCCCTTTCCATGCCTTGCCTGCCCCTTCATTACTTTACCTTGCCTTGCCTGACCTTCCCTTTCCATGCCTTGCCTACCCTTTTATTGCCTTGCTTTATCTTCACTTGCCTAGTCTTGTCTTTCCTACACATGCCTGTCTTGCCTTGCCTTGCCTTGCCTTGCCTTGCCTTGCTTGTGCCTCCCTTACCTTGTGTTGCCTTGCATATACATCCCGCGCCTTACCTTGCCTATCCTTCTCTTGTCTTGCCTTGCCTGCCCCTCGTTTGCCCTTGCTTTACTTACCCCTCCCATGCCTTGTCTCAGCTTGCCTTCATATGCTTTCTCTTTTCTACGCCTATCTTGCCGACTCCTCCTAGCCTTGCCTTTTCCTTCCTTGCATTGCCTTGCCTACACCTCTCATCACTTGCCTTGCCGATCCCTACATTTCCTTGCCCTGCCCACCCCTCCTCTGCTGTGCCATGCCTTGCCCAGCTACCCATTTCCTTTCATTGCCTTGCCTTCTACCTCTCTCACTTTGTTTTGCCTTCCTTTTCCCTGCCTTGCCTTGTATACCCCTGCCTTGTCTTGCTTTGCTTACAACTTTCTGGCCTTGTCTTGCCTACCTCTCTATTACCTTTGCCTTTCCTTGTCCTGCCTACCCCTCCCTTGCCTTGTAGTACCTATTCTTCCCTTGCCTTGATTTGCCTACTCCAACTTGCTTTGCATTGCCCACCCACCCCTTGCCTTTCCTTGCCTTTCCTTGCCTTGACTACCCCTCCTTTGCCTTTTCTTGCATTGCCCACACATGCTATGCTTTGACCTACCTGCATCTCCCTTGCCTTGCCTTGCCTTGCCTTGCCTGCCCCTCTCTTGAATTGCTGTACATATACTTCATTGGCATTGCCTTTCCTACCCCTCCATTGCCTTGCCTTGCCTATCCCTCCCTTCCCTGGTGTGGGAACAGTGCCATACACCTGGCATCTTAACCAAGATTAGGACAAGAGAATATTGACCCTAGAGGCTCTGCTGATCTGTGCGCCTGACTGAAGGTGCTGTGGGAAAAAAATATTTTGGTAGGAAATCCACCGTATAAATGTATGACTTACTGTAATTGAAAACAATCACATGCATGGAATGCTTGAGACATGTTGTGTGTGTTACAAAATTAGCAAAGGCCCTGGGGACCAATCAGAGGGTGGTTGTTTATCTGTAATGAAATTAAAATAAAAGGGAGCTCACATGGGAAAGAAAAAAGGAAAGAAAAAACAACACCTGCAGAGCTAAAAACTATAACACTGCATCAGTGTCTTTTTTCCATTGCAGATATTATTTTTTACATTTTGATTTTTCTTTGCATTTGATCTCATCCCCAACACCCTGCCTTTCCTTTGCCTACCCCTTCCTCATCTTTCCTTGCCTTACCTGACCCTTCATTGCCTTGCCTTGTGTAACCCTACCAGGCCTTGCTTTGCCTATCCTTCCCTTGCCTCACCTTGCTTATGCCCCCCTTGCCTTGCCTAACCTTCTCTACCCCTCACTCTCCTTGCCTATCCCACCTTGCATTTCCTAGCCCTTCCTTGCCTTGCTTTGCATGGTTCTCCCTTGCCCTTCTTTGCTTTGCCTTGCCTTGCCTTGCCTTGCCTTGCCTTGCCTTGCCTTGTGTACCCTTCCCTGGCTTTCTTTTGCCTTGCCTTCCACTCCCTTACCTGTCCTTGACTACCACTCCCTTTCCTTGCTTTGCCCACTCCTTCATTGTCATGCCCTGCTTATCCCCTCCCTTGCTTTGCTCATCTTAAACCTCCCTTGCCTTACCTACCCATCCCTTTTATTGCCTTGCCCTGCCCTTGCCTATTACTCTCTTGCCTTGCCTCGCCTGACTTTGGCCGAGTGCTAGGTGCCAACCAAGCCATTCTATCACTCCTCTTCCCAGTGAGACAGGAGAGAGAATAAGATGGAGAACAACCAACAGGTGAGATAAGGCAGTTTACTAAGGCAAAGGAAAAAAAATGAAAAGCAAAAGTTTGCATGTACATAAGCAAACAGAAAAAAGTTAATCTCTACTTGCAATGAGTGAGTGATGTTCAGACACTTCCCAGGAAGCAGGGCTTCAACACGCATAATGGTTGCTCCAGAAGGCAAACACTGTAGAATAATGAATGCCCCCTCATTCCTCTTCCTTCCCTTAGCTTTTATATCTGAGCTGACATCATGTGGTATGGAATATCCCTTTGGTTAGTTTCGGTCAGCAGGCCTGGATGTGTTACCTCCCAGGATCTTGCCCACTCCCAGCCCCTTGATGGGGGAAGGAATGTTAGAGGGACAATGCTGCTCAGCAGCAGCCAAAACACTGGTGTGTTATCAGTACCTTTCCAGCTACCAATGCAAAGCACTGCATTGTGAGGGCTGCTAAGGAAAAAATGAACTCTATCTCGGTCAGACTCAATACACCTACACCTTCCTCGCCTTGTCTTGTTTGCCCACCCCTCCCTTGTCTTGCCCTGCCTACTTCCCCCTTGCCTTGTCTTGAATTGTCTACACCTCCCTTCCATTGCCTTTTATTGCTTGCCTTTCACTTGCCTTGCCTTGCCTATCACTCCCTCTCCTTGCCTTGCCTACCCCTCACTGGACTTTACTTGCCATCCTCTCCCCTGCCTTGTCTACAACTTTCTGGCCTTCCCTTGCCTATCACTGTCTTGCCTTGCCTTTCCTACTCAACCTTGCATTTACTTGCCATGCCTGACCATCCCTTGCCTTGTCTTGACTTGTCTACCTCCCTCTTCCCTTAATTGAATTGCCTACTGCTCCCTTGCATTGTCTTGTCTTGCCTTGCCTACCACTACCTTTCCTTTTCTTGTCCTGCTTATCCTTCCCTTCCCTTGAATTGCCTCTTCTCCATTGCATTCTTGCCTTCCATTGCCTACCTCTCCCTTGTGTTGTCTTGCAAACTCACCCCTTACCTTGTCTTGCCTTCCCCTCCCTTGCCTTGCCTTGTATCCCTCTCCCTTTCTTGCCTTGCCCGTCCTACCCCTCCCTTTCCTTACCCATCCTCCACTTTGACTTGCCTACCTGTACTGGGTCTGACTGAGGTAAAGATCACAGCCCTCACAATGCTGTGCTCTGCATTAGTAGCTGGAAGGGTGTTGATAACACATGAGTGCTTTGCCTACTGCTGAGCAGTTCTGCCTCTTGGCATTCCTTCCCCCATTGAAGGGATGGGAGTAGGCAAGATCCTGGGAGGGGACACAACCAGGCCAGCTGACCCAAATTAACCAAAGGGATATTCCATATCAAACAACACCAGCTCAGATATAAAAGCTAAGGAAGTGAGGAGGAATGAGGAGCATTTGTGATTCTTCAGTGTTTGCCTTCTCGAGAAACCATTACATGTGCTGAAGCCCTGCTTCCCAGGAAGTGTCCAAACATCACTTGCTGATGGGAAGTAGAGATTGACTTTTCCCTTTGCTTATATGCATGCAAACTCTCACTTTCTTTTACTGTAATAAAACTGCCTTATCTCACCCTGCTGGTTGTTCTCCATCTTATTATCTCCTGTCTCACTGGGAAAGGGAGTGATAGAATGGCTTAGTGGGCATCTAGCACTCAGACAAAGTCAACCCACTACACTACCCCTTTCTTTCCTGGCCTTGCTTTGCCTTGTCTGCCCCTACTTTGACCTGCCTTCCTTTACCTACCCCTCCCTAGCCTTTCCTTGCCCTGTCTACCCCTCCCTTGCCTTGCAATGCCTTGCCTAAAAATCCCCAGCCTTGACTCCCATATCCCTTCCTTGCCTGGCCTTTCCTTGCCTTGCCTACCCTTCCCTATCTTTGCTCTTCTCTCCCCGGCCTTGCCTTGAACTGCCTACCTTTTCCTGACCTTTTCTTGTCTACCACTCCCTCGCCTTGCCTTTCCTACCCATCAGTTAACTTGACTCACCTTCTGTAAGAACTTGACAACAAGAGAAGGGCTTCAAAAATGCTTCATCATTATGTCTGCTTATCATAATCTCTTTTGAACACCTGAAAACTACATATAGAATGGACTGTGAACAGCCTGCCTTGAGGCCCATAAAAAGGAAGGCAAAACCTGTGCAAAAGTGTGGAGGAGAAAGAGAAGGGCAGAATCTCTGACCTTTGCCCCCCCCCCCCCCCCGCCATCGCCTGCTGCAAGACACCCTGGGGCCTCTTGGAGCTGATGCCTCCAGCTGGAAGAAAATCCCCCGATCCTGCATCCTTGGACCAAAGTCACAAGTGAACTGTGGAAACCTCCCCCTCTCCTGCATTCTGTGGTGAGAGCACCATGAGTGGACCAAGGTTCAACCACGGGGATCAAGTACCACGCCTGCATTTTGGAAGGTGGGCTGCTGCATTCCAGCCAAGCTGCTCCCAATAATGGAAAAGGCAGATAAGATGCTTCAAATGGCAGAAAGAAATAAAAAAAGGGCACAAGCTACTTGCCTCCCCCCCCATCTCAGCAGCAAAAAAGGTAACAACAGTGTGGTGGTGAGCTACCCTATGCTTTTTAAAGTAACCTTAGCTTTTTCTAACTTTTTCTACTTTTTTCTTTTTCTTTCTTTCTTTCTTTTTCTTTCTTTCTTTTTCTTTCTTTCTTTCTTTCTTTCTTTCTTTCTTTCTTTCTTTCTTTCTTTCTTTTTTTCTTTCTTTCTTTCTTTCTTCTTTGCCTCTTTTACTCTTAAATAAAATATATCAAATTTTTGGTATGAACATTTAACCTAGTTCAGTTTTTATCTTGTTTTGGGGAATATTTCTAGCCTCAGAGTTCATCCTGCCTTATTCAGTTTTTCCTTGCTCCTCTGTGATTGGGGCACTCATAACTAGACAGCAGGCAAGTCAAAGGAAGGGCAGGACAGGTAAGGCAAAGCCAGAAAAGAAAGGGAAAGGGAAGTCAAGGAGAGGGATGGGTATGCAATGCAATGTAATACAAGACAAGGGAGGAGGAGGAAGGGACAGGCAAAGTAGGGGATGGGTGAGAAAGACAATTCAAGGTTGGGGTAGGCAAGGGAAAGCAACTCAGAGGAGGTGCAGGCAAGGTAAGGCAAGGCCAGGAATGAAAGGGGTAGTAAAGTGTAGGTGAGGTATAGGTACACAAGGCAAGGTAGAAGTAGGCAAGGCAAGGGTAGGTAATGAATTGGAAAGCAAGGCAAGGCAAGGACATAGTGGCAGTTGTAAAGCAAGGCAAGAGATCGCTAGGAAAGGCAAGGCAAGTCAAAGAAGAGCAAGGAAAGGCAAGGTGAGGGAAGTAAGCGGTAGGTAGTTAAAGGGGGGGATAGGTATGAAAGGCAATGAAAAGCAAGACACAGGCAGGCAAGGCAAGGGATGGCAAGGAAATGCAAGGTTTGGTAGGAATGGCAAGGCAAGTCAATGGAGTGGTAGGCAAGAGAAGGCCCAGAAGTTGTAGGCATCCTCTGCTTTGACTTACCTACCCCTTTCTTCCCTGGCCTTGTGAGATGAAGGGTTAGAAATTTAACTTGGGGTAGAAACCAATTTTGGATTTAGCTGGAGTCTGCTTGTTTAGTCTGTTAACTTGTGTGCTCGCAAAAAGGCCTGCAGAGAGAACAAAGGAGATTCAAGGCTACTTAGAAAGGGATACAAACATCCAAGCTGAAGAGAGATAAGAAGAGGCCCCACCGACCTTGAAGCTGAAGCAGACAGAGAAACTGAATCTGGGTTAAGTGACTGAAGAACTGCCCAGGCTCATAAAAATTGATAAGACAGTCTAATACATATGCATATGTCTTTCATGCATATGCAACAGGTTAGGGGATAAAGTAGACTCAGGAATTTTCAGGGGTGCATATGTCCTTGGGGAGCATATGTCCAGCGCTGAAATAAATCATACTGGCTTTACAACTTTTACAAGTTGTGGAGTTTTTTTCCACAAATCACTTGTCCTTGCCTTGACTTGCCTACCCCACCTTTGACTTGCCTTGCCTACCTATCATTGGACTTACCTTCCTCTGCCCTGCCTTGCCTACAATGCCAGTGCCATGCACTTAGCTTCACAGCTCTACATACCATCACATTCTGTCACTCTTGCAGTTTGAATCTAAACTGAAAAGTTTCCAGCTACATCTCATACAGATAAATGATCCAGGACAAGAAGCTTGCTTTGACCTTGCCCTTTATGTGCAGAAACTTGTATTTGTTTTACAATCAAGTGGCAGCCCTCTTTCCTCTTGCAGCATATGAACTGCAGTCACACTATGGTGCTCTGCAATTCCTGCTCAGCTACAGGTAAGGTCATGCACTTTGAATTTTTTAGTGACCAACGTGTCCATGTACCTCTGCTTACAAAGATATGCCAGAACAGAAGCAGTTGCTAGGTATTTCTTTCTAGTGGCAGCATTTCAACAACTTACAACTCATGTGGGAGCTATGCACCTTCCTTCTAAGTCATATGGAACATCACATTTTTTCACTCCTGCAGATCCCAGTTTCAAACCTTAAAACTGCCCACAGCTTCTCCCATACCACAGGTCTAAGAACCAAAGCCCACCGACAGCATTCACCTTTGCCTTTTCAGCATGTATACTGTACACATCCCAGTGGGCTCTGCATGATTTTGATTTTTCCTCAGCTATATGTACCATAATACACTTTCAGTCTCACAAAATCCAAAGTATCCATCTACACCTTGCTCAGACAAATGTGCCAGGACAGAAACAGTTGCTGAATTAGTCCTTCAATCTCCAAGCCTTTCAACAAACCACCACAATCTGGGCCTATGCAAGACTAAAAGTGCGTGAAAGTGCAGACCATCATGGTGGATTTGCACCTTTTACATTGTAAGGAGAAAGTGAGTGGTACATGGTTGTGTTGCAAATGGAAGTTTTAAAATGTCAGGAAGAGGAAGGTCAGTGAAAGCTATGTGTCCTGCAGAGTTCTCTGAGACAGTTGTAGCTGGAAGCAGTTCAGCTTTGCACATCATGAGCTTGAGAGAATGTTATAGCACATAGAGCTGAGAAGCAAAGTGAATAGCACCAGTGTATTTAGTGTTTTATATGCTCCAAGATGAAGATGAAGGCAAGTGCTGGATTTTTGTTCTACTGATGCCTGAAGTTTTAGCTTTTGTATTTTTCATATTCTGTGCTGCTTTAGTGTGTAGTTCTGAGCTTCATATTAAGGGATGGAAAGCCCTCTTCACAGAGTAGCCAGAAAAAACAATTAATTTTCTAGCTTGGGATCAAGGACAATCCATACAAGTTACAGGCCCAAGAGCATAAATAACTTTTGTTGCTAATCCTGCCATGTCTTTGTCCTCCACCTTAATTGACAATGAGCCTGAACATGATTGTTTGCAGACAATTGAAGAGGTCTATTCCAGCTGACCAGACCTGAAAGACATGCCCCTGGAAAATCCAGACTGGGAGCTTTTTACAGATGGAAGCAGCTTCATGAAAAATGGCAAAAAGATGACAGGCTATGCAGTGACCATGCAGGATAAGGTGATTGAGGCAAAGGCCCTGTCAGCAGATGTATCATCACAGAAAGCCGAACTGATTGCACTGATGAGAGCCCTAGACCTGAGTGAAAGAAAAAAGGTAAATATATGGACTGACTCTAAATATGCATTTAGTGTTGTCCATGCCCATGGAACTATCTGGAAGAAGAGAGGACTTCTGAATGCTCAAGGTAATCAAATCAAGCACACTGAACAAATACTCGCCCTCTTAGAGAGCATTAAAAATCCCTCAGAAGTAGGTATCATGCATTGTAGAGGTCACCAAAAAGGGAAAACCACTCCAGAATTGGGAAATCTCTTTGCTGATGAACCAGCAAGAGGGATTGCAGAAAAAGGTATTATTGCAGTAATTCCATAAAAAGTAATTGATTTGTCAGAGTTCACCCTAAAATATTATATGAGAAAAAGAGTTGTGTTAGGAGTAACAAAAACAGGGGATCTTCTCGGACATTACTGGCAGATAGATTTTGCAGAGTTACCATGCAAAGATGGATACCGGTACATACTGGTATTAGTTTTTACCTTCAGTGGATGGCCAGAAGCTTTCCCCCTGTCGCACTAACACAGCCAGGGAAGTGGTGAAAGTTTTGCTCAGTCATATAATTCCAAGGTTTGGGGTTCCCTTGGGGATGTCATCAGATAGGGGGCCACACTTTGTTGCAACAGTGGTTAAAGAAGTTTGTTGGATTTTGGGAATTACTTGGGATCTGCATACACCTTATAGACCCCAAGTGAGTGGTAAAGTTGAACATATGAATGGGACTCTCAAAACACAAATTAGCAAAATTTGTCAGGAAACATCCATGACATAGGTTCAGGCCTTGCCTATAGCTTTACTGAGAATCCACATGCAACTGAGGTAGAGGGATAACATCAGTCCCTACGAAATACTGTATGGCAGACCATATCAGATTCCACATATTCCAGGTTAAATTCCCATGAAGGGGAAACTTTATTTGCAGAAATATCTAATGGCTTTGGGTTCCACTTTGCAGAAGCTGCAGAATTACATTGTGCTATCCAGACCCATAGGACTGGACACACCTGCACATCCCTTCCAACCTGGAGACTGGGTCTATGTTAAGTGGTGAAACAGTGATCCTCTAGAAGCCAAGTGGAGAGGACCATTCCAAGTTCTGCTGACCACCCTCACCGCAGTCAAAGTTGCTAGCAAAGGATCCTAGATTCTCTACTCCAGAGTTAAGAAAGCTGCTGCTCTGGAAACCACTCCAAAACCAGACACTGATGCAGATGAAAACATATTTTAAATTATTCCTCTTCTGTGCCTAAATAACTGTTCACAATAATTGTTATTTGATGCTGGGATAGCTGAGTTTCTGCAGTGTTTGTGTGCCCCAGGCAGGCAGGCGAGCTCCGGGCCAGGTAGCTCAGTCCTTGAAGACTGAGCTCTCCGAATACCCAAGCTGCACTCAGCCGCAGGCAACCTTTAGCAAGCTCAAGTGATATCAGCTCTTAGTGATCTCAGCTCTTTTATAGTTTTCAGCTCTTAGCTTCCTAAAGGCATTTTGGCTCGCAGTGGCTTCCCAGGCAAGCAGACAGTGAGAGAGAAGTCCTGGCGTTCCACAGAGATGGCTTAATTGGGAATTCTGTGAAGGGTTCTGGCGATGGCTCTTCTAGCCAGAATGGGCTAAAGTAGCCCCTTATATAGGGGTAGAAGGGATCAGAAATTGTCCAATAGCAGGGGTTAGGGAAAAGTAACCTATGGGGTCACAGAAAGATAAGCTGGGGTCTGGAAGACGGAAGAGTGGGGCTTCTGGCCTAGTCACTATGACATGGCATTTTCTTATCTTTAGGCCTCTGTTCTCCACAGAGCTTTAGCCAGGCCTGGGCCTGTTACAGTTATTCTTCTTTGCATGTGTCCTGAGGTGACTTTATGATGCTTGTATCCCCATTTGTCTGTTTAGCCCAGAAATAAGTTTTGCACCTTTAAGATTGGTTCTGAGAGTGAAGGAAGGGGAAAAAGTGCACAGTTTGTTTTCAGAAACTGCACTCATGCCTCCACATTCCTGTTCCTGGACTGTGTTGTCTGCAGATGGTGGGACAGAGCTCTCCTTTGCTTTTAGTTAGTTTTTAGCTAGCTGAGGCAAAGAAGTTCCTTGGACTGTGGTTTTTCTTTTTCTTTGGACCTGTTTCAATCTGCTCTGGACTGAACACCCAGTAGAGCACTGGGAGCTCACACCTCTGGCCCCCCAGGCCGGGCCTGGGCCGTGTAATTTCCAGCGCCAGAGGGACTGATAAGAGACTGAGTGAGCCAAGCTGCAACCCAGGGAGGGGACTTTTCTGAATTTGTCATCTCTTTTGGAGCAGCAAAGAGGTTTCATTGTTTAATATTGTTTAAGTTTTATTGTTTAATAAACAGTTTTTTCCACTTTTCTCCAAGGAAGTATTTTTCCCGAGCTGGTTGGGGGAGGGGCCAATTGAATCTGCTTTTCTAGAGGAACCCCTTTGGGGGTTCTCACCCAAATTTGCTCTGAACCAGGACGAGTACAACCAGTGGCACCCAACGCATAGCCTGAGAAAGTGGAAAAAACCTTTACTGATTTCATGTTGGTTATGCTTGCTCTGTAGTGGGTGAAAGCAGTCAGTAGCCATGTTGCTTGGATTTGTAATGTCTCTTGGGGTGGAGGCCTTCATGTGGTTTTGATCTCTAGGCTTTTTTTGAGGTTTTAATACCTTTCTGTTCACTAGGATTATTGTCCCTAACATGTAGTTTTTACAGTAGAGGGGCATGGATTAGAATAGCTATTGTGTTGGGCTCAGTGATAATGATTTATAAGGCGTTTACAAAGGTACTGGAGTCTGTTCAAGATACGTATGGTTTATGGTTTCTTTGTCCTACCCTGCATTCCAGTTCCAGTAGTATGTTTTGGGAATTTATTAGTAATTGCACCCGGTTTGTTAGAGTAGGAGCAGGGGATGAGGCTTTCGAGCCTTTTTTTTCCTTCTTCTCCTTTGAATCTGTTATGTCACTTTAGGAGAATGTTCAGTTTCCCCAGAATGTTAAAGAGACCATCTTTCTGGTATTCAGTCTGGTAAGCTTCCTCTATATGGTCTGCAGCTTCTCTAGAATGAGGGCTGACATATCCAGAGGAGCTGATGAGACCCCTGACCCAGAAGTAGACCCAGGCATGGAAAATCCTGAGTGGTGTAGAGAAGGGGAGGATATGGGCCAAAACCTGAAGGAATTTTCTGACCCTGTAGACTGGGACTTTCCATGTGAACAAATTCAGAACCCAGCTGAGGTGGGGAAATACCTGAAAGAGAAGTGCCATGATGACCCTAATGAGAAAAAGCTCATTGCAATAAGCTGGGCCCTGGCCTATGCTTATTGCACGCTGCTAGATACTGTAGGGTGGCAGATAGAGATGGGGACAGGGAGTAAAATCAGCAGCTACCCCAGTCACTCAGGCTGCAGTCAACATCCCAGCTACTCAGGTTTTAGCTAAACCAGACAGTGAGCCTAAGCCACTGGCAGTTGCCGTGGGAAAGAAGCACACAAGCAAAACCAATTGGCCAGTGACCGACGATGATGACCCGGGGGAAGAACTGTCAGCACCAATTACTGATACAAAAGCCAAAGTTAAAGCAAATGACACAAAATCAGAAGTCACTACTGAGTCCTATTCCCTGCAGGACCTTCATGGCCGAAGAAAGGATTACACTTGATGACCTGATGAATCTATAATTAGTTGGTTAGTCCATCTTTGGGATGCTGCAGGTGAGGCTACAATTTTGGATGGTAGCGAAGCGAGGCATTTGGGATCCCTGTCACATGATCCTGTCATCGACCAAGGAATGATGAGGGGGCTAACCCTCACAGCCTCTGGGCATGGGCCCTGGGAAGTGTAGCACAAAGATATCTGTGCGCAGACGATCTCTATATTCAGCAAACTCAGTGGAAGACCACAGAACAAGGGATTCAGTGCTTGAGGGAAATGGCAGTGGCAGAGATTGTCTTCTCAGATCATGTAAACACTGTAAATCCAGACTTGGTAAAATGTACTTCCGTGATGTGTCGAAAATTGTACGACTTGGGCCACGAGAATATGCTTCTGCTTTAGCCATAATGAAGCAGGATGACAGTGAGGAGACCGTGCTTGATATGGCGAAGAAGCTCCGAGCATATGCAGATGCTGTACATGGCCCAACACATGCCAGAATCACAGTGGTGGAAACACATCTGCAGAAATTGGAAGATAAGATGGAGGAGAATCACAAAAAACTCAGGGAGGAAATTAAAGAAGACCTTCTCAAAATCTCAGCAGTACAGATCAGAGGTTCTGGTATCCAGTGCAGAAGTTCCCCAGATGGGGAGAGAAGGCACACACCACGAGCTGAGCTGTGGTTCTTCCTGCATGATTGCGAAGGAAACATGAGGAGATGGGATGGAAAATCTACTGCTTCTCTGGCACAACGGGTGCGTGATTTGAGGGAAGGCAAGACTCAGAGAGGAAGTTCCAAAAGGGAAGCAGCTCCAGTGGCCAGTAACTGAACTGCCATATATGATGATGATGACAATATTTTCGATCCCCTTGAAGAAACCTCCAAGACATATGCCCAGGGAGAAAAGGATAACCAGGCTTAGAGGGGCCCTGCCTCTGGCCAGGTAGAGGCTAGGGTAAACCATGGTTTTTGGTCTCTGTGGATTCGTTGGCCTGGCACATCTGAACCACAAGAGTATAAAGCTTTGGTCGACCCATCAAGATGTGGGGCAGAATCTGTTTCTATTGTTGGTGTGACAGGGGGATCACAGGATTTTACTTTGGTGGAAGCTGAGGTGAGCCTTACTGGAAATGAGTGGAAGAAACACCCTATTGTGACTGGCCCAGACGCCACATGCATTTTAGGCATAGACTTCCTCTGAAATGGGTATTTCAAAGACCCAAAGGGAGTCAGATGGGCATTTGGGATAGCAGCTGTAGAGACAGAGGGCATCAAACAATTGAACCCCTTGCGTGGACTATCAGAAAACCCATCTGCAGTAGGACTCCAGAAGGTGGAAGAGCAATGAGTGCCGATTGCCACTGCGACAGTGCACCGCCAAAAATACAGAACAACTCGAGATGCCGTGATCCCCATCCACAAAATGATCTGTGAGCTGGAGAGCCAAGGGGTGGTCAGCAAGATCCACTCACCCTTCAACAGCCCCATTTGGTCAGTGCGTAAATCTGAAGGACAATGGAGATTGAATGTAGACTACTGTGCATTGAATGAAGTGACTCCACCGTGGAGTGCTGCTGTGCCAGACATGCTGGAACTCCAGTACGAGCTGGAGTACAAGGCAGCAAAGTGGTATGCCACTATCGATATTGCCAATGCATTTTTCTCCATTCCTCTGGCAGAAGAATGCAGGCCTCAGTTTGCCTTCACCTGGAGAGGCATGCATTACACTTGGAACCGACTGCCCCAGGGGTGGAAACACAGCCCCACCATCAACCATGGACTGATCCAGACTGCACTGGAAAAGGGTGAGGTTCCAGAACATCACAAATATATTGATGACATCATTGTGTGGGGGAAGACAGCAGCAGAAATGTTTGAGAAAGGAGAGAGGATCATTCAGATTCTTCTGAAAGCTGGCTTTGCCATCAAAAAGAGCCAAGTCAAGGGACTTGCTCAAGAGACCCAGTTTCTGGTAGTAAAGTGGCAAGATGGACAGCATCAGATTCCTACAGGTGTCATCAACAGGATCACAGCTATGTCTCCACCTACCAACAAGAAGGAAACACAAGCTTTTCTAGGCGCCATAGGCTTTTGGAGAAGGCACATTCCTGAGTACAGCCAGATTGTGAGCCCTCTACCTGGTCACCCACAAGAAGAACACTTTCCAGTGGGGCCCTGAGCAACAACAAGCCTTTGCCCAGATCAAGCAGGAGATGGTTCATGCAGTAGCCCTTGGCCCAGTCAGAACAGGACCAGATGTGAAGAACATGCTCTACTCTGCAGCCAGGAGGTGTGGTTTGTCCTGGAGCCTTTGGCAGAAGGTGCCTGATGAGACTCGAGGCTGACCACAAGGATTTTGGAGTCGACGCTACAGAGGCTCTGAAGCCAACTATACTCCAAGAGAGAAGGAAATTTTAGCAGCCTATGAAGGAGTCCAAGCTGCCTCAGAAGTAATTGGCACAGAAGCACAACTCCTCCTGGAATACCAACTACCAGCGCTGGGGTGGGTGTTTAAAGCAAAGATTCCCTCTACCTGCCATGCCACCAATGCCACGTGGAGCAAGTGGATTGCCCTCAAATTGAATTGCCCTGGAATTTTGTAGATAATTACAAATTGTCCTGAAGGTAAAAACTTTGGTCTCAGTGCAAACTTTGGTCTCACTGACAAAGAGGAACAAGAAGTGCCATGTGCTGAAGAAGGTCCACTGTACAAACAACTGCCAGCAGAAGAAACACGCTACGCTCTTTTTACTGTTGGTTCTTGTCACATTGTAGGGATGAATCAGAAGTGGAAAGCAGCCATATGGAGCTCAACACGACAGGTCACAGGAGCTACTGAAGGAGAAGGTAGATCAACCCAGCTTGCTGAACTCAAAGCTGTTCAACTGGCCCTGGACATTGCTGAGAGAAGTGGCCAATGCTCTACTTCTACACTGATTCATGGATGGTAGCCAATGCTCTGTGGGGATGGCTGGAAAAGTGGAAAAAGGCTAATTGACAGCCATGGGAAAAACTGATTTTGGCTGCTGAAGAGTGGAAAGACATTGCTATTAGGGTAGAGAAACTACCTGTGAAAGCCCGCCATGTAGATGCCCATGTCCCAAAGAGTAGAACTAATGAGGAGCATCAAAATAATCAGCAGGTAGACCAGGCTGCAAAGATAGAGGTGTCAAAGACTGACCTAGATTGGCAACACAAGGGAGAGTTGTTCCTAGCTTGATTGTTTCGCGGGGACAAACAAAACCCCACAACTTTGTGAAAGTTGTAAAGCCGGTATGTTTATTACAGCGCTGGACACATGTGGAGATTACTCTCCTTAAAAGACATGCATACCTCTGGGAACTCCAGATCCTTTTTTATTCCCCTCTCAAATACATATGCATGCAATTTCACAATAGGTTCATACATATTCATTTTTACAAATTTCGCATTATATTTGCTGCTAGTTCTTCTTTATCAGAAAGAATTCCTAGGTCAGGTTGACCTGCTCTCCCAGCAGTTTCTCTGTCTCTCTGTGTCCCCCTGCTTATCTCTGTCCTTCACTGAAGCAGTTTCTCCAAGCATAGGCTTTTTACAAGAACAGGCAGTCAGACTAAACAGCTCTGTTTTTAAACTATAGACTTAACTCAAAGATGTACATTTCAGCTAAATCAAAATGGATTTCTACTCTGGAAAATTTCTACTCTGTCTCACAATGGGCCCATAATGACTCTGGTCATCAGGGTAGAGATGCCACCTATAAGTGGGCACAAGACTGAGGGGTGGATTTAACTGTGGGAAAGATTTCTGTGCTGTTCTTGTGAGCCAACAAAGGCTTCTTGAAGATAAGGAATGCCTCATATCTCTCTCAGGGAATTTACCAAGGCTGTCACCATGACAACGTGAAGAAAGAGAGAGAAAAAAGTATAAAAAAAACGATCTGGACTTTGGTTGGCTTACACAGTGGCATGGATCCTTTCACCTATTGAAAGCTTTGTTTCTTCCTTCTGACCAATGGGCAGTGTATGTGTTCTTTACATAAATGTAAAAATATTGTAAAACTATAAAAGCAGCATGCTGCTTTAATAAATAAGTTTAAACAACCTTCTGAGTGAGTCCTGGTGCTTTGCACCATGTGGGGCTCAAAAGTGACATTTTACCATGGACAATGTTTCTCCGGTTATCCATGACTGTAAGATGTGTGTTGAGATCAAGCAAGCCAAGTGGTTGAAACCCTTATGGTATGGTGGGTGGTGCTCCAAATATAAGTATGGGGAGGTCTGGCAGATTGATTACAATAAACTGTCCCAGACACGCTGTCCTGGATTGCCAAGCAAATTGTATTCTATTTGCCATCTGTATGGCAGTTGTCTTCTGTCAAGTGGGCAGTTTTCCTTATCTCTTCCACAACCACTCCTCCCTCAGGGGAGACATCTGCTGATAATAGGCTATTGAATGTCACTGCATGACTGATAAGAACTATAGCATCCCATTGTGAGATGCTCCGCCCAGAGGGACGAGCCAAGCATTCCTACCCAGATTTAGTCTTGAGATTCTGGAATGTCACCACGGCTTCTCCACTAGATTTCCCAGAGGAGCAGCTTCCTCTTCCACTGGATCTTCAGAGGAAGACTACACCCTTCTACAGGATCACTGCTCCAAGAGAACCACACCTGACACTCCAGGAGGACTGTAGCCATGATTCTAATTGGACTGCTACCAACACTCTGACCAACAGGCTATTAGGTTGTGTTCTGACTTTGTCAGTGTTGTTTTAGTTTACTGCATTGTTTAGTTTATATTTTTATTTTCTTCCCTAATAAAGAACGGTTTTTCCTGCTCCCATATTTTTTCCTGAGAGCCCCCCCTTAATTTCAAATTTATAACAATTCGGCAGGAGGGGGTTTACATTTTTCCATTTCAGGGGAGGCTCCTGCCTTCCTTAGCAGACACCTGTCTTTCCAAACCAAGACACATGCCAAGGTAAGTGCTATGTGCTCACAATGGTAGAAGCTACCATGGGATGGCTGGAGACCTACCCTGTGCCTCATGCTACGGCCTGTAACACCATCCTAGGCCTTGAAAAGCAGGTCCTTTGGAGACATGGTACCCCTGAGAGAATTAAGTCAGACAACGGGACTCATTTCAAGAAGCCTTATCAACACCTGGGCTAGGGGACATGGCATTGAGTGGGTGTACCATATCCCCTACCATGCACCAGCTGCAGGCAAAGTGGAGAGGTACAATGGACTGTTAAAAACCACCTTGAAAGCATTGGATGGGGGATCTTTCAAGAATTTGGAGCAGCATCTAGCAAAGGTCACCTGTTTAGTTAACACCTGAGGTTCCACCAACTGATCAGGCACTGCCCAACTGAGCCCCTGCATACAGTAGACAAAGTGCAAGGCAAGGCAAGGCACATCAAAGGTGGGGCAGCAAAGGTAAGGCAAGGACAGGGAAGAAAGGGATAGGAGGGTCAAGGTGCTGGATGAGGCAAGGGAATGCAAGTCAAAGTAGAGGCTTGCAAGGCAAGGGCAGGCCAGGAAAAAAGGGGTAGAGAAGTCAAGGTGGGGAATAGGTGACCAAGTTAAAACAAGGCAATGGAGTAGTAGGAAGGGCAAGGGTAGGACACAGGTCAGTAAGGCAATGCAAGGTTGGAGCGTACACAGCAAGGAAAGGCAAGGGATGGTCCATCCTGGCAATTTTTGCAAGTGTCTATATACACTGTAACATCCTAAGCCCCTTACAAACTCCTCCCAAACTCTTTCCCACTCCCACAAGTCATCAAATTTTTCTTGGATTTTTGTCCTCTGTGTTTCTCATGGAGCGAGAGTGCAATCTACTGTCCATTGTTCAGAACCACAGCACCTTCTGGTATTCATTTACTTCTTTGGGAGTCTTATCACATTCTTCATCACTCTGTCCTTTGTTTGAACCCTCCGCCTTGGCAGTCTTTAATGCCCACACAGTTCACATGTGCTGACCTAATGGCCTCTTCTCTTATTGTTGGGAGTCCCTGACATTCATCTTAAGCTAAACATCCTCTATCTAAGCAGTCCTTTAGCGACTTAATGTTCTGGGTAGTATAGGCCATTGTAACCAGACCCCAGCTGCTAAATTGTTTTGATTATTTCCCCAGTCCCTTGTTATGTCTGTCCTCAAACAATTCCAGTCTGCAGACTAATGGTTAAACAATAATTAAGCAGGAATGTTAGACAATAGCTGCAAAGTTACAAAGTTTAAGCAAAATGACAAAACTCTGGTTAGAATGACTGTATAGCTCCTTTCAGGAAGGATGCGGAGGAATTGTCAAGACAAGGCAAGGGTGATTTGCGGAAACAAACAAACTCCACAACTTTTGTGAAAGTTGTAAAGCCAGTATGTTTATTACAGTGCTGGACGCATGTGGGGCTTGTTCCCCCCTTAAAAGGACATGGGTACCTCTGGGAACTCCAGATCCTTTCTTATCTCTCTTTCTAATCCATATGCATGCAATTTCACAATAGGTTCATATATATTCATTCTACTGATTTCAGGTTACATTTACCACTAGTTTTTTTTTTATCAGAAAGAACTCCTGGGTCATCCTGCCCTGTCTCCCGCAGCAGCCTCTCTGTCTGTTTCACAGTTCAAGGGGCCCTCCCTTATATCTGTCCTTCAGCTGAAGCAGCTTCTTCGAGCATAGGTTTTTTTGCAAGAACAGGCAGTCAGACCAAACAGCTATGTTTGCAAGCTACAGACTTAATTCAAAGATGTACATTTCACCTAAATCAAAATGGATTTCTACTTTGGAAAATTTCCACTCTGTCTCAAGGGGGTGGTAGGAAAGGCAAGGCAAGGCCAGGGACGAAAGTGGTAGGTAGGTCAGGGTGGGGGATGGATGTGAAAGGCGATGTGTGGGGGTACCAGTCGTCAGTTTCTCTGGGTCTGGATTGAAGGCATTTGAGATGGTAGTTCATGTTCAGACTCAAATGATTGTTATTTCCTAACAGTAAAACAGCCTCACAGCCGTGAGTTCTGCAGTCTTTCATTAGCAAGGCACAAAATGGCTAACAGTCTCTTGTTACATGGTCTTTTAAGACTAAACTATCCAATTAAGAACTGACACCTAGATTATTTTCCCTTTCAACCCAATAACTGATCCCAAAGAGCACACAATGAGGACTTTCCTGCCCAATTAAAAAATGCCACCCAAACCCATGAAGAAGAAGGAAGAAGAAGCATGAAGAAGAAACCCAGGACAACATTCTGTGTCCTCCATCTTGCTTCCATCTGCAACATACTAAAAATCCTGAAGCCTAAATTTCTCACCAAGTGATACACCTACACTACTCTCTATAATCAATTTCACACTTTTGTGGATTCTAGTCTATCTTGAAGTCTAGGAAACTTTCTCCATGAATGAGGGTCAAAGTCAGTGCTCCCCCGAGGGTCAGGGCACCCCAGAGCAGACAGAGAAATATTCCTGGTGCCCTAGGTTTCCACAGCAATGCAAGACAAGGGAGGGATAGGCAGGGCAAAGCAAGGCAAGGGATGGGTTTGCAAAGCAAGGCAACTAGAGTATGGGAAGAGCAGGAAGGATAAGGCAAGGCCAGGAAAAAAGAGGTAGGGAATTCCCAGTGGGGGATTGGTGATGCAAGACAATGCAAGGGAATAAAGTGGTACAAATGGTAAGGAAAGGATATGGAGGGTTTGGTAGGGCAATGCAAGGTTAGAGGAGGCAAGGTGAGGCAAACAAGGCAATGCAAAGGCCACCTCTGAAAAGTGGAAACAACATGCCAAATTGAATCTTTCAGGAGACCACCTTCAGAATATGGATACCAACTCCATAACTGTACAAGTCCAGGAAGTGTTTAGGCATAGAGTGGTAGGCAAGAGAAGGCTGAGAAGTTGTAAGCAAAGCAGGGCAGAGGAAGGCAAGTCCAGTGATGGGAAGGCAAAACAAATCAATGGCAGGGCAGTAAAGGCAAGGCTAGAACAGAGAAGAAAGGGGTAGGTAAGTCAAGTCAGGGGGTGAGCAGCAAGGCAATGCTGATTTGCGGAATAAGGACTTTACAATTAAAAGTTGTAAAGCAGGTATGTTTTCTTCCAGCTGGAATGCATGGGGGAATATTTCCACCGAAGACATGTGTACCTGGTGAGGCAGGTTACAGGTTTTTTATACACTGATCCCATGAGCCCACACCTCCCTGCCTGCCCATTCCTTGCCCAGAGTCTTCGGTGGTGCCACGCCTCCTGGTGGTAGTGGGTGGGCATTTTTGATGAAGTAACATCATCTTCCTCGATGTTTGCTTCTTGACCCTTTCTTCTGGGCAGGTGCAGGGGAGGTTTGGCTTTCTCTCAGGTCAGTTTTTCCTGGCTAAAACCAGGAGCCTGGTTCTTCCTGGCTCCTTAAGCAAAAGGTTCTGCTTTATGGGTTTCAACGATACCTGAGTCTTGCTTTACTGAGTTGTTTTATCTTTATGGCCTTTACCTGATGTAGCAATGTGTTTGCACAGTTTAGGCCACGGTGTGCTCCAGCCAAACCGTTTCTAGTTATTCATATCAGCACCCTCTGGAATTCATTAAGGTTACTAAGACATAAATTGTGCTAAATTAAGAAAGAAGAGGCTGAGAAACAGAATACCAAGCCTGCAAGAACAGGGGGCGGTGAAGCACCTGGACTGTAACCAATCACATATCTTGAGAGGTGCATGCAGAATGCATGGACGAGATAGAGGCAGCAATCAAGAAATGTATGATCAGTGTGTGCAGTAGTGTTAGAATATATAAATAGTGCATAATGTAAACAATAGAAAGGCTTCTGCTTAAT
Source organism: Serinus canaria (assembly GCF_022539315.1). NCBI lineage: Eukaryota > Metazoa > Chordata > Aves > Passeriformes > Fringillidae > Serinus > Serinus canaria. Next base: position 13,388,304 of record NC_066342.1, read on the forward strand.
CATATTGATTAGTCATCCAGGAGTCCCGATTTCCCACAACCTAGCAACTAAATTCTTGTGTTCTGTTACAAGTTGTCCCTATGTAGCAAGTTAGATTCCTATATGTTCTGGGTACAAGCTGTATCTGCTTGCTAAACATTTTCTGTTTTCTCCACCACCTGCCTAAGTATATTATATGCTTCTAAAATTCTGAATTTTCATAAGCATATATGTTTCCCATATCAATGCAAGGGAAGGGAAAGGTAGGCAGGGCAAGGCCTGGCATGGATTTGCAAGGCAAGACAAGGTTGAGGGAGGCAAGGGAAGGCATGTCAAAGGAGAGGCTTGCAAGGCAAAGCAAGGACAGGATAAAAAGTGTGGGAAAGTTAAGGTGTGTGATGGGTGAGCAAGGGAAGGCACTAGAGAGGTAGGAGGGTTAAGGGAAGGACATATATGTGTTGGTAAAGCAATACAAGGTTGGGGCAGGCAAGCCATAGCAAGTCAAAGAAGGAGCAGGCAAGTGTTGCAATCCACTAAAAGCACAGAAGAGCAAAGGGAACTAATTCTCTGTGAATAAAATGGAACAAACTCAGAAAGGTTCAAATATTCCCCAAAACATGATTAAAACCAAATGAGGTTAGATGCTGATACAAAAAAATTGATATGTTTTATTTAATGGTAAAAGAGGCAAAGAGAAAGAAACAGAAAAGAAAGAAACAGAAAAAGAGGTGGGGGCAAGGAAAGTGACAGAGGCAAATTAAGTAGAAGTGTCACCACTGCATGGGTCCCAACAATGTCTCATTGCTTCCCTCCATCTGGTCTTGGTGGTGAGGGTCCCCCACCAAAAAGTATAGAATCCAATAGCTTAATAAATATTTGGTCTAGGTGGGAATACCCAGGTGCCTCCCCTGCAGGGAGCCAGTTTGACATTTTCCCTTGCAAGACTGTGGATCTGTTGCATCATGTTGCGTCACGTGAAGTACTCTGGTGCAAGGCCTCAGAAATTATTCTGGGGACACTTCAGGGTTCTTTGATGGAATATGACACCTCCTCAGCTGCCCCTCCCATGAATGCCCTGTGGATGTGTCTTTCCCAGGGTGAGGGGGCGCCCGCAGCTGGGCTTGTCTGCAAAGCAGAGGATGGGCATTCACTGTCTCTGAACAGAGGCTTTTTTCACCATACACCCATAACCCTGCTCCTCGCCCCTGAGTTGGGGGAGTGTGTGCAAGCCTGGCAGCAGATAAGCCTGGGGCTGTAGTCTCCACCTCAAAGGTGCTGGGCTGAGCCCTGATGTGGATGCTCTTCCCGTCTTATCTATCACTTCCCAGATGCTTTGAACAATAGTGTCACTTTTCTTATCTCTATCAACTTACAGTCCAGGGCCTCAGTCAGGAGGCCTATTCAGGGTGCAGTGGTCTTCCATGCAGTTTTTGTTATACAGTTTTGCTATAATAGGCAAAAGTCCTTCATAAAAATGTTTAAGCCATAAACCATAAAATTTCAGTCTCTGACAGCAAGGCAAGATGAGGCCAGGATAAAAAGGGTAGGGAAGTCAAAGTGGGTGATGGGTTAGCAAGTCAATACAAGGCAACAGAGTAGTAGGAAGGGCAAGGGGAGGACAAGAGTGGGTCAGTAAAGCAATGGAAGGTTGGGGTAGGCAAGGCAAAGCAAGTGAAAGAAGGGGCAGGCAAGGCAAGGCCAGGAAAGATAGTAGTAGGTAGGTCAAGGCAGAGGATGAATATGCAAGGCAAGGAAAGGGTAGGCAGAGCAAAGCAAGGCAAGAAGTGGGTTTACAAATCAAGGCAAGTGCAATGTGGACAAGGTAATGAGAGTCATAGGAGGTGCAGGCAGGGGAAGGCAAGGCCAGGAAAGAAGGGGGAGGGAAGTCAAGGTGGGGGATAGGTGAGAAAGCCAGTGAAGTCGTAGGAAGAGAAAGGGAAAGACATAGAGGGTTCATTAAGGGAATACAAGGTTGGTGTAGGCAGGGCTAGGCAAATCTAAGGAGGGGCAGGCAAGGCAAGGCCATGGAAGAAACAGGTAAGTAGGTCAAGGTGAGGGGTGGCGATGCATGACAATGCAAGGTGTTTGCCTTTTCTTGCCGTGCCCTTTTAACTCCTTCCTTGTCTTGATTTCCCTTCCATGCCCATCTCCTCCCTTGCCTTGCCTTACCACCTGTCACTCGTGGGCCGGGGTCGGGGCAGGAACAGGCGAGAGGCAGGATCGTAGCAAAGGCGAAGAAGACTTTATTCAAAACAACCGCGCGGTTTTTATAGAGTGGTACAATAGATTCTATTCTATTCTATTGGCTAACTAACAGAAACATCTTTCTCACGCACTGTCCTTGAGAGGAACAGAAAAATAAAGTAGAAAAACAGCACCTGCAAATTGTTTATAGTCAATAGTTATCACATCTTTCCAGCTCCCTAAAATTTCTCACAAGCCGCTGTGAGAAACGCTTGCTGTTTCTCTCTCCCTGTCCCATGGCATCCCACAGGTCCCCCTTTTAGTTTTATTTTAAAAAAATGGAGGCGATGTTTGTAGTCCTCTGTGGGGCCCCTTGCAGAAAGGAGAACAAACATGGCTCCAGAGGTCCCTTCATCGGATGCCAATTAAAATGGCCAGAGAGATCAGGTCTTGCGATCATCTCTTATAAAACACATCATCAGTCCAAAAACAGTCCTCAGAACAGTCCTTTTCAAAAGGCAGGATGGAATTCAGTCCCTGCTTATGGATGGGCCATTTGATGGATAGTCGTCATCTTGGCCGCCATCTCGGTCATCATCTTGGTTGTCATCTTGGTCATCATTCAAAGGTTGCCTGTTGGTCACATTTCAGTTCTGATGTCGCAAGTCAGGGCGGACACACTTCGCAGGTACTCATCGCACTCCAGTATCTGTGGAGACACATGCATAGCCACGACCCCAAGTGATAAGGTCATACGGGCCCTCCCACCTATTGGTGGGAAGATCCCATATCTGGACCTTCGCTCAAGGCAAGTGCGCCTCATCCAATGACCGCACTGAAAGAAAGTGATTCAGAATAATGTTATTTTCTGAATTCTGTGGCACTGTCAAATGGTTGATTGTGTACAACGCCTTTTGCAACCTACTGTGTGGTGTTTCTCCGGGCATTCCCCTCTTCTGCCTGCCCAGTACACGCTTCAAGGTACCATGAGCGTGTTCGACAATGGCCTGGCCCATTGGGGAGTGTGCAATACCAAGCCTGCGTGACACTCCCCACAAGCGCAGGAATTGCCTCATCTTCTGTGAGACATAGGCAGGGCCATTGTCCGTTTTCACAGAGGAAGGTATCCCCAAGACTGCGAAAGCCATCCTCCAATGGGCAATCACGTCACGACTCTTTTCCCCAGTGTGAGCAGAGGCCCACATGGCGGAGGAAAATGTGTTAATAGACATGTGCGCATATTAAAGTTGGCCAAATTCAGCAATGTGACTGACATCTGTCTGCCAAAGCTGCAAAGCCTTCAAGCCCCTGGGGTTCACCCCTGCCAGCAAAGGCACAGCAAAACCCTGGCAGTTAGCACAAGAGCTGACGACGTCACGAGCTTCAGACGGTGTCAGATGACACTGTTTTTGCAGCGTATGTGCACTTTGGTGGAAAAAGTCATGTGACACTCTGGCTTGCGCAATCACATCAGGCAGAGGTGCTACCCACGCAGGGTTAGCCAACCTGTCAGCCCTGGCATTACCCTCCGCTATGAAACCCGGCAAGTTGATGTGACTCCGAATGTGTAAGACATAATAGGGATGGACCCGGGCCTGAATCGCACTCCACAAGGCTTTCAACAACTGAAACAAAGCCGCGTTGTAGACTTCCTTCAGGAGCAAACAGTCCAAAACGTCCAGCCATGTCCGCCACATAGGCGGAATCAGTCACCACATTCAGAGGCACCTGGGAAAATTCCTGGAATGCCGTGGCAACAGCTTTCAACTCGACCAGTTGGGCCGAACCCAACACACGGGCCTCCAGTGTTTGCCACCCAGACCTGTCCTTCCAGGTAACAATGGCCTTGCCTGTTTTCCCCAAACTGTCAGTGAAGAGAGTGGGCCCTTCAACTGGCACCCGGCTGTTCTTTGGCTGCAACGACAAATTCGTTTTCTTTGCCAGCTGCAGCAATTTATGACTGGGCATTTGATAAGTGATCTGCCCAGAGAAGTTCTCCAGCACGCTTTGCAAAGGAGCGCTAACAGCGAGACTATTCAAAATCCTCCTGCACCACTGTGAGAACAACTGCCGCTGCATCGGCAGCCATCAAATGCAAACACCACTGACGGCATTTAATTATCAAACAAGCAAGCAGCTTCTTTGGCTGGTGGGGCAAAAAGACCCATTCCAGAACATGCAGGGGATCAGACCACCTATCACTCCACTGGCCAATGATGCCCATAGGATGAAGATTGGGATTGGTGACAAAAACAGTGATATCAATGGAAGGATCTATTCGGTGAATCTGACGAGCAGAAACAGCCCTCTGGACCTCCTCCAGTGCCAGTCGCTCTGCAGGGGTTAACTCTCAAGGCAATCTCAGGTCAGGGTCCCCTATCAGAGTATCATACAACGGGGACAACTGTTGTCTGGTCAGTCCCAAGTAAGGACGCAACCAGCTGATGACACCCATCAACTTCTGGGCATCAATCAAAGTCCGAATGGAATCCAAAAACTGCACCTCCTGATGGTGAATGGTACGGTCAAGAATCTTGACCCCCAAGTACTTCCAAGCAGGGTGCTGTTGGACCTTCTCCAGGGCCACCCGCAGCCTGTAAGCATGCAGGGCAGCAAACAGCTGAGGCCGTATCCTCAGCAACTCATCCTGGTTGGGTGACGCCACCAGGATGTCATCCATATAAAGGTAACAACACGCGTCAGGAAACTGATCGCGCACCCCGGACAAGGCCTGAGCCACATACCATTGGCAAATAACTGGGCTGTTGCGACAGCCCTGTGGCAAAACCTTCCATTGATACCCCTGAGCTGACTCGGCATTGTTGACTGAAGGCACTGTGAAAGCAAATTTTGCCTTGTCATCTGGATGCATAGGGATGGTAAAGAAACAATCTTTCAAGTCAATGACCAAGATCACCCATCCCGCAGCGATCATGGTGGGTAAGTGTCACCGACATGTTTTATGAAAAATCCTTTCCTTAGGATTTTTCCCCTCCTGAGAAACTGAGAGGCCTCAGGAACAAACTGTAAACAATTCTTATCTGCTGCTGTGGAATGCAACAGGGGGAATCTGTGATTGGCCTCATCAGGCTGTTTCCAATTAAGAGCCAATCACAGATCACCTGTCCGACCGGTCTCGGTCTGAGACAAGACTTTGTTTATTCATTCCTATTCTATTCTTAGCTTAGCCTTCTAGTGAAATCCTTTCCTCTATTCTTTTAGTATAGTTTTAATATATTATCTATCATATAATAATAAATCAAGCCTTCTGAAACATGGAGTCAACTTTCTCGTCTCTTCCCTCATCCTGTGACCCTTGTGGACAAGACCACAGGTAAGGGCATACCAGGCTGCAGTGCCCCCATGCCTTCCATCACCTCATTGACTCTCTGGAGGTCCTGTAACAGCCTCCACTTCCCAGACTTCTTTTTTATCACGAAGACGGGAGTATTCCAGGGACTCACTGAAGGCTCAGTGTGCCCCTGCTGCAATTGTTCCTTTACCAGTTGGCAAAGGGCGAGCAACTTCTCCTCTGTCAGGGGCCACTGATGAACCCAAATGGGTTTGTCCACTAGCCACCGTAAAGGCAGCACCGGGTACCTGTTGCCCTCCAACGCAGTGGCCCCTACCGAAAATCCGCCCTGATCTGCACCCCCCAGGCAGCCAACACATCCCGCCCCCACAGAGTGAGCAGGGTTGAAATGACATAGGGTCGAACAGCAGCCACCTGCCCACTTGTATTCCTGATGAGAACCAGACTGGGACTCACCATGGTATGCGCTGGACCCCCCACCCCTAACACAGGTGTTCCTACGGGGTCCAAAGGCCACCTAGATGGCCACACAGAGTGGGAGATGACAGTCACGTCTGCCCCTGTGTCAATCAAACCTTGCAGCCTGATCATCCCCGGGCGGGCAGGCACCCGGCAGTGTCAAGGTACACATCATCTGGAGTCGCTGTGCGGAAATGGTCGCAGACCAGAGGGCTCATGGCAGTCCTTCGGATCCACAGCCACCAGTCCCATGAGTCTGCGAGGCAGTCCTAGGGACAAACCACTGAAAAAACACAAGGTGAGCAATCCGAGTCCCTGCCGGGATGGTGACAGGGGGAGAGGGTGTGAAAACAGTAGCAAAGATCAGACCTGCCAAAGCAGAGTCAACAACTCCAGGGTGAACAAAGATCCCTTGGTGGGTGACATTAGATGTCTCTACCAACAGCACACCCAGACCTCGTTCTTGAGGACTGAGGACGTCCAAGGGAATCCTATGCTCACCATCAGAGTCTAGGATGACTGTGCTGGTGGTACATACATCCACTCCGGCGGAGCGCTGCCTGCGAGCTGGCCTGGCAGACCTGGGCTGGTGCCGAGCTCCGAGGAATCACTTTTGTTCAGGCGCAATTCCCCTTTGAGCTCTTCTTCCCATTTCCCAGGCCCGCCAAAGGCTGGCCATCCGCCCCGAAGGTCGACCTGCAGTGGCTGGCAGGGTGACCTGCCTTATGGCACCTGGCACACAAAAACTCAGGGCCCGAACCTGCCGCCTTTGGCACCCCCTGCTGCTTTTTACCCTTATTCTTATTCTTCTTTTTGCGCCCACCCCCTGAGGGCACCTGGCCCAACCGCCAAGCAACTGCCTGAGCGGACACGTCAGGACCACCACCGCTCACCATTGTACAAGCCTGTGCCATTTCTACCACTGAAGGATCCCCCGGAAGAGAATTAATGATCTTCCGGCATTCAGGGTTTGAATGGTTCTGGACCAACCATTTCAGAAGGGGCTCTGTGAGGCCAGGCTCCTCCACCTGCCTCTCCAAAGCAGCAATCAGCCTCTCGACAAACAGCATGAAAGGCTAGCCCGACTTCTGCCATATGTCAGTAAAGTCGGGCCTCGGGGAAGCTGCCTCAGTGGTCTTCACCAATGCAGCAAACCCCAGAGACTGACACTGCTGGAGAACAGCAGTATCCCAGGTGGCCTGGAAATCAGGATGGGAATAGGTATCCTCTCCAAGCAGAGCATCAACTCCCACGCCATGCCTAGGATCCTCTGGTGGCAGAAGCCTCTTGCTCGCTGCAACCTTCTCAGCCCCCTCTGCCCAGAATGTCAAAAACATCACAAACTGCAGAGGCCAAAAAAGCACACGAGCAAGATGCCTAATATCAAAGGGACAGAGCAGGTCAGTGGCAATGAACCGGAGAGGCTGCATGACTTCCTCCAAACCAAGGCCATGCCTTGAAACCTCACCCCGCAGCTCCTGAATCACCCGCCAGGAAATCACCCCATGCTTGTCGGCCTGCCCAGAATTCGGGAGAGGTTTGAACACAGGAATAGCCCACACGGCACCACGGGCGAAACGTGGCCCCCCCCAAACCCCCAACAGACCCTCATCCTCAGCCTCCGAGACCTGTACTTAAACCATGTCCCAAAAGCTGGCAGGATTGTTGGGGTGGACAGTCACCCTACAAGGAGGCAGTGTCCAAAGGTGATGAGTGGACTCCGATTCCACCCACCGCTGCCGGCCCTCCCCTATCGTGGCATGCCCCTGCCAGGGGACTGGCTGCCGATCATCATGGCTGTCCGATTCCCCCCCCCCCCCCCCGGAACGAAAAGGGCCCCCCAGCAGGTGACCGGGGATGGCACACTAGCAAAGGGGCCCGGATCTAAAAAACCACCCGCGGGCCGCGAACCTGGAGAGACAGTCCCAGGCTGGGACACTGGTGAACCAGCCACCAGCACCACCACGGCCGGAGACAGGGCAGCAGGCGGCGCAGCCGAAGCTGATGGCCCCACCACCACTGCAGGTTGCCCTGGCAGAGGTGTAAAAGACATCAAGTCACCCGAAGCGGCCGCCGCGCCGGAAGAAGAAAGAGGCACTGCCCCTTCCGGATGATTTACCGTTCGGAGAGACGGTGCTGAAGCCAAAGGCACAGTCGCCGTCTGCGCAGGCGCCATGGGGAAAGAGGGGAACACTGGCCAAGAACACGACACCGGCTGGGGTGGGGCACCACCTGCCAGCATCGACAATGGGCACAGCTGGTACAGCTGCACGGGCTCTATGGGTGAAGACGAAGAAGCAGGCGGAGCGACCCACGGTGTCTTGGCAACCGCCAAGGCATTTTGTTTATCAAATATCTTATGCTAGTAAGGTCCAAAGTACTCTCTGTTTTGTGCACCCCAATAACAACCAACCCACTAAAAGTCCAGACCTTGTTAAATGTACAACACAGATGTGGTTGAAACTCACACAACTTGGGACACAAGCGTATTCCCATTTTCTTAGTAGTGCTGCAATGGAATGAGGAAAATGAGACAGCGGGTGCTATGATGAGAAGACTCTGGACATATGAAGACACTGTCTGTGTCCTGACACGAACACAAGTCCCAGCCCTGGAATCAGACCTGACTGAGCATATCTGGAAATTGGAAGAAAGCATTGAAGACAGTCATCAGAAACTCAGAAAGAAGCTCAGGGAGGACAGTAATGCCATGGGGATATGTGGGGGCAGAACCTGTTTCCATTGCTGGGGTGACAGGGGGTCTCAACAGTTGACTCTCTTGCAAGCTGAGGTGAGCTTGACTGGGAAGGAGTGGAAGAAACACCCTATTGTGACTGGACCAGAGGCTCCATGTATATTTGGCATAGATTACCTCAGGAGTGGATATTTCAAAGACACAAAAGGACATTGATAGGCTTTTGGGATAGCTGCTGTGGAGACAGAAGACATTAGACAGTTGAACACTTTGCCTGGTCTTTCAGTGGACCTTTCTGCAGTAGGACTCCTGAGGGTTGAAGAATAACAGGTACCGATCACCACCACAATAGTGCATTGTTGGCAATACCACACAAACCGAGACTCTGTGATTCCCATACATAAGATGATCCATGAACTATAGAGCCCTGGACTCGTCAGCAAGACTGGCTCACCCTTGAATAGTCCCATATGGCCTGTGCATAACTCTAATGGAGAGTGGAGACTGACAGTGGACTATCATGGCCTGAATGAAGTCAAACCATCACTGAGCACTGCTCCACCTGTGGCAGGGCATCTCATCCCCTACAAGAGCTTATCTACTGTTTGTTAACTGGTCAGATAACTCAAACAGGACAAGCTGTCTTGTAGTGAGTTATTTTGGTACCTTGAGGTTAACACCAGTCTGGCATCTCCCAACTGCCAATAAGCATCTTAACTGTTAAAGTGAGATCTGGACAGATAAGCTGGATTTCTGACAGCAAGACACCTTACTTTATAAGCTATAAAAGCCACACTAAGCTTTCACAAATCAGAAATAATCTATAAATTTCCCTGGATATACATGGAGTTTCTCCTGTGAGTAGGGACACCTGCTTCACAGTTACTCCCCAGGGGTTAAGTGAAGAAATCTGTGTACATTATTGTCATTTTGGTGGTAAGCTACATTTGACTCCTAATCAATACTATTTATTCTGCTAGCTTTAATATAGGTACCTTTATATCATGCACTGTTTTAAGTTATGGTGTAATCTACTAGTAGCTCTTTAGTTTTATACTTTGAAGTAAGCAATTTTGATTAATATCTTTCATCTGTTATCTCTTGTCTATTTAAAAAATAATTCATTTTTTTAAATAGACTTCACTAGAACTTGCAGGCCAGTGATTCCCAAAATTTAAACTGTTGCCAAAATCTGAGGCTAAGGCAGGGCATGTCTGAAACCCACACTCATCATGCAACAGTGCTGGACATATTGGAACTTCAGTACAAACTTGAGTCCAAGACAGCAAAGTAGTGTCTCTAGCTGTGGGAGGCAAGAAAACCTGTTCACTCTTTGTCTTAGGTTGGAAATGCAAGATGTGGCTGAGGGTGTGTATTCTATTGCCATCTGTTACACGTGGGGCAATTATCTTCTGCTAATTGGGCCACCTGTTAAAACCAGATGAGGCAGTTTTCTTTATCCCTTCCACAACCAATCCTCCCTCCAGAAAATATTTTCTGTTAATGGGCCACTGAGTGTCATGGCATGACTTGTAAAATTACATCATCCCATTGTGAGATGCTCTGCCCAAGAGGAGGAGGCAAACATTCCTACCTGGATATAATCTGAGTTTTGGAACACCACAGGCAGCTTTTTCCCACTGGATTCCCAGAGCAGCAGCTTTCTTCTCCACTGGATTCCCAGAGGAAGACCAGGCCCATCTACACTACCACTGGACCTTCAGAGGAAAACTACACCCTTCTACAGGATCACTGCTTCAACAGAACCACATTTGTCACTCCAAGAGCACTGCAGCCACCATTTAATCGGACTGCTACCAACACCCTGACCAACACGGTGTCAGGTTGTATTCTGACTCTGTCAGTGTTGTTTTGTATTACTGCATTTTTATTTTTTCCTAATAAAGAACTGCTATTCCTACTCCCATATCTTTGCCTGAGAGCCCCTTAATTTCAAAATTATAATAATTCGGAGGGAGAGGGTTTGCATTTTCTGTTTCAAGGGAGGTTTCTGCTTTCCTTAGCAGACACCTGTCTTTTCAAACCAAGACGCTCTTGCTCACCAGAAAGAACTCTGGGAAAGGGTCTACTAACAGGGAGGTAAAAACCAGGTACTGTAACCACAGATCAGGCTGTATGGCTGGCATGTGCTTGCCTCATGCATGAGGCAGTGACTGGTTGAGGAGACGCATGAACACCACATGATCAGAGAGCTGATTGGGTAAAGGGATGCATGAAGAGCAACACTGCAGTGGCAGGCAGCCAATGTGTGCTTGTTTGGGTTAAGTTTAGAACATAAAAGGGTTAATTTTGTTACAATTAAACTATCTTCTTCAAAGCAAGTGAAAGGAATGAGAAGGAGGTGTCTTTACAAATAAACTGTGAGCTTGATGGTAGATTAGGCAAGATACGTACAGGTGAAAGAAGCAATGGAGAGAACCATAAATTCCATAGGAATTCCACTAATTGACACAGACTGTTACTCAAGACTGCTAAATCTCTACATTTAGAGAAAAATAAAAACTGGGAGGGGGTATACATTAAAGGGGGTCTTAGGTATTAGGCATTTCAGGGAGTCTGTACTTCTCGAGTACCTCAACCAATGGAGAAAGAGAGAGGGAAATGCGGCCAGGAAATTAGGATAAAAAAGGAGGCTAGGTCCTCTAAAAAATTTCAGAGACCCCAGGGGAAATGCCCATTACCTCTCCCTTTATTTGAATAAAGTTACAGGACTCTTTTGTCTCCTTTTTGGACATAAACCTCTAGTGATTGTGGATCAATTTTCCTGACAATTTGGGGGCTCTTGTCCAGGATATTTCCACCATCCAGGTACACCTCACCCAGTTTTGGTGATCAGCTCCCCTTGGTGGCAGCCGGCACTGGGTGATTGATTAGGTTCCCAAGACGATATGGCAGACAGACGAGTGGCGGACCATGGGGGTCCATGAGGAGTCCACAGGGAAGGACCACTGAAAATCTCACCAGTGAGTAAAATGGGATCTTTGGGAAGCAAACCTGGGAGGGCACCAATGGAGGGTAGCACAGGTAAAACAGGATACCCATGGAGGGCAGAAAAGGTAAAGCTGGGAAGGGGCCCCGGCAAAAGGGATGACGATCCCATAATACACCCAGAGAGTCCCTTGGGGAAAATGCTGAGGTCTTGGGACAGATTATGCCTTCCCCCAGAAGTAACTATCGAAAGAATGGTAGAATATTGTTATTTTGTGTGGCCAAAGTATGAATTGCCAAAGGGGCTTAAGTGGCCACCTTATGGAACAAATAGAATTTGTTTGTGTCAAAGTATGTGGTTTCATTTAGAGCAGAATTGGAAAGGAGTGATTGAAAGGGAATGTGGATTGATCTGGCTGAAACAAGCAACAGGAGAGGTCTATGTGTTAAGAAAGAAGGAAGAAAAGGAAAAAAGGGGAAGAAGAGAAAAACATTGAGGATTGGGATGTTTTTCAGCACCTTTCCCCATCTTTTCCTCCAAATTTGCCAGCTGACCCAGGACCAGCTGCAGGTCCCCTGTATCCTCAACTTCCAGAGCAAAGGGATCAGAGAAATGCTGTTCCTACAGCTCCACCTGAGGATAATGACAGTGAAAGGGGAGGAGGGCAGCATATCATATGACCCCGTAGAACTAGAACTCAGAATAGAACATCAGAAGCCCTGATTCCTTACATTTTAGCTTTTATATTTTTCAGATTCTGTACTGCTTTAGTGTGTAGTTCTGAGCTTCATATTAAGGGATGGTAAGCTCTCTTCACAGAGTAGGTAGACAAAACAATTCCTTTCCTAGCTTGGGACCAAGGACAACCACCCAAATTTCGGGCCCAAGAGCATAAACAATGTGGACTGAAGAGAGAAAAACAAGAAGTATGGGACTTCATAATCTGAAGCTGTAATTGGACAATTAACCCCAATATGCAAATGGACCAAAACTTATAGAAGTGAGAGACCCTGTGACTGGTAGTCCATTTTTGTGACCATTTTGGGTTCATCTTGGGTGTAGTCGTGGCTAAGCTCCTGTACTGCCCAAGATGTATCCATTGAGGCCTTTTAATAAAGACCTACTTTATTATTTAACTACATCTAGCCTCTGTTCTAGGTCAGCCTTCTCAAGGCATCAGCCCCCTGGACCCAAGAGACAGAGGTACACCACATGACACTATGCCAAGTTCCCTTGGGGGTCACGGGGGAGAGTTTGGGTTTGTAATTGTACCACTTACTACCCAGGATATAAGAGGGTTGAAGACAGAATTACTCCCATATTTGGATGATCCCACAGGGGTGGAGGAAAAGATAGAGGAATATTTGGGAAATGCAGATAATACATGGAAAGATTTGGATTATCTTTTGGGGATTTTGTTTGGGTCATCAGAGAAGCTAATGATTTTGCAGAAAGCTCAGCAGTTGAGGGAGGATGAACATCAACAACCAGTGGGGGGGCTGGACCCAATGCACCTACCGTTGATGATGCAACCCCCAAAGAGGGCCCCCAGTAGGACCCAAATAATAAGGACAATCTGGCTTTCCTTCATGATTATCGCGCATATTTGTGATAGATGAGTAATGCGATGATTGACTCTCACAATTAACAGACAAATATCATGTATATAGGTTAAGAAAAGTTTTATAGATTTATAGTTATGTTTTACCCCCTGCATTGTTATCAAGGGATGGCCAGGGTTGGGATATTTGGGAGGGTCGGCTTGTCACTATGATGGCCTCTGACCTCCAATCAAGATTTGAGGAAGCAAACTCCCCCACTGGACAGTGAAGAAGGAGTTGATGGACAGAATTTTGGAAGGGGCTAAAGGGTTAAAAGGTGAAACCTTCATTGTATGGGCGAGCACATGGTGGGGAAAATCCTTTGCTCCCAGAGCCATAACATTTTCTCTATTCAGTTTTCTGTTGTATTTTTTATAAGGTTTAATAAACCTTTCTAAATTTATGAAAAATGAGTGGCTATTTCTCAAAATATTTGATTAGGACAATCAAATCAGCAGCTTCCAGAACAACACAGCTAAGGCTATGTCATCAGAACAGGAAAAGCATGAAAGCCCCTCACTGGATTAGTGATGCCTTGTGGAAACACAGGGGGGATGGATCCTGAGGGGTCAGCCTTTGACACATTGCTGAAGGTACAATCTGTTACTAAATCCTGGCCTGATATAAGGAAAGGAGTACAGAAAGATGAAGAGTGGCAGAATAAGCCTCTGGAGGAATTGATTAGAAAAGCACAGGAGATATATGTAAGAAGGGATGAGGAAAAGGCAAACTGATGGCAGAGTTTTTACGGCCTTGGAGGAATAAGCAGCAGGGTCCAAGGGGTCCCTCGGGACAGAGGGGAGAGGGTCAGCCACAAGGAAGTGGCAGAAGCATTCCCTCCTCAGCAGGGGAGAACCAACCCATACAGCAGTTGGGAAGAAATCAGTGTGCTGTCTGCAAGGCAGAGGGACACTGGAAGCGGAAATGTCTGCAGAGACATCTGGATCCTCAGGAGGAGGAAGTCCAGAGGATAATGGAGATGGTTTGTTAGGAGTGTCAGGGGCTCCCATTAGACCAAGGACCTACCACACTGGAGCCCTTGATAACTTTTAAGGTGGGTCTGGATTGAGATGAGGTGTGTTTCCTGGTAGACACAGGGGCCTCTTGAGCCACCTTGAATTTTATCCCTGAGTGGGAAAATTGTCAAAAAGATCTTTGATTATTCAAGGGGTGAGTGGAAAGGATGAGTGAGTGCATTTTATTCAACCACTGTTAGTAGATGCGGGGGATAGGTTTGAAATGCATTGTAGCAGGCCCAGAGCCTGCAAGACTTCCCTGGCGGTCAGAAGCCTAAGATAGGAAATGCCAAGTCATGGTGACTGGACTAGAAGCCCCCTTCTTCTGCCTTCGGACCCTTGCTTATCTCTCTGTAAGACTATAGGTCACTTTCCTTTAACCCTTGATATTGGACAGTTTCTGAAACCCCTGTACCCTATATAAAGAGCTGCTTTTGCTGAGCTCAGGCATAAGAGCTGTCACTGGGAACCTTCACAGAAGAATCAATAAAGATGCTCCTGTGGAACCCCACACAGCCCTTCTCCTCTCTCTCTCCCTTCGTCTGCCTGCCTAGGCACCTAGCAAGCTGAAGAGCTGAAATCACAATGAGCTGATAATCACTAAAGAGCTGATATCACTTAAGCTTGCTAAGGTGGCCTGCGGGTGAGAACTGCTTGGGAGCTAGGACAGTCAGTTCCGAACAGGACTGTGCTATCCGGACCCACGCAGCCTGCTGGGGACATCCCGAAACCCAGCAAAAGGCCACAATAATGCATGAATTCCTGTTTTTTCCTTATTGTGATTGTAATTTACTGGGAAGGGATTTGATGGCTAATGTGTGAAAGCAAATTAGTATTGTGAAAAATGATACAGAATCTAACACTTTGGTAACTTTGTGAAAAATGTCTGAGAAGGCTTATGCTGAAATAAACCCTGAAGTTGTTGCATGTCCCGGCTAGATGCTGATGGGGGGCGGGGGCAACAGTCCCCCTCTCTCAGGCTCTGCAGAATCCCAGCTACCAGTGGAGGCACAGTGTGGAACAAAAGGGCCACAGCACAGGTCCTGGGGTAGAACTCGGGGTAACTTTATTAGATGGCAAATTCCCCCTCCCCAAGGTCCCAGGACGCTGAACTGGGGGCAAACAATAGCTTATAAAGGGGGGCAGGTCTCAGGGGAGAATACAATCTTCAACTAATCAGGAGAACTGGGGGTGGAACACAAGGTGGGGAATACAAGGTATATAAACCAATGAAGGATTTCAAGGGAGGAGAACAGCTTCAGTGAACTAATGGGGTTTGAAAGAATACAAAACTGACAACGAAGTTTCTAGGCAAAAGGGCAAGTTTGGGGAGAGATTGGCATTTCATGAAAGGAGGAGTAAAGAAAGTTCTGGGGAAGGGGTATGGCTAGGAGGGGTTTGGAACTTGGCAGGGAATAGCTAGGTAACAAACAAAAAACCAACACTTAACTAAACTAAAGAACAATAAAGGAACAAGTCTAGTTTTAAAAACATAAAATATAAAATGGGCAACCTGTGCCACTCTAAAGGCATGGAAAAGGACAGCATAACGAAACTACAAAATTACAAACCAAACAGCAAGCATATTAATAAAACTAAAAAGCACACTACAACAAGAAGTGTGGGCAGCTCCAGGGAAATACGGAAAACTAGACATAGAGCTGTCCCGGTCAGGGGGGACAGAGACCCAACACGACACTCCGAGGTTTGTGCAGCAGAGAGACTTTAATGGGTTACACAGGTCTTATATACTCTTTTCAAAAGACTCTGCATTCAAACCTGATTGGCTATGATTGGTTGCCACCCAGCTCATTGATCAATAGCTACCTGCTTACGTTCATCATCAGGGATTGGCTCTCTGTAGCAAAACCCCTCCTCCAATTATGATGCATACAGTCCAGCTGTATGCTGTCATATAGAGCCTCTCCAAATTACTTTGAAGCAATCAGGACAAGTGGTGTCTAGAAAGCATTACCCTATTTCAAGGGAGGAAAAGAAGGGGTTACAGCCGGTCATTGAGTCCCTGCTAAAGGCAGGTCTTTTGGAGCCATGTTTGTCTCCCTTCAACCTTCCTATCCTGCCAGTTAAGAAACCAGATGGAGCCTACAGAATGACACAAGATTTAAGAATAATAAATGAAATTGTCAAACCAAGGCATCTCACAGTTCTGGATCCCTATATCATCTTCAATGAAATCCCTTATTCGCATCAGTATTATTCAGTACTGGATTTGAAGGATGCTTTCTGGGGGTGTCTGATTACCAAGGACAGTAAACAGTATTTTACCTTTGAGTGGAAACAGGAGGAAGGAGGGAAGATAGTAAAACAACAATTGACATGGACAGTCCTCCTGCAGGGATATACAGAGTCACCAGTTTTATTTGGGCATGCCTTGCAGAAAATATTAAGAGAGTTTACTCCAGCCTTGGGAATTAGGTTGGTGCAGTATGTGGATGATTCGCTTTTATCAGGGAAGCAGGAAAAGGTGGTTGAAGAGGCTACTGTTGCTTAATTTTCTTGCTAAAAAGGAACTTAGAGTGACTGAAAAGAAGGCACAGTTGGTAGAGAAAAAGGTTACATATTTTGGACACATTTTGACTGGAGGGTTGTGGTGTATCAAACCAGAAAGAATACATGAAATTTTACAAGTACCATTACCCCAGACAAAAAAGGAGTTACAACAGTTTTTAGGGTTGGTGGGGCACTGCAGAGCATGGATTGAGGATTTTTCTCTTTTGGCCAGACCTGTATATGACTTTTTAACCCAAGACAGTTCTAATGTTGTGGTATGGATACCAGAAGGAGAGCAAAGCTTCAGAAAATTAAGAGACAAATTCATTAATGCCCCAATCTTAGCTGTGCCAGATTCAGAAAAGGAATTTGAGTTATATGTGGATGTTAAACAGGGCCACGCTAAAGGAATCTTGGTACAAGAACACAGGTAGACACGGTGGCCTGTCGCTTATTTTTCTAAGGTGTTAGACCCAGTGGCCAGAGTCTGGCCTCATTGTCTGCAGAACTGTGCGGCCACAGCCTCGATGGCAACTGAGGTCTGAAAACTGACAATGGGAGGATATCTGCTTGCTAAAGTTTCACATCGAGTTCAAGCTTTGTTAACTGAAAGAGCCTCTAAGTAGATGACCAGTGCTCAGTTATTACAGTATGAATCTTGTTTAATGGAACAGGAGGATTTAGAATTGAAGGGTGGGGAAGGGTCTAACCCAGCCTCCTCTCTAAATGTCCCTGAAGAAGGGGGCCAGGAAGAAACCCAGGACTGCATTCAAGTGATAGATCTCCAGACCTGGGCTAGGGAAGATTTACAAGACACTCCCTGGCCTGAGGGAGAAAATATGTTTATTCATGGGTCTTCAAGGGTGGTAGAAGGGAAGCGATTCACAGGATAGCTATCATTAAGTGAAGGGAATTAGAGGAAGGGGGGAGATGCCACCCACATGGTTAGCTCAGACAATGAAGCTGTATGTGCATGTGAGAGCCTGTGAATTAGATCCGGACAAGATAGTGAATATTTTTACCGATTCTAAATATGCATATGGGGTGATAGATGCATTTGGGAAATTATGGGAAGAAAGAGGTTTATTAACCTGCAGGAGAGAAATGTTAGTTCATGAGAGCTTAATTTCTCGCCTATTGGAGGTGATGTATTTACCAAAAGGAGTGACAATAATACACATTAGGGGACACCAGGCAAGGTGCTCAGAGGAGGCAATAGGTAACTGACTGCCTGATGAAGAAGCTTGGAAAGTTGCACTGTTGCCAGAAATCTCTAAGATCCTCCCTTTGCTCCCAGTAGCCCCACCACTGCCAGAGAAACTGTCTTTTCCACCAGAGAAACTTGAGATAATTGAAAAGAGTGGGGCAGAGGAAAGAGGGGATAACTGATTTACAAGGGATAGTAAGCAGTGGATACCAAAAGTTCTGGCCTTACAAATATTAAAACAACTTAATGAAGGGAGTCATTGGGGTCCCTAGGACTGGCAGAAGCCTTCCTCAAAATGTATGTTGCTGTGGGTCTTTTTACTTTGGCAAAGTGAGCTATTGAGGGTTGTTTGATTTGTGCTAAAACCAATAACAGGGTTATAAAGAAAATTGCCAGGGGAGGGAGGCCTTCAGCTGTACATCCCTTCCAAAGATGCCTGGTGGATTTTACTGAAATGCCCTGAGTGGCAAGGTTTAAATATTTCCTGGTAATAGAATGTCAGTTAACAGGGTGGCCAGAAGCATTTCCACCCGTTTCAGCAAAAACAGGATCAGTTATTAAAGTATTTTTGGAACAAAAATTTACAAGATATGGAAGGTTGGAAGCAACAGACTCAGATAGGGGAACTCATTTTGCAGGAAAAAATTCTTCAAGGGGTTATGACTGCTTTAGGGATACAATGGAACCTCCATACCCCCTGGCTACTCCAGAGCTCGGGCCAAATTGCAAGAATGAATGGAGAAATAAAGAAACACCTCCTAAAGCTGGTGATAGAAACTAAGATGCCATGGGTATGGCTCTTGCCACTGGCTTTAGCAAGAATAAGGGCCAGACCCAGGGGAGATATTCAATTATCTCCCTTTGAATTGATGTTTGGAATTCCTTACCCTTGTAATTTTCAACCTAATGAGGGGGATGGAGATAAGTGATGTATATTTGAAATAATATGTGGCCAGGATACTGTCTCTTGTGAAATCTGTTCACAACATCCAATCAGGAGACTGGGTCCTAGTTAAGGTGTGGAAAGAAGCACCCCTGGTGGCAATGTGGCGTGGACCTTTCCAAGTGTTACTGACCACAGAAACAGCCATCAAAACAGGTGAACAGGGGTGGACCCATCACACTCGGGTCAAGGTTTTTAAAGCCCCAGAGATTTGGACATCTCAGCTGGAGGAGAAGGTTGGGAGGCCATGACTGACACTCTGCAGGAGTGGACTGGAGCAGTAGCCAGTGCATTGACATTGGGGGAAGCCTTGTGTGCCTACCCACAGACTGTCTGCTGAAATAGCCTGTATGGGCATCCCTCCTCTCAGATCTCCAGCCATTGGGGGGCTACTACTTACTGTCACTGTTTCCTTTATGTTAAGTTGTTTCTGTGCCTTCACTCGCCACAGGTCGTATAGAAGACAACGTGAGAATTAGATTAAGAAATCAGATTACACCATTAGAATGTTTTTCTTAATAACCTTACCTTTATATTGTCAGTTAGGTTTGGGCCAGAGATGGGAGAATTGTTTCCTTAGTCCTAGGAGTGATGCCTTAAATTTTAGCTTTCATATTTTTAGATTCTGTACTGCATTAGTACATAACTTTGAATTTCATATAAAGTGTTAGCAAGTTCTCTTCACAGTTTAGTTGGACAAAGCAATCCTTTTCCAGCCCAAGAACCAAGGACACCATTGCAGCTTCAGGCCCAAAAAGTATAAACAACAGTGAATTGAGGAGAATAAACTGGGAGGATGGGACTTCATAACCTGAAGCTCTAATTCAACAATTAACCCTAGTATGTAAATGGACCAAAACTCATAAAAGTGTGAAAATATGTGACCTGTCGTCCATCTTGGGTGTAGCCTTGGCAAGGCCCTTGTACGGCCCCAGGTGTATTCTTTAAAGGCCTTTTTAATAAATACCTACTTTATTCCTTTAACACTGTCTAACCTCTGTTCTAGGTAGCCTCTCCAGGCATCAGGAGAAGTAGTAAAAACTTTTAACCTTAGAAATTCTTGGGTCTGCAGAGGGCCAGGATGATCTGAAGACTGGCCATGTGTGGCCAGTTGAACCTAAATAGTGGGTCAGCACCCTGAGTGAGGTCCATAGTGGAATGGGATTTTAGGATGAGAAAGGAAGTCCATGGTGGCTTCATTCTTATAAAAGAGGCATTTATTGTCTAAATAGAACAGGAGGCATATACATGGGAAAAAGTGTTTGTGACTGGACTTTGAGTTTAGACTGTTGGAACCCCGACTGCCCTCCTTATGATTGTTCTAAATATCGAGGCCGATGGAATCAAACACATGTTAAACTTACTAATGGTAGTTAGGTGTGGTGATCCTACCATAATTACTGAAGGGATTTTGAAGGCTGTAAACAGTAGGGAAGGGCAGTTTTCTTGACCATTTGTTTTTAAACTGCCCCTGAGGTAATTCCACAAGTAGGACACATGTTTTCTGTGACTATCATGTGGAGTAGCAACACCAGAATGGAGCTTGAACCCTTTTTAATAAGTTCTGGTCTGGATCTAACAAAACAGATCTGGGATGTAACTGCAGGTGGAAACCTCATGTGGGATCTTGGAAATGCAAATATTGTGATCCTTATGGTGGGGAAACTATTGTTGGGGGACCGTTAGGCCCAGGAAGCAAGCTGTCTTTTGACCCACCAGTTGATGATGAAAATTGGGAAGGCCACTTTGTCAATGGGACACGGGGTTTGAAAGGGCATTATTGGATTTATGGCCAACATGCTTATCACAGGTTACCTCCAAACTGGTCAGGGATATATATGTTATGTAGGGTATATTAGACCATTGTTCTTTCTGCTACCCCAAGTTCATGGAAATCAGTTAGGAATCAAGGTATATGATGATCTAATTAGAGAAAAGCGGTCAATTGATGCAGTCCTGGCTGGAGGGAGCACCCAAAAGTGGGGAAAAGATGAATGGCCACCTGAGCGAATCATACAACACTATGGACCAGCCATTTGGAATCTTAATTAATTAATATCAGGTGCCAGAAAACCCATTTATAATTTGAATCGAATAACTAGGTTACAAGCTGTCTTTGAAACAATAACCAACCACACAGCTACAGCTCTTGACCTTCTTGCTGACCAATCCACTCAGATGAGGAATGCAATATTTCAGCATCAGATGGTATTAGACTATCTATTAGCAGAAGAAGGAGGAGTGTGTGGAAAATTAAATTACTCAAACTGCTGTTTGCATATAGAGGACAATGGAAAAGTGGTGAAACAAATAACAAAGGGAATAAGAAAGTTAGCTCATGTACCAGTCCAAACAGGGAAAGGATGGGAATGGGACATGTTTTTGTGGTTACCTGGTGCACTATGGGTTAAATGAATGCATTATTTTCTCTTATATGCTGTAGCAACTCTAATCTTTTTACTATGCATGATCTCTTGCTTGGTGCAACTTATTCAACTTGTGTTTAAGGGGATGCAGGTAGTAGCCATGCCTAGATACAGAAATGGATACAAAAGGACAGAAAATGATGCCACTGCAAATAATTGCAAAACCAAAAAGGACCCAGGAACTGAAAGTTAAATCAATGATAACTAAGGTTTCTAAAGACACTTACTGAGAAAATAAGACAAGGAGGGATTGAAAGGAATGAGAAGGAGGTGTCTTTACAAACAAACTGTGAGCCTGATGGTAGATAAGGCCATATCCATGCAGGTGAAAGAAGCAATGCGAGAAGCCATAAATTCCATAGGAATTCCACTAATCGACACAGACTGTCATTCACACAAGATTGTGCTAAATCTTTCCCCAGGGGAAATGCCCCATGGCCTCTCCCTTTTTTTTTGAATAAAGTTACAGGACTCCTTTGTCTCCTTTTTGGACATAAACCTCTGGTGTTTGTGGATTAATTTTCCTGACACAAGCAAAGAAGTCCATGTGTCTTTGTTCCCCATTGCTGCAAATGGTGCCTGAATCGGGACATTTCACAGGTGATGAAAGACGTGCACAGAACCAGTGGCAACTTCCACTGAACCAGGAATCGGGGTTGACCAGGAAAAATTTGGTAAAGGAACCCAAATACGTGCTCGTCACCTATCAGATGAGCAGTGGAAGAATCATGGGAGGAAAAATATCCCTGGAACAAAGATGGAGCCTAGAGCTTTTACGGCAGCTCCTGCATTGGCAAAGAACAGATATCTATAATGCTAAGCTAAGTACCTTGCTGGACTGGGTATCCATGTGTGTAAAAGATTTCCCTTCTACTGGGACTTTTCAATTTGAAGCCTGGCAGGCAGTGGGACATGAGAAAATGACCCTCACTCCTCAACTGAATTTTAGAAAATTTAATAAAGGACACTAGGGGACAAAATCAATAAAGCAAAAGTCACAGCCCTGGGTGTGTAGCCATAGCCAGAGGCACACCGGCTAACCATAGCAACTCTTCTTATGTACCCTTTCTATTGCATTAGTCAAATACATATTCATAATGATTATACATATTCAAACATTTCTTTGAACTCGTTCACATGTTCCAGGAACTCTTTAGCATGGTTTGGCCCCTGACCCAGCTTTTTACAGCATGTGCAGTAATCATTGATGTGGTTTTGAGGGTCGTGTGTCATCTTCTCACAACGGCCCCCTGTTCCGTGGTTTCAGCAGGTGACAGTTGCTGATAGCTGAAGTGTCAGTAACAGGGGTCCCCATCACACCCATTCCTCAAATGTTATCCAACCACACAGACAGTTTAGTTATTTCAGTTATTGCAAGTTAACTACAAGTACTCTAAAACAACTACATCAGCTATTTCACAAATATGTCTGAGTTATTTTAATTATTGCCAGTTAGCCACAAAAATAAAAGCATTAGTTATTTCACAACTATAGCTACTTCTGCAAAAGTTAATATTATATTATAATGCACAGCACATAGCATCCACTTTAATACTTGCGAAAGCCAAAACTATGTGTTTATCACAGTATGATTACTAAAACTTGTCATATAAGGTATATACAGCCTTTTCAGGAACTTTGATTTAAAAGTAATACTAATTTTTGCTTACTTGTAATGTTAGATGTCACCATAAAATTAGAAGATTGTATACCTGAAAAGATATTTGCAAACTTGGTACCCTCGGAGCATCACTTAGCATTAGGTAGATGATTTGTATTTGCAAGACACTATTTGACACCTTAATCTTACTCAGCATAGGTTGCAAGTGACCCCTTAAAAATTCAGTAAATCTGTCCTTGGAAATATTTAAGACTAAAAGTCTGACAAGAGTTGCTGAGATCAATTAGCTGGGTAATGCCTGTGCTATGTTGGCCTGCTCATCATTCAAGACATTTGTTTGCTCACTTGAAAGCAAATCCTAACTTCCACATGACTGTTGTCTGCAGAAGCTATTTGAAGTTTAAATGTAATTAGCTCACAAATCTCCACTGCAAAAGCAGGCAGAATTGTGCCAGCTTTACCAGTTTGCTTGCTCTTTACCCCACAGCTTTGTAAGACAATTTAAATGTGAACATTTCGCCATGAAGAAACGTGGCAGCATTTCAAACCGATACATCTGTTCAGTGATTCAAATGTAATTATTGAAATTGGACTTGATATCAAAACAGTTTATGGACCATAAATGGAATAAACAGTAGCACACTCCTTTAGAATCAGCTGAAACTGTGCAGTCTTATACACACACTGACCTGACAGAGTTACATATGCCAGTTATTATATGACTAGGTCCTTGATGTTTTGTCCTTAAATATGTATATCTCATTAGCTTTAGTGCTCCAAGCTCAAATCCATTGTACTGGTCATCGCAAAAGCTATATTACCATCTGAAAACTAAACAGGTTTCAAATGCAACTTGCCCAGATGTACAGGTTGTCATTTCTCCGAGTAAAGCTGATCCTTGAAAAATCTTGTCAAACTTATGCTTATACCAGAAAAGTAGTGACTATGAACAGGAATTTCCAATAATATTTACCATAAGCTATTCTCAAAACTAAATGCACAACATATGTGCCACATCTTTATAATATTTCCAGTACATCCTGCAGTTGCTGCCATTTCATTTATAAATCAGTTGTTCACTTGCATATTGTTCATTGATGCTGAACTGTTGTATGGCAAATGATCAGTAGCTGTCTTGTAATGATGGAGTCAAATTGAGTTAAATTCTGTTGTATCTGAAACTTTTAAAGGGGCACTCTCAACTTTGAATCTAGTCATTGGAGAAAAAGTGAAGTCAGAGCTCTCTGGCTGTTACCCTTAACTTCCACTGACTTTTGCAATTAATTCTTTCTCCCTGTTGCTATGCAAGTTACTCATACCTAAGAGTACTAGTGCCTACAGAGAGCCTGTGCTCAAAGTAGCCATGTACACAAATTGAACCTGAAATTTGCTTTTGCCAGAGCTTAATCAATGCATTTGTTGTCCAGACAAAATAATTTAGCTTATAGTTGATAATGTCCCTTTCAAATATCATAGACTGGAAGTTGTAATTTGTGTTTGTCTGTATACCAAACCACTGTCTCTTGATAAAATTCAGATGTTTTCATACAACATGGACAAATTTTGTGACACAAATTTTTTTGCTCTTTACCTTCAGACAAACTGTTGCAGAAATGTTCACTTGCCTTTAACACTAACAAACTATTGTGTGCCATACAGATTAGGACATACAGTGAAGGCAGATGTTACATGGCAAGAAGATCATTAATGGAAATATGCGATAAATCAAACAGTTGGCAAGAAGATCATGATGCAATAACTCAGAGAGGTGGTTCCACTCAACAGGTTGAACTTTGTGCAGCAGTGTTAGTTTTAAGGATTTTTGCACAAGAAGCAGTTAATATGATTAGTGATTCTGAATATGTTTTTTATATCATAACGTGAATACATAGGGGTTTGTAAAGGAATTTAGCCACAAGATATTATTTAATGTTACTTACATGCATTTCTTTGGTTGCTTGTAGGTTGTTCATGTTAAGAAACTTTCTCAACAGATATTAATAGAGGTTTGTTTCTAAGATATGTAAGGGGAAACCCTTCCAGTCAAGGTCTTGGCTCTGGCCAAGCCATGCACCTGGCTAGTTAGGGAAATATGCCATCAGACCCAGGTGTTTCTGCACTAAAAATGAAATCAAGTCACTTTGACTTGCTGATTTGGTCTTATAAAAGCTGGACCCCTTTTTGAGGTAAACTTGGAAGCCTTTCTGGGAAAGGCTGTCCAGTTCCTCACTGTGAAATGGGGTTCCTCAGCTACTGCAGACTCTGGGTGATGGTAAAGTATTTAGGCAGTTGATGATGTAGTATTATTTTATTAGGTGTATTGTTTTACAGTTCATAGTAAGAGATGTGCGTGTTATCAAAAACAAAAAAGGGGGAATATGGCTTCTCAAGAACATTTCGATTACACTAAGTTTTTTGAATGCAGATCATCAGTTTCGATCCCCAGCAGAGCAATGCTGCTCTGGAGATTTGTGTGCACAGAACCAATTTCCAAAAGTTTTGTGTAGGGATCCACAACTGGGTGTGCAATGGCAAGGCCCAGCTGATTTACTAAACTGGGGAAGAAGGTATGTGCACATGTGTTCTATTGCCAACAGGTCCAAAGTGGTTACCTGCTCATCTGGACAAACATTGATCGTCTCCAAGGAGACGAAGCCCAGTGAGCGGAACATTCAAAAAGATGTCAAAACCAGCATTTCCAGCTAATGGACTCCCTCCTGCCTAAACAGCACAGCCCCCAAGCTCTGGCCACAAGAGCTCTGGAACAGTATTTCCAAATGCAGAAGAAGCAACTCTCTTCCTGGGGACATTGGATACCATCTTTTTGTTTTCCTATGCTGTGGGTCTCTTTGTCAGTGTCATAGTTGTCTTTGGTGTGGTTTTATTGATCAAAAAAAGAAGGGGGAGATATCGGAGACAAAAAATCCTGTTTACTCTTGCTCAACAGAAAGCACTCTAGGAAAGGTTCAGCCAACAGCAAGGTAAAAAACAGGTCCTGTAACCAGAGATCAGGTTGTATGGCTGATGTGTGTTTGCCTCATGCATGAGGCAGTGACTGGTTGAGGAGACGCATGAACACCACATGATCAGAGAGCTGATTGGGTAAAGGGATGCATGAAGAGCAACACTGCAGTGGCAGGCAGCCAATGTGTGCTTGTTTGGGTTAAGTTTAGAACATAAAAGGGTTCATTTTGTTACAATTAAACTATCTTCTTCAAAGCAAGCAAGGAGGTCTGTGTGTCTTTGTTCCCCATTGCTATGTCCATCAACATTGCCAATGCATTTTTCTCCATTCTTTTAGCATCAGAGTGCAGGCCACAGTTTGATTTCACCTGGAAGGGTGTCCAGTACACCTGAAACCAACTACTCCAAGGGTGAAAGCACAGCCCCACTATTTGCCATGGACTGATCCAGGCTGCACGGGAAAAGGGTGAGGCTCCAGAACACTTGCAGTACATTGATGACACCATCATATGGGGGAACACAGCAGAGGAAGTTTTTGAGAAGATAATCCAGATACTCCTGAAGGCTGGGTTGGACATAAAGCAAAGTAAGGTCAAGGGAACTGCCCAGGAAATTCAGTTCCTAGGAGTAAAATGGTAAGATGGATGTTGTCAGATTCCAATGGACATGGTCAACAAAATAGCAGCTATGTCTCCACCAACCAACAAGAAGGAAAAACAGGCTTTCCTAGGTGCTGTGGGTTTTTGGAGGATGCATATTTCAGAGTACAGAGATTGTAAGCCCTCTCTAGCTTGTGATGTGGAAGAAAAACAATTTGAAGCGGGGCCTGTAACAGAAACAAGTGTTTGAACAGATGTAACAAGAGATTTCCCACACCATAGCCCTTGGGCCAATCAGGACAGGACAGGATGTAAAGAATGTGGTCTACACCATAGTCGGAGACAATGGTCCTTCCTGAAGCCTCTGGCCAAAATATCCAGGGAGACTCAAAAACAGTGCCTGGGATTCTGGAGCCGGGGATGCAAAGGATCTGAGGCCAGCTACACCCCAAGTGAAAAAGATCTTAGCATCTTATGAAGGGGTTTGAGATGCCTCAGAAGTGATCGGCACCAAAGCACAGCTTCTTCTGACACCCCAAATACCAGTGCTGGGTTGGATGTTCAAAGGGAAAGTCCCTGCCACATATCATGCCACAGATGCTACGTGGAGGAAGTGGGGTGCACTGATCATACAGCTAGCTTGGATAGGAAATCCCTGGGATCTTGGAAATCATCACAAACTGGCCTGAAGGTGACAATTTTGGACTATCATCTGAAGAGGAAGAGAAGCAGGTGACGTGCTGTGGAGGCCCCACCGTATAATCAACTACCAGAAAATCAGAAGTGTTGCATTGTGATTTCAGGGTTTACCCCAGAACTTCGGCTCCCTCCCTGATAATTCCCTGCCAGGTGTGTCAGTCACCTCTCTTTCCCCCTCCTTTGCCCCCTGCCGAGTACTGTCTGTCAATCTTGGCATTCCAGAAGGGTGTCCAGTGATTGGCAGATTCAAAAGATGCCCTCTACCCCTGGGGGGACACTGGGCCTGGCATAGACTTCATGTATTACAGCAGGCTGATCAAGAACAATCTTTATTAGGAAATCAATTGCTCTTTTATAGACAGTTATGATACAGGTGGACCTAATTGGTCCTCCAGTCCAAACACCATAACCACTGGCTAATTAAGTAAACAAATCTCCATAACACATTCCACATGTTCACAATACCAGGCGCAGCAAGTTGGATAAGAATTGTTTCTCATTCTTTTCCCTGATCTTCTCACAGACTTGCCCACCACAATGCCTGGGAAAGTTATCTGTTGCTCTCTGTGACCAGAGAGCTGCTGCCATAGTTCACCCTTTTGTGTTTAAAGAGGAAGACGGCGTTTGTAGTCCTCTGCAGGGCCTTTTGCAGGAAGGAGAACAAACACAGCTCAAGAGGTTCCCTTAGGAATTTTGCTGGTTGTCAATCAGAACCTCAATCAGATGCTGACTTAGGATGGTCAGGGAGATTCTCTACCTGTAGAATATCAATCTCTATCATATCATTGAGCCAGGGTTTACAGTATAAGAAAACCAAATAACAATGTCTCTTTGGATAATGCAATGAATGATCATTGCTTTAAAGTCCAAACAGCTGAATTTCAGGAGAAGGTCCAATACCTGGAGATGTTGATCCAGGGACATCCCTGAATGACCTTGGTCATGAAACAGAGAACAGCTGAATCCTGAAAGAGAGAACAGCTGAAGAAAGTTAATAGGGACATCAGACTATGATGATGACAAAGCTTCATTGATGAATTGCTGCTATATGTTTCCAGACACAGGTGTGTCTTAGTTATGAGCCTGAGGAAGCCTCACAGCAGAACCATGCAATTAAGAATTAATCAGATAATGCACAAAATCAATAACACATGTGACATTATATAATTATCAGGCAGTGTCCTAGGGTGACATTAGGATGCTGGTATCCCCATTTGTGTGTGTTATTTATGCTGGATATTATGTTCTGTGCCTTCAAGACTGGCTCTGAAGAGGGAAAGTTCTGTTTTGGCTTCTTATCAGCCACTCCTTAACAGCCGGCGGGACACACAGACATACATAGGGCTGGTTTTGCTTTTTGCCCTGCTTTTTTGCTCTGCTCTTGCTTCTGCTCTGCTTCTGCTTTGCTTCTGCTTGCTCTTGCTTTTTTTCCTCTTCTCATTAGTTAATTTAGCTAAACAGTCCAAATTCCTTCCTGGACTGTTTCCCCTTTCCTGTTTGGACCTACCCGAACCTGCTCCGGACTGGGACCTGGGAACACCGAGAGTTTGCACCTTTTGGCTGCAGCAGCTGCCCCAGCACCGGAGGGACTGACAACAGAGTGACCATCCCCAAGAGAGACTTTCTGAATTTGTCATCTTTTCCAGAGCAGTGAAAGAGTGGTGTCATCTGGTATTGTTCATTTTGTGTGTTGGGGGGTGCAATGCCTCTTAAATAAACAGGTTCTTTCCACCTCTCTCCGAGGAATTCTTCCCGAACCGGTTGGGGGGAGGGGCTATATGGGTTTGCTTTCTGGAGGGGCCCCCTTTTTGGGGATTCTCTCCCAATTTTGCCCTAAACCAGGACAGGCACTATAGCACTGATTGTCATCCCAGAGTCTGCAACAGCTGATGAACCTCAGATCAGCAGAGAATTTGAAATCATGTCCGGATTCATGGTTTTCCAAACTACCTTTGAAAGTAGGCTCAGCTGTCACATATATATGATCAAATTGCCAAACCAGAATGACTTGAACACTTGGATGCAGAAAACATCTGGGGTGATTGTCAATCATCCCATTCAGGTAGAGTTACGGCCTGGCCACAGCCCAAGCTCTAATTGGAGGGTTTGCAGGATTACCTTTTCTGTGATCAAATTCAGAGGTACGTGAGTGTTAGAACCCTGGATGCTGAGAATTTTAAACTTTCTGTGTTGAAAGGCATAGACCCACAAGAGAACACTGCATTTGACCTGAGGCTGTGGAGAAGACTTCCAAAATTGATTGATAGCACTAGGATTATGGGTGTGTAGTTGGTTAGAAGCGTGTAACATCACAGGGTGGAAAACTTAGAGTTTGGGGTTTTAGAATATAGTAATAAACATGAAGCAAGATGGAGGATTTAGGGCAGAGATAGGTTGTTCTTCTTTACCTTCTTCTTCTTCATAGGTTTGGGTGGGACCTTGTAATTGGACAGAAAAGTCCGCATTGCAGGCCTCGAGTGATCAGTTATTGGGTTGAAAGGGAAAATAATTTAGGTGTCATTTCTTAATTGGATAGTTTAGCCTTAAAAGACCTTGTAACAAGAGACAACTAGCTATTTTGTGCCTTGCTAATGAAAGACTGCAGAACTCACGGCTGTGAGACTGTAACATTGATAAGAAACAATAAACACCTGTGTCTGAACACGAACTATCGTCTAAAGTGCCTTCAATCCTGACCCTGATAAAGGTAGACAAAGGAAGCAGAGAACCCACACATGAGAAAATCTCTGGACTGCCATGGCCACAGCCTTTAATTCAACCAATTGGGCCGATCCTGACTTGTGGCCTTTCAGTACTTTGAGCTGTCAGTGAAGACAGTGAGTCTCTGTACCTCTTTCCTCTTTTTTTTCTTTTTTTTTCATTTTCAGAAGCCAGCAGCAGGGCGGCTGCTCCACCGATGCTTATCCCAGATTCATTTGGCTTGTTCCCTTCTCCCAGCTTTGCACTGGTATCATTTGGGGCCCCTGCACCTGGAGTCCCTGAGACAGCCCACTCCCGCTCCAGGATGAGCGGGTCACTCCCACCTTCTCCTTTACTGCTCGCCCCCACCAAGCAGCTGATGTCTCGGCAAATACCCCAGCGCTCCGAGGCACGGCGGGTGGCCCCGTCCCAGGGAAGGTTCTAGTCCCAGAAAAGCGCTGCTCCTCAGATTTCGCAGCGCGGTGGGGCCGAACCCCAACTGCGAGAGCACGACCCCGTTGAGGGACAGGCTGTTGGTGCTCGCCGCTGTCACTGTCCGCGTTCCCTGGCAACCCGAGAGAAGCAGCGGGGGGCGGGCCAGCTGGGAGCGGCGTGGGCTGGGGATCTTCTCCAGCATTACAGCTCACGTCCCGGATGGGAGCCGGGCCGGCTGGAGGCGGTGGAGCCGGCGGGGGGGGGGGGGGGGCGGGACATCCCCGGCCGGCGCCGCAGGCGCCGCTGCCAACGAACCAGCTGCAGGCTGCGGGGAAGAGGGGCTGGTTGTGAGTTCCAGCGTGGGGGAACCGGCCGTTGGCGCGGAATTGGCTGCATCCCTTGGCAGCGGCGGCCGTGGCTCCGCCCCCACCTGCGGTGCAGGGGAGGGAAACCCAGCGGTGGGGCGGAGGAGCTCCCAGCTCCCGCCGCTCTATCCGCCTGAAGTGGGACGGATCCACATGCCCGCACGGGGGGGGAAGAGGAGGTGATTGTCCCGTTTGCGCTGGTGAAAGCAAAGGGGCAGGAGCGATCGTGGCTCCGGTTGGAGTAATTGCTGACCGTGGAAGCGGAGCCGCTGAAGGCGTTGATCCTTCCTGCGCATGCGCCGGGAAGCCGGGAGAGAGCTGCGCTGGGGCTGATGCCTCCCCACCCCGCAGTGCGGGGGGGAAGAAACCAGTGGTGGCTGTTCGTAAACGGATCGTTCCCTGCCTGGCCGCAGTGGAGAGGAGGGTGGGTCGGCATGCAAGGCCAGCCGGCTTGTGGAACAGGAAACACCGGCACCGGCCATCGGAGCGGGGTCGGCCGAGACAAAGCTTCGCCCGCCACTGCCCGGGGAGCAGAGACGGGTATTGCCGGTGGCCGGAGCAGTGCCAACCGCGGCAAAGGCTCGCCCGCTGCTACGTATAGAGCAGGGGAAGCCTGATCCGCTGGTTTTGGCAGGAGTACTCCCGCTGCCGTCTGTGGTGCTGCAGAGGCCGGGGGCCACCCGCGCAGGGGGAGGCGCTCGTCGAAGTCTGATTGGGACGTGCCTACCGAGGTGGATTCGCTTTCCCTTGGGGTCCAGCCCCGTATTGCTCTGGAAAGGACTCCCCAAACCGGTATTAGTCGAGGCACGTTCGCATCTCCCTTCGTGATCCCCTTCCATAGACGGTAGCCTAGAGCGTCCCAGGCTTGCGGATCCAGGGTGGTTTCCACATCTACGGGGAAACCATGAATTTTGGCCCAACTTAAAAGCTTGTAGAGAGCATCTTCTGACACAGGAAGTCCCTTATGATGGATCATATGTCCCCACACTGTAAGGGTTACATGTTCTGGCATAGAAATTCGGTTGCCCATTTTGAAGGCAATATTTCGCAACTATTGCAAGCCTACCCCGGGTCCAGGCAGCGCTAAGTCGGGAAATCTGTTCCCCGCCCCAGCTCCTAGGCTATGAGGGCAAAAACGCGGTCCGGAAGGGACAAATCTTCAGGAAGACGCGGGGAAAGGTCACTGTTACCTCTCCGGGGGAACAGGAGGTGTCCGGTCGCGAGCGGTCTGCGCGGGGCGGCGCGGGGTCCTAGCGGGGTTCCGACGGGATCCCGGCGGAGTCCCGAGCCATCTCCGCCCGTCCTGCGACTCCACAAAGGGTTGCCGGATCCGATTTCCGCGAGGGGTCAGCAGACCCCCTCGTCTTCAGCCTTGGCTGCAAACACGTCTGGGATCCATTAGAGTCCTGTTTTTTCAGCCCAGACTGCACCAAGCATCGGAGTCCACCCGATCCCCGGTTCGTCACTCTTGGCTGCAAACACTTCGGGGTTCACCAGATACTGTAGCAAGGCGTCCCTGAACTGGTAATAATTAGCATAGACTCCATGTATTACAGAAAGCTGATCAAGAATAATCTTTATTAAGAAATCCATTGCTGTTTTATAGACAATTATGATACAGGTGGACCTAATTGGTCCTCCAGACCAAACATGATGACCACTGGCTAATTAAGAAACCACCCTTTGGTAAACAAATCTCCATAACACATTCTACATGTTCACAATACCAGGTGCAGCAAGTTAAGAATTGTTTCTCATTCTTTTCTCTGATCTTCTCAAAGACTTTCTCACCACAATGCCTGGGAAAGTTGTGCCTTGCTCTCTGTGACCAGAGAGCTCCTGCCACACACAGTGAATTCACTACACTGACAAAATCAAAGAATAGTGAGAAGTAAAATAAGCCCTTAAAAACACCTTCCCCCTACCCCTCCCTCCTTCCCAGCTATACCTCTTACCCCAGTGGTGCAAGGAGACAAGGAATGGGGATTATGGTCAGTTCATCTCACAAGCAACAGCTTTCTGTGAACTGCTGCAGTGTGAGTCCACTCCATAGGCAATAGTATCCCTCAAACTGCCGCAGGGTGGGTCACTCTTCCACTAGGTGCAGTCCTTTAAGGACAGGCTGCTCCAGCATGGGAGCAGGGCCCCTCTCTCCAAAGGGTCTCCCACAAGATCACAGCTTCCTCTAGGCATCCAGCTGCTCCAGCATGGAGCCCCTCCATGGGCTGCAGGTGGATCTCTTCATCCCCATGTACCTCCATGGGCTGCAGGGGGACAGCCTGCATCATCATGGTCTTCACCATGGCCTGCAGAGGAATCTTGACTCCAGTGCCCGGAGCACTTCTCCCCCCTCCTTCTCCAGTGACCTTGGTGTCTGGATAGTTGTTTCTCCTCACATATTCTCACCACATTCTTCTCTAGTCACAATTAAAACTGTGCCACAAACTTTGTTTTGATTTTGAAATAAACAGGGCAGGAGATTCTCCTCCTTTTAATGCCTTTATTAAAGTGATCAGCTCGAAGATGGGGGTTTTAGCAGATCCGCAGAGTTCTGCCGCCGCTCCCAGCAGTGACTCAGAAGAGGAGGATTTGCAGCTCTGTCCCCAAGGGGGCAGGGCCGGGAGTCCTGTCCTCGCAAGGCAGTGGGGTATACCCAGGGTGTCTCCGTTTGGGTTATCAGTCCAGCGGGTCCTGGGTCTGACTGACATCGTTTTTAGGTAGGGCGAGGAGTGGCCGAAGTTTTCAAGTGTCTCTTCCAGCTTCGGACCCCGGCCCTGCTGTCCAGACACCACCCTGACCCCCCAATTCTGTTTTGGCTCGTCTCTTTTGGGGTATTTTCCAGGATTTGGTATAAATCCTGTCCTAAGGTAGTCTGGGTTTGGGGAAAATTTGCATGTCTCTTGAGATGCAAATATCCCCCTCTCCTCTCACCGTCCGGGGGGGGGGGTTGTCCTCTTCTTGGCAGCAGGCTAGGGTGGTGCTGAAATAGACAAGAATCTCCTACATTGAGAGTCAAATGACTATACTTAAGGATACTTAACTGGCGGTTACAACATTTCCCTAACAAAGAACTCTAGGCCAACGGTTCACTCTCAGATCAACTCAAAAACTCTTCTGCTGCTCCTTTTCTTAGGAAAAAAAAGGTAACCTTTTTTTTTTTTGTTCATAACAATTTCTTCTTAAATATGTCATCACAGAGGCATTACCATTATCTCTATCTGGCCCAGCCTTGGCCAGCAGTATGTCCATCCTCAGAGCCATCAGAGATTTGCTCTGCTGGACGTGGTGTAAGCTTCTTGCAGCTTCTCACAGAAGCCACCTCTGTGGCCCCCTGATGCTAAAATGATTTTTGCTTTTATATTTCCTTCATATATATTTGTAGCTCTGTAGACTATTGTTGTATAGTTATATAGTTCCTAGCTAACTCCAGTACTTTTCCTACCCTGATAGACAAAGACAAAATGCATTCAAAAGGCCCCAACCCTATCTTGCTTTTTCCTGGGAACCAAGGATGAGCTACCCTCCGCAGAGATGTTCTCATAAACAAAGTACAGCTAGTACCAAGGGGAGGAACTCCAGAAGAGGTTGAACCAAGAGGGGGAATTACATCATCACATGTGCTTCTAATTGGGAATTCTTTTCAGTTATGCAAATTTGCTAAACTTGTAAAACTGTATTTGCCCTATTTAGGGTGGGCTTTTTTCCATATCTGCCTCTGGAGCCCTCCAAATCAAGACCAGCTTTTATATTACCTCCTATACTAATCTTGTCTCAAAAGTGTGTTGTTTCTAGATCTCTTGGGATTACCCCCATGTCCTGGGTTGACTATATGATGCTTTTATCCCCAGTCATCTGTCCTGTTCTGCACCTTTAAGACTTGTTCCAGACAGTGAAGGGGGGAGAGAAGAAGCGCGCAGTTTGTTTTCAGACACCGCACTCACTCCTCCACATTCCTGCTCCTAGACTGTGTTGTCTGCGGATGGACAGACAGCAGGACAAAGCTCTCCTTTGCTTTTTTAGTTAGTTTACCTAGCTGAGGCAAAGAAGTTCCCTGGACCGTGGATTTTTTTCTTTCCCTTTTCTTGGACCTGTTTAAACCTGCTCTGGACTGAACACCCAGAAGGGCACCAGCAGCCTGCATCTGTGGCCCACCGGGCCGGGCCTGGGCCACGGCATTTCCAGCACTGGAGGGACTGATAAGAGACTGAGTGAGCTGAGCTGCAACCCGGGGAGGGGACTTTTTGGGTTTGTCATCTCTTTTGGAGCAGCAAGGGGTTTTATTGTTTAATATTGTTTAGCTTTATTGTTTAATAAACAGTTTTTTTCTACTTTTCTCCAAGGAGATATTTTCTCCCAGACCGGTTGGGGGGAGGGGCCGATTGAATCTGCTTTCCTAGAGGAGCCCTTTGGGGTGTTCTCTCCCAAATTTGCCCTGAACCAGGACACCCCACTACCAAAAACCAGGCCTTGCAAAACTAATACAGGATGTCAGTCAATATTCCCTAAGATACATTTTATAGAGTATTAACATTAAATTAATATAATCATAGAATGGTTTGGGTGGGTTGAGACCTTAAAGATCATCTTGTTCAACCCCCTGCCATTGGCAGGGACACCTTCCTCTGCACCAAGTTGCACCAAGCCCCATCTAACTTGTCCTTGAACACTTCCAGGGATGGGGCATTCAGAACTTCTCTGGGCAACCTGTTCCAGCACCTCTCTTCTTTAAAACCATTCCCACTTGTCCTATCACTATCTGCCCATTTAAAAAGTCACTCCTTTTAAATACTGCAAGGCCACAATGAGCTGTCCCCAGAGCCCTCTCTTCTCCAGGCCAAACCAAACTCTCTCAGCCTGTCCATCCCTCTGATGACCTTCATGGCCCTCTTCTGGACCCATTCTATCAGGTCCACATCTTGTGCTGAGGACTCCGGAGCTGGACCCAGTACTCCAGCTGGAATCTTCCAAGGGCAGAGTAGAGGGGGGAAATCACCTCTATCTACCTGCTGACCACACTTCTTTTGATGCAGCTGAGGATATGGCTAGCCTTTCCTTATGCCCAGCCTTGGAAAATATTCCTCTTGCCTGAATGGCATAACATGCCTACTCTCACACTTTCAAAGAAAGTGCCAACTCAAACTGTGGCCAGGATTATTATTGCTGAGTGGAGCGTGCCTGGGTTCGTCCGGCCTTAGTGCACTGAGCTATAGGTAACTGCTGGGGATATTTCACCTCAGAGACACCTTTGGCTCGCTGGCAGTTGCAGTTAGGCACTCAGAATGAGTCCAAGCAAAGTAGAAACTCAGTTTACCTCTAGTGGAAAAGGTTCAGGCGATGGTGAAGAGAAAGAGCGGATTCTGCTGGAGGGTTAAATCCAGAATTTATTCCAGGGTCACAAGAGTTCTGAATCTTTGCAACAGCTCCAATAGAATCCCGACTGCATGGTTCCAGTGCCTTTTAAACTCACAGGGAGGTGGGAGGGAGAGGATAGGTGAGCCACCAACCAGGTGGGACGGGGAGGGTTTCAGGGGACAATAACACCTGGACAGGCCAATGACCCCAGGTCTGAGAAGCATCTTTTGAACTTCTGCCAATCACACAACACCCTTACTGGAATGTGGAACTTGACAGACAGCAGTTAGAAGGAAGACAAAGGGGCAGGGGGAGGGGAAGTAAGTTGGCACACCTGAGAGACAGGATCACACCGCAACACAGGATGAAACAGTGTTGTCACTAAAGCCCACTCTCTTGCAACCCTATAAATAACAGTCAAATATGGGGCCCTTTGAGCTCTCCTGGACCTCAGAGGGTCTGCAACCAGCAATGTCTCTCCGAGTAAGCCGCCTCTCAGAGCTAGCAAACCCTCAAGTTTGCTATACTTGGAGGATCACCGAAACACAATGTATCCTCGGCTGAAATCCCCACTCTTTGAGGCCCAATCCTTCATCCGTCAGGAGATGCAAAAGT
Source organism: Serinus canaria (assembly GCF_022539315.1). Taxonomy (NCBI): domain Eukaryota; kingdom Metazoa; phylum Chordata; class Aves; order Passeriformes; family Fringillidae; genus Serinus; species Serinus canaria. Next base: position 13,424,938 of record NC_066342.1, read on the forward strand.
ATCCGAAGTGAGTATTTCACTCACCTCTGAGGGGGAATTTTTTACAGGTACCTTGCTTGCTGTCTTAGGTTACAAAATAAGATGTAACCAAAAGTATGTATTCTATCACCATTTACATAAGCTGTTAAAAACAGGTGTGGCAGTGTTCTTTAGCTGTTCCATGACTCATCCCTGATAACTCCCTCCAGAGGCTATCTTCTGTTAATGGGCCATTGAGTCTCATTGCATGACTCATAAAATTACATCAACCCATTGTGAAATGCTCTACTCAGGGGGAGGAACCAAGCATTCCTACCTGGATATAATCTGAGGTTTTGGAACACCACAAGCAACCCCCCCCCTCCCCCCCCCCGCCCCGTGTATAAAAGGCAAAGCATCCATCTTGAAGATGAGCCACGTGGTAGGCAGCCATGAGGGAGGCTCCCAGGCCTGTTTTTCCTTATTTATTCCTTTTGTTGTATTTTTGTTAAGGTTTAATAAACCTTTTAAAAATTTTTAAGTGAGCAATCATTTCTCACACAGTGATTTTCCTTTTGGATATGATTGAATGCAGCAGCAAGCAGTACTACTGCCTAAAGCCTTTTTTAATAACCAATCACTTTTTTAGTAACCAATAATCTTTTTATTAACCAATTGCTCCCTATCCCAATTTTCTTGCACCAAGTCCACCCTGGGGGTAGAGGGGTGACTAAAAACATTAATCAAAGAAGGACAACAAAACATTTTCCCCTAACCTTTTCCTACAGCCCCACAGAGGAAGCTGCATGACAAATACCTAAGCCTGCATAGGGGCAACACCATCCTCACAAGGCAGTAGTTGCAGAATTTGCCTCAGGATTAGAACCTGCCAATTCTAGTTCTCCACAACAAACTACAGACTGGTGGAGGGGGAGTTCCCCACAAGATAGGAGCTACAGAATTGGCTTCATGACTGGAACCTGCCAATTCTGGCTTTTCACAACAAAACACAAAAAGCACGGGGACATGAGTCCCTACCAAAAAGGAGCTTTTGGCTCTACACAAAACCCCACATAAACAAGGGAACTAATCTGTTTACCACAATTCCCTCAGAGAAAGATGTGTTCAAATTTCTAAGCCTGAAGAAAGCACAATCTCCACAACCCCTCAAAGGAAGTTGGTCCAAGTGCTAAGAATTTTTGTGAAAGGAATCTTAACAATTCTCATAGCCCTTAAAAGAAGTAGTGCCTAGATTTCTAAGATTTACTACAGAAGGAAGCATATGAAATAATTTTGTGAGAGGAGACAATACTATTGTGAAAGGCACTTCAGGTCAGAGAACATTAAATCCTGCCGACTACGCCAATTAAATGTCAGGATCAGGCTATTAAAGTTCCTAGAAATGCCTCTGCCTGAATTAAGGTGCAAATGAGACCATATGCCAATGTCAATAGTATGGGTTTTATTTGATAGTAAATATGAGAGAGAAAAGAGAGACAAAAGAAGAGAAAGAAATAGAAGATAGGTGGAGGGGATAGAAAGAGAGTGACAGAGACAGAATAAAAAAAAATCACCACTCCGTGGATCCCAACAATGTTCTGTTTATCTTCTCCAGCTGGTCTTCTTGGTGATGAGGGTCCCGCCGAAAAGCATAGAATCCAATGGGTTAATATATGCCCAGGCTAGGTAGGAAAACCCAGGCACCTCCCTGGGCGGGGGGGTGGGGGGGTGTGGAGTTTGCCATTGTCTCTTACAACAGACTCTGGGTTTGTTGCAGCACATGCAGTCCTGTGGTGCAAGGCTTCAGGAATTACTCTGGGGGGCACTTTGGGGGGGGTCTTTGACGGATTATGACACCCCCTCAGCTGTCTCACACATGAATGTCCTGTGGATGTGGCCTGTGGGGTTAGAGGTTCCACAGCTGGGCCAGTTTGTATAAGGGAGGATGGGTGTTCACTGCCTCTAACCAGAGGTTACACCATGCACCTGAAACCTCCTTCTCCCCACCCCCCTCCCCCCTTTACCCTGTTTTGGTGGAGTCTATGTAAATCTGGCTTCTGTGGGCTGTGGTCTCTTCCACCCCAAACCCAGACAGGGAAGAGTCTCTGTTGCATTTGGCTCTCTTGTAGATGCATTCCTTTCCCTCAGCCTTGTTTGTTTCTCCCTGGGCCTGAGACAGTTGAAGAATGGGTTTCTCTTCATCTAATCTCAGCACTTTGGCTTACAGTCCAAAATTCTTCAGGGAGGTTTCTGTGGTTGTAGCTTCTTTATACACTTTTTGCTGTAATGAGCAAAACTTTATATCAATGTTTGAGGCATGAGCTATTTCAGTCTCTGACAGCAGGGGAGGGATTTCTGCCACCACCTGCTCTGCCCCCTCCAGTGTCTCTGCTTCCCTCAACACCCCCTGAACTGGGGGGTGAGGGGGGTAGGGTGGGGTCAGGGCCTCCCATTGGGAAGGCAGGGAGAGGACTGCCCATCATGACCACGCATGGTTGGATTTCCATGGACACTGCACATGCTCAGGTCTCCATGGAAACTGTGTGCATCCAGATTTCCATAGAAACCGCATTTGCCTGTACAGACATGGGTCTGGCGCAGTGAATGACAAAATCTGCGCCAACAGAGCTGCAGAAGCTCCCGGCAGGAATGGGGTGGCCTCTCACTGCTGCACAGCTGGTGCTGGAGCTAGGAGAGCACCTCCTGACTGACACCTGGCTGATATAACACCCAGTTCCAGCAGAACAGCCCCAATTAAAAGCAAGTCAGATATCTCAGATACAGATAGTTGCCCGGAAGAATATACTGAAGACAAATCTACTATAGCCACTGTAGCCAGGAGGAAAAGGGGGAAAACAGCACAGGACACTATAGAAGCACACAGTCCTGCAGCTAAACATACTATATCTAAAAAGGAAGAACCAAAAAAGGAAGACCCAGCCATACAAGCCCCTTTGAGGCAGGTTGTGGGTAACCAAGGGTTAATTTACATTAAAACACCATTTTCTCTTGTACAATTGCAGTAGTAGAAAGCCTCTGTTGGACAGTGTAAAGAAAATCCAGAAGAGGTGGCTAATTTTGTAGACAAGGCTGTTAAGACACAAAACCCAGACTGTAGCAATCTAGATGCAATGATGGGCACATTATTTGATGAAACAGAAAAAGATGGTCACGAGGACTGTTATAACTGCTATTGAGGATCAAATAGCAGCCGTAACTCTTCAAGGGCCAGTTAATGATATTGTCACAGTTTGAGCCTGGTGCAATGCCAGTGCCCCCCATGAAAATACTTCTTCCCTGGTGTCTGCTGTGAGATGTGATCATAAATAGAGCAAAGCAGGCTCCAGCTTAGGAATAAAGGGGAAAAAACTTTATTAAGCTACAACTATTAAAGAAAAACACACAGAATTCTGGATGAAAACCTTCCAAAAACATTCCTCCTCTCCCCACCAAATTTCCAATGCATTAACCCCTCAGATCACCCACTCTCAGTCCAGCACCACCTTTCAGATTACCAATTTTCAGTTCATCGAGGAGAGAGGAGTCTCTCTTGCACCATAGGCTTCCCAAGGAAACACAGTTGAAACCTCTTGTGTTTCCATGTCACACGTGGCACCGCCTGGAGATCATTATGCCATCATGACATCTTCCTTCCATGCCCAGCGCTCTCACCACTGTGCATGGACCAGAGCTGCTTCTAGGGTTTTCTTTTTTAAAGGATGCTTTGCCCAGTTCCAAAAAGAGCACAGTCTCTCACTTTCGGGACACCTGTCCCCCCCAAAATTTCACCCCCCTGGGGCCGAGGGGTCTTGAGAACAGAGATCTTCCTCTTCTTCTTCTTCCCTGGAGACGGAGGGCCCCACCACCACCCTCCTCACCCATCGTCTCTGTTCACACACTCCTTCACATCACTGCACTCTCTTGGCTGTAAGCCATCGCCTCCCCCCCTAAATGCAGTCTCTGTGTCACAGGAAAAAAATGGTTCTATCCATGACCATACAAGAAAAGTCCAGCCAAAGGCCACTCCATCACCTCCTCCCACCTAAGATTCTTTTCAACTTCTCCTGTGGCCCATTTCCTCTTATCTCTGTCTCTCTTCTCATTCAACTCCAGGAGTAATCAGCATTTGCAAGGTTTCCAGCATCCAAGAAAAGGGTTAAAAGTCTCAGGCTCTGCCTGTCCAGAACTCTCACCTCTGCCTGCCGGCACCGACACCTCCCCCTTCTCCTTCACTCTGGCCATGCTATCAAATTTTCAAAGTGGCACAGGCACAGACACCAGCTCTCCCTCTCTCTCTCTCCTGGGGGGGCTGCCCAATGTCTCTCAAGGTTCCCCCACCCTTCGGTCTTGCAGGGGCCTTCTCTGCCCAAGGCCCAGCCTGGCGGCCTACCTCCTCCAGCCACATGGCTCCCCTCTCCCGCCCAGCTCAGAGCTGGGCAGGGGAGGTTTGTTCTCTTCCACGAACCAGAACCCAAGAGAGTTTCCCCCGGGAGTTCTCAGCTTTTAACCCCCCTGTGTTCTCAGAGGTGTATCCATGTCCTCAGTGGCCAAACTAGGTGCCAATATTCAAATCTGAGCACCTATTGGTTTGACCACAGCATTCCAAAAAACTCACTTCCTCTCAAACCACGACAGATATCTTCCCTTAAACTGACGTAGGGTGGGACCCTAATGTGACAGAACAAATTGTGAGGTTGAAACATTATGAGAATTGGGTGATATTTGGTCTAAAACATGCCATTCCTAAAGCAGTGAATTGGTCCAAATTATACAAAATAAGGCAAGACAGGAATGAAACTCCTACAGACTTTTTGAATAGGCTTAGAGAGGCTACATGAGGATACACAAATCTGGACCTTGAGGCACCTGAAGAGAAGGCTCACCTAGCTTATCTGTTTATAGGCCAATCTGCAAGTGACAAGGAAAAAGCTGCAAAAGAAGGATGAGACACATGACATAGCTTGGAAAGTATATCAAAATAGGGATTCAATACATGGGGATAGATGACAACAGTGTCTGAGGGCTGATCACAAAAGGGTTCTAATGGGTTTAAAAAGTGTACTTCTCTAAAGATCAATGTGCTTTTTGCAAGAAAAAGGGCCACTGGAAGAAGGAGTGTCCTATACTGTTGAAAAGGACATTCACAGCTCCTAAATTAGCTGTGAATGGGGACTGACTGGGACCGAAGGGCCAATACCTAGCTGAACCTTTGGTTGTAGCTAAGCTGGGGAAAGATGATGAATTTCTGGTGGATACGGGGGCAACATATTCTATGTTAAATACTTTAAAAGGGAAACTGAGTCAAGATACTGTAAATATGATCGGTGCCACAGGGGTAAGTGAAACAAGGCCTTTCTTCCAACCTTTAAAATTGAAGTTTTGAAAACACTGGGTGACTCACCAATTCCTCTATATGCCAAACCTCCCCAAACCATTGTGGGGTAGAGATTTATTGGAGAAATTAGAAGCAGAAATCAAATTTTGCAGAGAAAGGGAAGTGAAAGTTATAATTCCTGCAACTAAATTTGTCGAAGTGGCTGACCTTTTTATAGAGGAGAATTATGGTGAAATTCCCAAAGAAGTTGAAGATGCTGTCATTCCAATATTGTGGGCCAATGATTTTCCTGGGAGATCCAAAAGAGCTGAGCCTGCGAGTATTACATTTAAATTAGGGGCCACACCAGTAAGGCAGAAAAAATACCCTTTGAAATTAGAAGGTCATAGGGGAGTGGAACCTCTAATTGAGCAGTTCCTTAAATTTGGGTTATTAGTGGAGTGTGAAGCTAGACACAACACACCCATCCTGCCAGTGAAGAAAGCTGATGGTGAGTTATCGAGCAGTGCAGGATTTAAGAGGAATTAACAAAATAACAGAGGATATACACTCAGTTGTAGCAAACCCCTACACTCTATTGACCATGCTGACAGATGAATTAGGGTGGTTCACTGTTTTAGACCTCAAGGTTGCCTTTTTCTGCATTCCTCTGCATAAGAGTGGTCAAGAACTTTTTGCTTTTGAGTGGAAGAATCCTGAAACAGGGAAAAAAAGGCAACTTACCTGGACAGTCCTACCCCAGGGATTCAAAAACTAGACCAAGAATATTTGGAAACAAATTAGCAAAGGAATTGGAGGACTGGAGAAGACAAGAACTAGGAGGGGTTATTCTTCAATATGTTGATGATATCTTAATTGCAGCTAAAACACGAGATGACCGCATCCAGCTCACTGTAAGTCTGTTGAACTTTTTGGGGCCAAGTGGGTATAGAGTCTTGAAAGAAAAGGCACAGGTTGCTAGGGAAACTGTAGTTTTTTTGGGGCTAGAAATCTTTCATGAACATCGACAATCAGCAGAGAACAGAAAGAAGTCATCTGTCCTCTCTCAGAGCACCACACCATGAGAGAAATGCAAACCTTCCTGGGAATGGTAGGTTGGTGTCGTTTATGGATACCAAATTATGGACTACTGGTAAAACCTCTGTATGGAGCCTTTAAAGCAGCCAAAGAGACCCATCATATGGACAGAGAGCACTAGAGCTGTATTTAAACAGCTGAAACATTCCTTGATATCTGCCCCAGCTCTGGGGCTGCCGGACTTAACTGAACCTTTTGAACTCTTTACATATGCATGACTGAATGTTGCTCTGGGGGTATTGGCACAGTACCTTGGAGACCAGCAAAGGGCTGTAGCCTACTTTTCAAAACAGTCAGACAATGTTAGCCAAGGGTGGCCTGGGTGTTTGAAAGCTGTGGCAGCTACTGTCATCCTGATCCAGGAGACCCGGAAATTCACCCTTGGGCAGCACATTTTATTGTATGTACCCCATGCAGTAATAACTGTACTGGAACAAAAGGGGGGACACTGGCTATCCCCTAGCAGAATGTTTAAATATCAATCTGTGTTGTTGGAACAGTGCAACGTTACCTTAAAAAAAATCTGTTGACAACCCTGCAATGTTTTTATCATCTACGTTAATTGACAATGTGCCTGAGCATGACTGTTTACAGACAATAGAAGAGGCCTATTTCAGCAGACCAGACCTGAAGGATGTGCCTCTAGAGAATCCACATTGGGAAGTGTATACGGATGGAAGCAGCTTCATGAGGAATGATAAGCAAATGACAGGCTACAAAGTGACAGCCACAGATAAGGTGATTGAAGCAAAGGCCTTGCCATCAGATGAATCATCACTGAAAGCTGAACTCATTGCACTGACGAGAGCTCTAGAACTGAGAGAGGGAAAGAAGGTGAACATATGGACTGACTCCAAATATACCTTTATTGTTGTCCATGCCTGTGGAGCCATCTGGAAGGAGAGAAGGCTACTAACTGCTCAAGGTAATGAAATCAAACATGCTGAACAGATCCTCGCACTCCTGCAGAGTATTTGGAAGCCTACAGAGGTAGCTGTTAAGCATTGCAGAGGTCGTTGAAAAGGAAAAACAACTCCTGATCTGGGTGTCTCGGTTTCAAGACAAATTTCAGGAGAAAACACCCTGGAATGAGCATTTCCTCGAATGAGAAAGGGCTTCAATAATTCCCTGTTCATCTGCCAATGAGATAAATGGATATGAGGGGGTGAAAGTGAAAACAAACCTGTTTATTAAAAAAAAAAAAGTGCCCACAAGGCACAGAAAAAGAAAGGAAAAAAATTGAATAAATACTAGATACTCAAACTGTGGAATCTTACCCTGCCCCCACCCCCACCCCCCCGTCCTTCCCCAGAAACCCAATTACAGCCTTCTCTTGGCTGCAAACACAAACACTTTCCCCTTTGGTGTAGTTATGGGTGCAGCCAGCACGGGTGCTGGTGGCTCCCAAGCTGGGCAGGTCAGGTGCGATGATTCTCCTGCGGCTGCAGGAGGCGCTGTGATGGACACAGCTGTTGGGATGGGATGGAGAAGGGGCTTCCTTTGCGAATCCCCCAGGGGCAGCTGATCTCGGTGCCCCCTCTGGATAGCAAAAAGAGTTGTAGCAGGAACCTCAGGAGAAGCAAACTAGAACAGGAGGACCTCCCGGCAGGCAGAGGGTGAAAAGCTGCAGTGTAGCATGTTATGAACAAAAAAAGGGTTACCCATTTTTTTTTAAAGGTTGTAGAATTACAAGTTTAACCAGTGCTTGCAGAGGGGAGTGCTTTGTTAGCTTCATGTTGTAATCACCTGTTAAAAGTCGGTCATTAACTCCCTATTGTTGGAAATTCCTCTCTTTGTACCACCCTGGCCTGCGGCCAGGAGGATGGCATTTTCCCCCCCCCATCCCCCCCCCCCCCACCCCCGACAGTGAAAGGAGGGGACCTTGGAGTTGACATGCAAATAACCTTGGAGCCAAGATGAAACGGGGTAAACCCCCCTCCAAACTCAGCAAATAAACCCCCCAAAACAACGAGCCAACCCAGAGTTAAGAGATCAAAGTAGTGTCTGGACATCAGGGACGAGGTCCGGAGCCGGCAGAGACGCTGAAAACCTTAATGGCCCCTCACCATAACCTAGTAGATGTTGGTTGGAGCCAGGACCCTAGATGGCCAACTCTAAAAGTGGGATCCAGGGGCATATACCCCCACTGCTCTCATGAAGACAGGATCCCCAGCTCTGCCCCCTAGTGGACAAAGCTGCATTGTCCTCCCCCTCCTCCTCCGAGCTACTCCGCCACACGTGGACTCGTCGGGCCTCCCAACCTTGAGCTGATCACTGTTAATAATGGCATGAAAAGAAGCAATCTCCTGCCCTATTCATTTCATAGCACAGACCTGCAGCAATGGCAGAGGTGTGGCAGGGGTTGGGCACCAGCTGACTCTGGGCTTCCCCACAGCAAAGCAGCAAAGGAGGCCAAGCCGGCAAGCTCAGTCATGGTGACAAAGCAAAAAAAAAAAAAAAAACCAAACAAAAAAACCCTGGTCAGAGATACTGGCCGCATGTGTCCAGTTGAACAGCCCACACCAAAAGAGGAAGGGCAGCCTCTCGCCCTGCTCCCAATTCCCTCCGGAAACTCCAACTTGACTCCCAAACACTGCGATAGTCCCGGAGCCAGGGAGGTTGGGGGTTGGAGCGGGGCCACGCCAGGCACAAACAAAAACAAAACTGATCAAAACCCCCCAAATTTTATGGGATAATAAACCATCCCCAAGACACTGGGAAATTGCTTTGGTGATGAAACAGCAAAAGGGGTTGCAGGAAAAGGCATTCTTGCAGTGGTACCACAAAAAGAAATAGATCTGTCAGAGTTTACCCCAAAATAAAATCAGGGAGACCACAAGCTAATTAAGTTCCTTAAGGCTGAAATTAAAGAAAGCAGGTGAGCTTTCACCCTAGTGGGCCAAGTTGTAGTTCCACCCCTGCTTTGAGAAATAGCACAGCAAGTGCATGAAAGTACCCATTGGGAACAGAAAATCTTTTGAAACATCTGAGGAAGGTAGTGATAGGGAGAGGAATGACTGGTATTGCACAATCTATAACAAGCAAGTGTGAAATCTGTTGTAGAAATAACTCCAACATGAGCAAAAGGGTTGTGTTAGGGATAACAAAAGCAGAGGATCACTCTAGAGATTACTGGCAAATAGATTTTTCTGAGTTACCATGCAAAGAGGGATACAGGTATGTATTGGTATTTGTTGACACCTTCAGCTGATGGCCTGAAGCTTACCCCTGTCACACTAACACAGCAAAGGAGGTAGTGAAAGTTTTGCTCAATCATATAATTCCAAGGTTTGGGGTTCCTTTGGGGATGTCATTAGATAGGGGACCACATTTTGTTACAACAGTGGTTGGAGAAGTTATCCGAATTCTTCCATCCTTTGCTGATACATTTTACCCCTTTCAAGGTGATGTAAGGTTTCCAAGTAGATAAACTACCTTTCAATAAAATGTTTTGTATATTTAATCTGCCTCAATAACTGCAGTTTTAGAGAAAGAATAGAAAAAAAAGGAGCTTAGTATTGTATATCTATTGAAACCAGAAACAAGGATTCTATTTATAGAGACAAATTCAGGTCAGGTTTTTAAATATCCTGAGAGCCTAGAAATAATGATAAAATGTACTGCTCAAATTAATTATAAAGTTGATTTATTTATTGCTTGTAAAATATATTGCCAAATAAATAGGCTAGATACTTTTTTCCTAAAGCTGTTCTTGTCAGATGACTATATCTTTTGGCTAGTGATACACATATAAAACCACTAAATAGTAACATCTGCTTTAGTTCTTGTTTCTGTACAAATAATGCAGATTTTCTTTCTATTGTAAACTTCTAGAAGGTCCTGAGGTTCTGCTAGGTAGCTTTCCGGCCACTGTTTCCCAAGCCTGTAGTGTTGCAGGGGGTTGTGTGACTCAAATGTGGGACCTGGTACTTGACCTTGTTGAACCTCATACCATTGGCCTTGGCCCATTGCTCCAGCCTGTCCAAATCCCTCTGCAGAACCCTCCTGCACTCCAGCAGATCAACACTCCAACTCGGTGGTGTCTACAAAGTTTCTGAGGGTATACTCAATCCCCTCATCCAGATCATAAACATATAGGGATTTTTTCCTTAATAGACCTATACTTTTTAAATGTACACAATGTAGATAGTTGATTGTCAGTGCAATGCAAAGGACCAATACTTCCAGAAACAGAAGATTAAATGAAAACTATATTCCCTCCTGCAAAATACTGGCAGAAACTATAGAGGGTCTCCACAAAGGGGTCAACTGTTTTAACTTTCTTCTCTTCCTCATTAATTTTATATAAGCAAAGTAAATATGGAAAATATATTCTGTCTCTGAGAGTTTTATAATATATTGGCTGATATGCTATTAACAAATGCATCTGCAAATTTACCTGCAGCTTTCCAAAAGGAAAATATGTGCAAATCCCTGGAAAAAAACCTGAGAAGACATAAGCAGACAAGTTCTTTAGGCCCTATTCCATTTACCACAAAAACTATAATGGAATATAAAAGTCTTTAAAACAAGCCATCTTACAAGGGGCTTGTGCATTCTATTTGGAGCCTAAAACGCACTGTCTTAAGTTAAAAGATAAAAATATTTTTTTAATGCCTATCATACACAAGGCTGGATCAATTGAAAAGCTTTGAGAGAGGCTTCCATTCCAGCCAAATCCCCCAAATTAACATCACAGTCATATCCACCAGTTTTTAAGCTGTCATCAAAATATAAAATACTACTAAAGTAAAAAAAAAAAAAATCAGTTCATTTCTTCTTAAAATGCATCAGCTATACTTTATTTTTGAATTTTCGCTCCCTTGTGCAGTGTCTGAGTATCTTGGAAGGGGAATGGAAATGTAAATTACATAAGCTGAATAAACTACTGAAGAGAGCAGAGAAAAGCTAGTTTACAGTGTTTGCTCTCTAAACATCTCATTGCAGAATTTGGATATGTGTCATTTCTACAAAGAAAAATTGTATTCTAGACTTTTCTTAAAAGTACAAATAATATTTCTAGCAAGATACTGAAATGGCATTTATTATCCATCTGTTTAAATTTTGTGCTAGTTTATTCATGTGTGCATATATAAGCTGTTTGGTTAAATTTGTCTTAAAAAAAAATTAGAAAGTTTATTAAAAACCAAAAAATTTTTAAGTCACAAATCTAAAAAAAGATACTATTTTAACTAAAACAGCTAAAAAAAAAAAGCACCCTACCAAAACCATATGTTTAATATAGAAAATTAGCTGCTTAAAGCTACTCAGAATTTTGAGGAAAGAATGTTTAAGGCTCATTACTCCCATTTGCTATCCTCAAAACAGAGGTTTATTAAAATGGGATTTTTAGTCAAAATCCTATTTAAAACCTCTATTTGAAGAAATTTATTGTAGTTATTTTCAAATCAATGATGACAGACCAAGGGAGTCCCAGTGCCCTGAGTTGGAGGACCATGACTGCGAGAAAGATAAATATCCAGTTCACCCTGAACTTGCGCAGGATCTGCTGCTTCAGCTGGACCCCTACAAATCTATGGGGCTTGATGACATTCATCCAAGAACCCTCAAAGAGCTGCTGATGTCATCACAAAATGTCTCTCAATGATTTTTGAGTGGTCTTGGTGTTGGGAGGAAAGGGTTAAAACCAGAAGATTTGGTGACAAGGGAATAGTGTTTAAAATGACCTTGCATCTGGGAATGCTTAGAATGTCAGTGTGGGAAAACTCCATTTATTATGCCTAGTGTTGTGGATATTCTCAGTTCAGTCAAAGAGAAAACAGAGACAATTTCTCCCAGGCTGAGCCTGGGAATCTTAGACAAAAGAATTCAAACAATTTTTATCTCTCTTTCTGTAACCATTGTTTATAGTTATGGTTCTTCACAGCCTGCTATGCATAACTACCAATAGTGTAAGATGTTTCTACTTTGAGACCAATCAAGTATGACCTTAGCGAGTCACATTATAAAAAGACCCGCTACTTTCATTAAAGTTAGCATTCTGATCCACCTGAAGACTGGAGTCTTTCTTTCCGTCCCTGACTCAACAGCGTCATAGTGTTGTTCATCATCTGCCTGTTTTGAGAAGTAGAATTCCTATGGAGAGATAACACACTCTCACAGACATGCTTGAGCCTCCTGCTGGGAGAGATCATAAAAGCACAGCCTTGTGATAAACTGTGCATGCGTGAAGTCCTTTAAAATACTGGGGCTGGTAGTAGGACCCCCTGTCTGCTAGGATGAACTGAGACTAACGGAGCCTGTGCCCCCATGTGTCTCTGCCACCCAGCGTGTTTAGCATAGTAATGAAGTCTACTCTTTGCATTTCAGCTGTGGTTTGGTTGTTGCCCTGGGTTACTTGTATGTGTTGATTCACACACTTGGGAATCCAGAGAGGTCCCAGCTGACTGGAAGCTGGCGAACATTGTCCTGATTTTCAAGAAGGAGGACCCTGGAAACAACAGGCCTCTCAGTCTCACTTCAGTGGCTGGTAAAATCATGGAAAAGATTATTCTGGGAGGTATTGAAAAACACCTGAAAGACAAAGCAGTCATGAGTCACAGCCAGCACAGCTTCATGAAGGGAAAGTCCTGCTTATCAAACCTTATTTCCTTCTATGACAAGATAACCCACCTGGTTGATCAAGATTAGCTAGACAATGCAAAATTACTAATAAAACTTTCATGAGAAGATAAAACTCTCATAGAGATCATACATAGGTTTTAATCCCTATATACAATTTAACTACCGTAAGGTACTTCATGTTAGGCAGACCACAGCACAGGATGGCTTTTAACCATTGGACAAAACTTGGTTCATCCCACATACTTAGGATAGATAGTAATCATTTTCAGAAACCCTTTCACAATAAGGAAGACAGTCTTCAGCACAAGAAAATGAAATTATACTAAAATAAAAACACTTACAGAAAATGATTGAAAAGGGATTTGAAGAGATGAACCAGAAAGTCCTAAAGGAAGCAAATAAAAAAACCCCAAATCCTTATACTCCACCACTGGAGAGCAGTGATGAGTGGCATTCCTCAGGGGTCAGTATTGGGACTGGTGTTATTTGACATCTTTGTCGGCAACATGGACAGTGGGATTGAGGGCTCCCTTAGCAAGTTTTCCCATGACACCATGTGGTGCAGTTGACACACTGGAGGATGGGATGCCATCCAGAGGGACCTGGACAGGCTTGAGATGTGGGTCTGTGAAAAATTAATGAAGTTCAATAAGGCCAAATGCAAGGTTCTGCACCTGGGTCCGGGCAATCCCAAGCACAAGTACAAGCTAGGCAGAGAATGGGTTGGGAGCAGCCCCAAGGAGTAGGACTTGTGTGTGTTTTTGGACAAGAAGATCAACATAACCCGGCAATGTGTGAGGTCCAGAAAGCCAACTGCATCCTGGGCTGTATCAAAAGAATTGTGAGCAGCAGGTGGAGGGAGATGGTTGTCCCCCTCTACTCTTGTCTGGTGAGACCCCACCTGGAGTACTGCATCCACCTCTGGGGCCCTCAGCATAAGAAGGTTGTGGACCTAGTGGAATGAGTCCTGAGTACCTCTCCTATGAAGACAGGCTGAGAGAGTTGGGGCTGGGCTGTTCAGCCTGGAGAAGAGAAGGCCCCAGGGATACCTTATATCAGCCTTCTAGTACACCCTTTAGAGGGCCTACAAGAAAGCTAGAGAGGGGATAATCTACTGTCAGTATCCATTCTCCATTAGACTTATGCACAGGCCATGTAGGGCTATTGAAGGGTGAGCGAGCCTTGCTGTATGAAAAGGAAAATGGATGCCTGCATATGTTGCAGTGACCTCCTCTCAGGTAACTGATCATTGCCAGCAAATACCTCAGCTCAGAAAACAGAACTTAAAGCATTGACAAGAGCCTTAGAACTGGCAGAAGGTAAGAGAGTAAATATATGGACTAATTCAAAGTATGCCTTTGGGGTAATACATGCACATGGAGCCATTTGGAAGGAAAGAGGGCCTCTTTCTGCCCAAAGAGCTCCCATAAAACATACTGAACAAATTTTACCACTCCTGGAAAGCATCCAGAAGCTGCAAGAAGTGGCAGTGATGCACTGCAAAGTGCACCAGACTGGGCTCTCCTCTGTAAATATTGGAAACAGGCTAGCAGATAAAACTGAGAAGGTGGCTTCAGAAAATGGTATTTAATGGTATTTTTGCTTTAGTACCACAAATAAGGTAGTTCTCCCTGTTGGAGACTGAAATATTATAATTTATGGCTTAAACATCTTCATGAAGGACTTTGTTCTATTATAACAAAACTGTATAAAAGCTGCAGAGAAAACCCTGAATGGGGCCCTGGACCACATGTTGATGGAGATAAATTAACTCAGGTCTGGGCTGGGGGAGAAGAATACATTCAGAGGCATCAGGCTTAGCATCTTCAGGGTGAAGACCACAGCCCCAGGGCTATGAGCTGCCAGACTGGCACAGACCCTCACAGCAAAGGGTGGGCGGAGGAGAGGTTTTGGGGTGTAGTGAAAAAGCCTCTACCCCGAGGAAGTGAACACCCATCCTCCGCTGTGCAGACCAGCCCAGTTGAAGGGGCCCCTTCACCCAAAGTCACATCCATGTGAAGAACAGCAGAGGTAGTGTCATGGCCCATCAAAGGCCCCCCCCAAAGGGGTCCCCAGACCCTGCACCAGGGCACTGCAACATGATACAACAGATCCAATGTTGCAAGGAACAGTGTCAAACTTGCCCTCCCCAGGGGAGGCACCTGGGTGTTCCCACCTGGCCCAAACATATATTAATCCATTGGATTCTATACTTTTCGGTGGTGGGGCAGTGGCGGACCATCACCACCAAGAAGACCAGATGGAGGGAAGCCACGAGGTGTGGTGGAGCCTCAGAAGGGTGATATGTTTCTTCTACCTAACCCCTGTCACTCTCTCTGTCTCTCTGTGTTCGTCCCCCCTCCCCCCCCGCACACCTATTTTTCTATTTCTTTCTCTCTTTCTTTCTTTTTTCTTTCTGTTTGTCTCTTTTATTATTAGATAAAATTATCACCTTTTTTGGAAACAACATCTAACCTCATTTGGTTTTGTCATGGTTTTGCATGGGAGACATTTAGGGAAGTGATGCAAAGCCTCTAACCACTGGAAAGTTGTACACGCCTCTATGAAAAACACATGTTAAAGAGGAAAGAAACCTGGGAACTTCTTTTTTTTCCTTCTGGCCTGGGAATAAGTAACAAGGCCGGCCCGGCCCCTGTTTCAGCTGGGCCGGGCCGGGCAGGGTCTGCTGCGGGGGAGGCCGGGCCCCTCTCTGGGGCTCTGGGGGGCTCACCAAGCCCCGTCCCGGCTGGACTGGGCCCCAGCAGCTGACAGGCAGGAAGGCGGGGGAGGCTGCAGAGCCCTGTCCCCGAAGCAGGCCCAGGCTGAGTCTGTTAACATCTTGCCGCCAGGTCTCCTCCTCCCAGCGTGGCCGCCGCATGAGATCATGCGGCTCAGGCCAGAGGCAGCCCTACAACCCATGCAGAGTGGCCCTGCAGCCAGAATTGAATGCAGCAAAAAACAAAGACCAGCCATGCAGCTGATCCTGACACAGCCTCAGCTGCAGTTCCCTCTGAAAGCACCCAGAGACCATCTGCAGGCCCCGGTGAGATGTTAACTCTTTCAGTGCTTCAATCCTCACTCGAATGAGAGAAAGGAACAAGATGCAACATGTAAAGGAGCAACATGAAGACACTGAGGTCAGTGAAGAAATAGTCAAGTCCCAGATGGGAGGGATGAGGAGATACCTTAATCTTGGGGCTGAAATCCTCTTGTAATAGCTATGGAGAAAGACTCTGTTTCCCTGTAACACATGAAAGCCATGGGGAGATGAAGGGTTCAATTTGATATTGAGCAAAGACCTCCATGCCAAAGTAAGCATATTGTTAAAGTAGCTGTGATCCTATGAGGAGTTTGAACAGAGAAGGAGAGAAGAGTGGTCCTGTGCCCCCAGGAAGAGAAGAAGACCTCTGTTCCCAGAGATGAAGATGATTTTAGAGATAGATAATGAGAACACTATGATGAGCCTTTGAACAGCTCATCTTTAAAACAGTACCCCATAAGTTGACATGGCCCATAAACACAGCTGTGAGAAAAGCTTGTGGAAAATGGGAGGGACTTCACAATTGCAGGTTTCCCTGCATGGCTGCTATTCATGACAAATTGAGAGCCACGATAGAACTGGTTTTTCCTCATGGAGAAGTCTCTATAACATTAACAAGAGGGACTTCTCTCCCTAAGTGAACTGAAGAAAAGACTATTCTAGAGGGGGTAAACTGACTGAAATTTTAGGTTTTGTTTCTTTACATTGTCAGTGGGAAAGAAAATGTTGTGGGGGGAGGAGAAGTGTTCTGAAGCTTTTGTTCTGATTCTTATTACTCTTTCTTTTAGTTAATGTTAATAATTTTTTCTTTATAAGTGGTGGTGTTCACAGGGATCCCAGGATGAGGAAAGAGACGAGAATGTTGACTCTATGTTTCAGAAGGCTTGATTTATTATTTTATGATATATATTATATTAAAACTATACTAAAAGAATAGAAGAAGGGATTTCATCAGAAGGCTAGCTAAGAATAGAAAAAGAATGATAACAAAGGCTTGTGACTGACCGAGACAGTCCAGACAGCTGGACTGTGATTGGCCATTAATTAGAAGCAACCACATGAGACCAATCACAGATCCACCTGTTGCAT
This sequence comes from Serinus canaria, assembly GCF_022539315.1. Lineage (NCBI taxonomy): Eukaryota > Metazoa > Chordata > Aves > Passeriformes > Fringillidae > Serinus > Serinus canaria. The sequence goes on from NC_066342.1 coordinate 13,442,022, forward strand.
TCCACAGCAGCAGATAATCATTGTTTACATTTTGTTCCTGAGGCCTCTCAGCTTCTCAGGAGAAAAAAATCCTAAGGAAAGGATTTTTCAGAAAATATCATGGCTACATTTATACCCTTTTAAAGTTTTAAGCCTGCTTTGCCTTTCTCCTAATTCTATCTCACAGCAGGAAGTGAGTGCATTGGCGCATTGTCCGGGAAATCTCAAAATTGGTGAAATCTCAAATTAGCTAACCAAAACCACTACACTACACTAATCATGATTTCTGTGCATATTTGAAAACTTTCTGGGTTAGATCCGTTTTATTCACAGAGGCTTAGTTTCCTTTGGTCTTCTGTGTTAAACCAGTTCATAACACTCCCTGGCTCCAAACCCCACTACAGATCTGCAGATAAACAGTTTATTGAATTATTAAAAGCCACTCAAGAAACAGGAGTGTGGAGGGCAACCCCTAGTGGGCAAATAGTAGTTCCACCAGTATAATGAAATTATTGAAAGAGAACATGAAAGAATATTGGGGAATTGAGTTAGGTCAAAAATATGCAGAAAACATTGGTTAGTGTGGTAATGACAGGAATTGCCAAATCAATAGTGAGCAAATGTTTAGTCTGCCAGAAGAACAATCCTAACAATGCCAGAAAACCTTTATTGGGGGCTTTACAACAAGGTAATACACCTAGTGACTACTGGCAAATTGATTTTTCTGAATTACTATGAAAAATTGGTTACAGATACCTTTTAGTACTGGTTGACACCTTTTCTGGGTGGCCAGAAGCATGCCCCTGTCACACCAACAAAGCCAGAGAAGTCACAAAGATGTTGCTCAAAGAAATTATACCCAGATTTGGAATACCTTTGGGAATGTCCTCAGATGGAGGCTTCCATTTTATAGCTGAAATTATAAAGCAAGTCATGCCCTGGGTTTAACCTGGTATCTATATACTCCTCCACAGTCCAGTGGAGACCACAGTCCAGTGGGAAAGTACAAAGAAGGAATCAATCCTCAAAGAGGCAAACGAGCAAAATATGTCAAGAAACTTCTTTAACTTGGGTTCAATCATTACCATTATTAAGAATTCACATACAGCCAAGATCCAAAGATAACCTGAGTCTATACAGATTGTTGTATGGAAGGCTTTCAGGCCCCTGTAATTCCAGGTACTTTGCATATACAAGGAAATGTGGAAATAAACAAGTATTTGATCTCTTTGGGCCATGTTCGACAGTCATTACAAAAAATACATGGTAACCTCCAGACCGCTGAAACTGGACGCTTTGATGCACTCTATCCAACCAGGAGATTGGGTACTTATTAAAACGTGGGACTTGGAGCCTTTGGCCCAACAGTGGAAAGAATCCTTACAGGTATTGCTAACCACTTATGCTGCACTTAAGATTGGCGAGAAGAGACTGTGGATTCATTACTCCTTATTAAAGACCTCCACTCTTGAATGGGCTTGTACTCAACAAGAGCCTACAAAATTAAAAATAGCTAAGTGCCAGTTAATTGTACACATAGCATTTCTATTTCATTTATTGGTCTAGATTTCATTTATGCTCAGTGTTTGTTATATTTGTTGTTTGCATATTATCAAGCAATTTGGGGTATGGGTGTTACAGATTTAGTAAACAAAATGGTAAGGATGCAAGCCCTATATCTTGGATACCTTTGCTGCCTATTAGAAACGTATGAAGGGAAATGGACAACAGAATATAGTTATTAAACAGGTCAGTAGAAATAGTCTTCAGAACAATTCACAAAACAACTGAGAATTCAGTAAAAGGAAGTGATCTCCTTTTGAAAATAGAAATTAAGATTGCACAATAGCCAAAAGGACATGATTTTACTTTTTGTTGTTGAGTAGGATGAATGAAATATTGGGAATTGCCAACCATGATGCTGAACCCTGGATTTGACATTAATTTATGCAGTAATTAAAAAAGGAATTTAATTTTATGCCCAGCACTGAGCTTTCATGGATTCTTGTTTATGATTGGGATAGAGCTACATTTATGGGGCTACCTTTAAAATGTAATGGGAGGAATACAAATTATAAAATCCCACAAAGACAAGATTATGTAAATCTAACTCTAAAACAAGAAAAGTGGTATTCTCTAGAGGTAGAATGGAATGGAAATAAGCATTTCCAAATGATACAGAACACAAAGCGTAAAATCTGACAAATTTCAGAGTATGTTCACATTTTCAAAATGATATAAAGTGGAGAGTAGAATTGTTTGGAGTTCCCATACCAAAACTTAACTGGGACACACTATTTCAACAACCAAAGTTTACTGATTGGAAGGATACTGATCTTACCGTCTGGAAGGTAAAGATGCTTAATACTACATATGCAAAATGTGTAGGCTGAGAAAATAAAGTCTCAAAAGGACTGTCTTGAAATATTAGTAGGAAATTACCCATTTTGTACTAGGAAAACTCAGGTATAAGGTTTAGATTAGATACCGAACATTGAAGGAAAATACTGGAAGGCCCCTACAGGGTTGGGATGGTACTGGCTTTGTCAGGACACTGCTAGAAAAGCTTTACCCCCATGATAGCATGAATCATCTACTTTAGGAGCAATAGTTCCGAAATTGACAACGTACTCACTAGATGAGAAGAAGGGGTGGGTCAGAAGCTATGTACATCGGATAGAAAGATCTACCAGTCCTTTGGATGAGAGGCCAACAGCCTTTCATTTCTTTGTAGGATGGTTCATTCCATGGTTAGGAGTATCTAAGATACAAAAGGCTTTAGTAAATGTATCAACTGTAATGGAATCAATTAGTAATAGCACCACTGATGCCATACAAGCATTACAAGAGGAAATTTCAGAAATAGGCAGAATTGCAACTTAAATAGGATTGCTTTTGAAACACAGGACTCTTTTAATATATGAAACACAGGACTCCTTTAACACAAGTGCCTTAGTATAAAGTATAGAGAAATAAAAGTTTGGTGTTGGCTGCTGTGCTCAACTGCAACCGCTTTTGCAAGACAAGAAGCCTAGCCCCAGCAGAGGCTACGATGATAAGCAAATAGTAGTTGCTATGGCTAATGCTAGCTACTCTTGGAAAGAAATAAACCTGAGCGGACTAAGATGATAAGGGAAAGGAATGCGAGCTAATGGGTTTGGCTAACTGCTTTTCTGCAGGACAAGGGCTTAGCCCCTGTGGGCTAAGCAATGAGAAGGAAGACGCATACTAACTGCCGTTTTAATGATAAGTAGAAGAACTGTCACAAAGGATAGAAAAATGTAATAAAAGAATAGGAACATAATTAACACCTAGTTATAGAGGAAGCATAACTAATATAGCAACAAAGTGCGTAAAAATAAAATTTGGTATGTATTAGCAAAATAGGTGTGTGATGAATGTGTTAGATAACAATAGCGTGCCGTGTTTGTAACCATAAGATAATAAACCACAAGTTCTTTAAGATCCCAACCCCTTAAGACTGTAACTTTTAGATAAATGTACAAACAGGGCAGATGCCAAACTTGTAAACTGTCTTACGTTAAATATAAGATGTAACCAAAAGGTATGTATTCTATCACCATCCATATAATCTGTTAAGATAAGTTAGGCAGTGTTCTCCATCCTCTTTATGACTCATCCCTGATAATTTCTTTTGGGGACTATCTCTGCTAAATGGTCCATCAAGGCCTCACTGCATGACTCATAAATTACATCATCCCATTGTGAAATGCTCTGCCCAGGGGGAGGAACCGAGCATTCCTACCTGGATATAGTCTGAGGTTTTGGAACACCAGAGCAGCCTTTTCTACTGGATTCCCAGGACACAAGAGCTACAGAACCACCACTGGACCTTCAGAGGAAGACCAGACCCTTCTACAGGATCACGACATTTACCATTTTAACAGGACTGCAGCCACCATTTATTCGGACTGCTACCACCACCCTGACCAACAGGGTGTCAGGTTGTATCCTGACTGTCAGTTTAAGCCAGTGTTTTCTGCCTTTATTTTAATTTTCCTATTAAATTGTAGTTCTGACTTGGAATCTCTCACTGTTTTGCTTTCAAACTAGTACATAAACGTATAAATAACCTCTGTAAGATGAGTATGGCAGACATGCATATGGAGGTGTGGTGTCAACCCCCTGCATGCTGCATGCTCCCCCTGGCTGGGCCAATAAAGGTGTGCTTTACAGTATCTTACTGTGGAGTAGATTCCTTTGAATCACTAAACATATTAGCTTCACAAGGCAGAGTATGTGCAGTAGTTAATTCAAGCTGTTGTGTTTCTATTGACCAGTCAGAGTTTCTACTGACTTACTGCACATTTGGGAGCAGACTAAAATTTTGCATGGAATTCAAAAGGATGACACTTCATTGGAACTTGAAGAAATTTGGAAAAAGATCATTTCCTGGCTTCCTGATTTGAAATGGTAAAGTATCTATTTGTTGGAATATGTGTAAATGTCTGCTTTTTCTATTACAGTATGTCTGCTTTTTCTATTACAGTACAATGTTTAAGCTTGTGCTTGAATGCATGTGTTGCCCTTAAATATAGATGTTCAATAGAATAAGACTTGGTAAATTATCCAAGTCTTAAAGAGGAGAATTTATATGGGAGGATTTACGTGAATAGGAAGATAAAATCAGAGTGTTGATCTGTAACAGAAGACAAGAACAAAAGGATGGTTAGAACAAGTTGGTCTGGACCATAGCCTGTACAGCCAAAAAATGCAGGATGTACTGATGATAAAGTTGAAAAAACAGATTGGCTCGAGTTTGGAAAACTCCGTGTTCTCCTTATAAATGTGCATGAGCACCAAGGAGTTCATCTAAAGGGCAGTATGCAGGTGACCACTGTGTGACTGGCAAGGGTTACAGAATACATCCGAACACCCTCAAGATGACCTAAAACTGAAACCAAGTAGGTGGTGTCAAAAGGCAGGACAAATGCAAATATCAGCATACATATGTAATAGATTTCTGGGAAATATAACGAATAATAATGCATATGTAAGATAAAAAGACACAGGTTTGTCTCTGACATTCACATTAGCTGGAGTTGCCCCTGTGAACCCAGCGCTGTCAATAAAGAATGCTTGCTCTCTGAATACCCAAACTGGTGTCCGGGGGTTTCTCTACAAGTTTTCAGTTACACCCCCTTCTTCATTCATCAATGATAGCTTTGAAAACAGGGTCTTGTTCAAGTTGTTTTATCCCCATTCTAAGCAGTGTATCCTGCTACATTAGCACACAGTCTTTTTTCATGACAGCTTCTGATTTATATGTCTCATTGTAAACCAAAATATTCTCACAATATATGTGGCTTATGTGCAAACTGATCAGTTGCTGAAAGATGGCAGTATCAGTAAGTTAAGAAAATACATATGGAAATAGAGGAAGTGTCCAAGGGTGATGATAGGGTGCTTGTATCCCCATTCATGTGTGCTGTTTATGCTGGTTATTATGTTCTGTGCCTTCAAGACTGTCTCTGAAGAGAGAAAGTTTTGTTTTGGCTTCTTATCAGCTGCTCCCCCATGGCTGGCGGGACATACAGACAGTACAGTACATAGTGCTGCTTTTGCTTTTTTGCCCGGCTTCTTGCTTTGCTCTTGCTTCTGCTTTGCTTCTGCTTGCTCTTGCTTTTTGCTTCTTCTCATTAGTTAATTTAGCTAAACAGTCCAAATTTCTTCCTGGACTGTTTCTCCTTTCCTGTTTGGACCTACTCGAAATTGCTCCGGACTGGGATCTGGGAAACACTGAGAGTTTGCACCCTGTGGCCTGCAGCAGCTGCCCCAGCACCGGAGGGACTGATAACAGAGCGACCACCCCCAAGAGAGACTTTCTGAATTTGTCATCTTTTTCAGAGCGGTGAAAGAGTGGTGTCATCCGGTATTGTTCATTTTGTGTGGTGGGGGGTGCTGTGCCTGTTAAATAAACAGGTTCTTTCCACTTGTCTCCGAGGAATTCTTCCCGAACCGGTTGGGGGGAGGGGCCATATGGGTTTGCTTTCTAGAGGGGCCCCCTTTGGGGATTGTCTCCCAAATTTGCCCTAAACAAGGACAAAATTTTGGCGCCCAGCGCATGGGGCTCAAGAGAGAGTGGAAAAACCCTGTTTTGAGTGCATTTTGGTTGCCATTACTCTGTGTCAGTATAAAGCAGTTAATAGACATGCTTTTTGAATTCATAATGTCTCTTGGGGTGAAGGCTTGCCTGCATTTCTGGTCCCTAGGGTTTCTTGAGATCTTAATACCTCGATGGTCCCTCGGTTTATTTTCTTATCCAGAAATAGCTCTTGTACTGTCCCTAATACCTAACTTTTACAGCAGAGGGGCAGTGACCAGAATAGCTATCCTGCTGGGCTTGGTGGTAATGATTTGTAAGAAGTTTATAAACATGTTGGGGTCTGCTCCAAGTGTGAATGATTCGTGGTTATGGTTATGCATCCAGTTTGTTAGAGGAGGAGCAGGGGGTGAGGCTTTTCAGCCTTTGATTTTTTTCTTCTCCTCTGAATCTGTTACATCACTGTTGGAGAATGTTCAGTTTCCCCTGAATGTTAAAGAGACCATCTTTCTGGTATTCAGTCTGGTAAGCTTCCTCTACACAATCTGCTGCTTCTCTAGAATGAGGGCTGAGATTTTTAGATGGGCTGATGAGACCCCTGACCCAGGAGTAGACCCAGGTGTGGAAAATCCTAAGTGGTGCGGGAAATGGGAGGATATGGGCCAAATCCTGAAGGAATTCTCTGACCCCATAGTCTGGGACTTTCCCCATGAAGAAATTCAGAACCCAGCTGAGGTGGGGAAATACCTGAAAGAGAAGTACAAGGATGACCCTAAGGAGAAAAAGATCATTGCAGTGAGCTGGGCCCTGGCCTATGCTTATCGCACATTGTTATATGCTGTAGGGAAAGGGGGGCAGGGAGATAAATCAGCAGCTACCCCAGTCACTCAGGCTGCAGCCAACACCCCAGGCTCGAAGCCAGCAGCTAAACCAATGGCTGTTGCTGCTAGCACTAGAAGTAGAAAATGCACAGGCAAGACCAATCGACCAGTGGATGATGATGATGATGCAGGAGAAGGACTCTCAACGCCTCCTGACATAAAATCAGGAGTTAAAGCAGCAGGTGCCAGATCAGAAGCCAATATGGAGTCCTTTCCCCTGAAGGACCTTCGTGGCCTAAGGAAGGATTACACCCAATGATCTGATGAATCCATAATTAGTTGGTTAGTCCGTCTTTGGGATGCTGCAGGTGAGGCTACAATTCTGGATGGCACTGAAGTGAGGCATTTGGGATCCCTGTCACATGACCCTGTAATTGACCAAGGAATGATGAGGGGGGTTAATCCTCACAGCCTCTGGGCACGGGTCTTGGAAAGTGTTGCACAAAGATACCTGTGTGCAGATGATCTTTATATGCAGCAAACAACAGCACAGTGAAAGACCATAGAGCAAGGGATCCAACGCCTGAGAAAAATGGCAGTGGCAGAGATTGTCTTCTCAGACAACGTAACAACTAGGAACCCAGACTTGGTACCATGCACGTCTGTGATGTGGTGGAAACTTGTACAACTCAGGCCACATGAATATGCTTGTGCCTTAGCCATAATGAAGTGGGATGAGAGGGATGAGACCGTGCTGGATATGGCAAAGAAGCTCCGAGCGTATGCAGACGCTGTGCATGGCCCAACACATGCCAGAATCGCAGCGGTGGAAACACATCTGCAGAAGTTAGAGGATAAGATAGAGGAGAATCACAAGAAGCTCAGAGAGCAGATTAAGGAAGACCTTCTCCAAATCTCAGCAGTACAGATCAGAGGTCCTAGTGCCCAATACAGACGTTCCCCAGACAGAGAGAGAAGGTACACCCCACAAGCTGAGCTGTGGTTCTTCCTGCGTGATTGTGGAGACAACATGAGGAGATGGGATGGGAAATCTACTGCTGCTCTGGCATGATGGGTGCGTGAATTGAAGGACAGGACTCAGAGAGGGAGTTCTACCAAAAGGAAAGCAGCTCCAGTTGCCCGTAGCCGAACTGCCAGATACTATGATGATCATGACATGTCCGATCCCCTTGAAGGAACATCCAAGACATATGCCCAGGGAAAGAAGGATGACCAGGGTTAGAGGGACCCTGCCTCTAGCCAGGTAGAAGCTAGGGAAAATCGTGTTTTCTGGTCTGTGTGGATTCGTTGGCCTGGCACATAGGAACCACAGGAGTATAAAGCTTTGGTTGACACTGGTGCACAATGTACATTAATCCCATCAAGACGTGGGGACAGAGTCTGTTTCTACTGCTAGTGTGACAGGGGGATCCCAGGATTTCACTTTGGAGGGAGTGGATGTGAGCCTGACGGGAAATGAGTGGAAGAAACACCCTATTGTGACTGGCCCAGAGGCCCCATGCATTTTAGGCATAGATTACCTTCGAAGTGGGTATTTCAAAGACCCAAAAGGACTCAGGTGGGCATTTGGCATAGCAGCTGTAGTGACAGAGGGCATGCAGCAATTGAACACCTTGCCTGGACTGTCTGAGAATCCATCTGCAGTAGGACTTCTGAAGGGAGAAAAACAACAGGTGCCGATTGCCACTTCCACAGTGCATCGACGACAATATAGAAATACTCAAGATGCCGTGATCCCCATCCATAAGATGATCAGAGAGCTGGAGACCCAAGGGGTGGTCAGCAAGACCCACTCACCCTTCAACAGCCCCATTTGGCCTGTGCGTAAATCTGAAGGAGAATGGAGATTGACTGTGGACTACCGTGCATTGAATGAAGTGACTCCACCACTGAGCGCTGCTGTGCCAGACATATTAGAGCTACAGTATGAGCTGGAGTCCAAGGCAGCGAAGTGGTACGCCGCTGTTGACATTGCCAATGAATTTTTCTCCATTCCTCTGGCAGCAGAATGCAGGCCTCAGTTTGCTTTCACCTGGAGGGGAGTGCAGTATACCTGGAACTGACTGCCCCAGGGGTGGAAGCACAGTCCCACCATCTGCCATGGACTGATCCAGACTGCACTGGAAAAGGGTGAGGTTCCAGAACACCTACAGTATGTCGATGACATCATTGTGTGGGGGAACACAGCTGCGGAAGTGTTTGAGAAAGGAAAGAAAATCATCCAAATCCTCCTGGGCTCTGGTTTCACCATTAAAAAGAGTAAAGGGACCAGCTCGTGAGATTCAGTTCCTAGGAGTGAAGTGGCAAGATGGACGGCGTCAGATTCCTACAGAAGTCATCAGCAAGATCACAGCTACATCTCCACCAACCAATAAGAAGGAAACCCAAGCTTTTCTAGGCGCCATAGGCTTTTGGAGAATGCACATTCCTGAGTACAGTCAGATCTTAAGCCCTCTTTATCTGGTCATCCGCAAGAAGAACAATTTCCACTGGGGCCCTGAGCAACAACAAGCCTTTGCCCAGATCAAGCAGGAAATCGCTCATGCAGTAGCCCTTGGCCCATTCAGGACAGGACCAGATGTGAAGAACATGCTCTACTCTGTAGCCGGGAACCATGGCTTGTCCTGGAGCCTTTGGCAGAAGGTGCCTGGGGAGACTTGGGGTCAACCACTAGGATTTTGGAGTCAAAGCTACAGAGGCTCTGAAGCCAGCTATACTCCAACAGAGAAAGAAATCTTGGCTGCCTATGAAGGAGTCCAAGCCGCCTCAGAGGTGACTGGCACAGAAGCACAGCTCCTCCTGGCACCCCGACTGCCGGTGCTGGGGTAGATGTTCAAAGGCAAGGTTCCTTCTACTCACCATGCCACCAGTGCCACATGGAGCAAGTGGATTGCTCTTATCACTCAACGTGATAGTGGGGCCCTGGAAAAATGCTAAGATAAAACTCTGAAATGTTAAGCTTTGCGTTTCACCTGCGTAAGTAGTATAATTGCTAGATGTGATAATTGTTTAGTAATTAAAAATAATTATTGTTTAATCATAAGAAGAACCATGAGAAACTGTATGTTCCTAATCTAAGGAGGCTATGCTTGGCTGGAATCTATGTATACAATAGAACAATGTAAGCTTAATAATTAACACGAAAGTTATATAATGGTAGAATATAAAAACATGTTCATCCCAAACTTATGTCGGAGTCAGATTTGGGTTTGTACCCCTGACACCCAGAGCTCTTCAATAAAAGCACCTGCATATAATCATTTCTCGCGATTATGTGTTCCTGAACGCTAACAAGCGCGCCCGTATAGGTAAACTGAATTGCCCTGGGATTTTGGAGGTAATTACAAATTGATCCGAAGGTGAGAATTTCGGTGTCACAGATGAAGAACCAGAACCAGTGACAAGGGCTGAAGAGGCTCCTCCATATAACCAACTGCCAGCAGAGGAAACACGCTACGCTCCTTTCACTGATGGTTCCTGTCGCATCGTAGGGATGAACCGGAAGTGGAAAGCAGCCGTATGGAGCCCCACACGACAAGTCGCTCAAGCTACCGAAGGAGAAGGTGGATCGAGCCAACTTGCTGAACTCAAAGCTGTTCAGCTGGCCCTGGACATTGCTGAGAGAGAGAAATGGCCAAGGCTCTACCTTTACACTGATTCATGGATGGTAGCTAATGCTCTGTGGGGATGGCTGGAGAGGTGAAAAGAGGCCAATTGGCAGCGTAGGGGAAAACCAATTTGGGCTGCTGAAGAGTTGGAAGACATTGCTATTAGGGTAGAGAAACTACCTGTGAAAGCCCGCCATGTAGATGCCCATGTCCCCAAGAGTAGAGCTAATGGGGAGCACCAACACAATGAGCAGGTAGACTGGGCTGCAAAGACAGAGGTGTCAAAGACAGACCTAGATTGGGAACACAAGGGACAGTTATTCCTAGCTTGGTGGGCCCATGATGCCTCAGGCCGTCAGGGCAGGGATGCCACCTTTAATTGGGTATGAGACCGAGGGGTGGATCTAACCATGGACAGTATTTCTCAGGTCATCCATGACTGTGAGACGTGCTGCCATCAAGCAAGCTAACCGAGTGAAGCCCCTATGGTGACGGTGGTCCAAGTATAAGTATGGGGAGGCCTGGCAGATTGACTACATCACACTGCCCCAGACACGCCAAGGCAAGCGCTACGTGCTCACAATGGTAGAAGCCACCACGGGATGGCTGGAAACCTTCCCTGTGTCTCATGCTACTGCCCGTAACACCATCCTGGGCCTTGAAAAGCAGGTCCTTTGGAGGCATGGTACCCCTGAGAGGATTGAGTCAGACAATGGGACTCATTTCAAGAACAGCCTTATCAACACCTGGGCTAGGGAACATTGCATTGAGTGGGTGTACCATATCCCCTACCATGCACCAGCTGCAGGGAAAGTAGAGAGGTACAATGGACTACTGAAAACCCAGCTGAAAGCCTTGGGTGGGGGATCTTTCAAAAATTGGGAGCAGCATTTAGTAAAGGCTACCTGGTTAGTTAACACCAGAGGTTCCACCAACCGAGCAGGTCCTGACCAGTCTGAGTCCCTGAATATAACAGATGGAGATAAAGTCCCTGTGGTACATGTCAGAGGTTTGTTAGGGAGGACCGTGTGGATCAATTCTGCCTCGAGTACAGACAAACCCATCCGTGGGGTTGTCTTTGCTCAGGGACCAGGTTGCACATGGTGGGTAATGCAAAGAGATGGAACGACACGATGTGTACCTCAGGGAGATCTGATTGTGGGGTGAGAGTGATATGCAAATATCACTGTTTGCTAGATGTTATTGCCATTGTCTGTGCACTAAACTGTGCAGACATGAGATAGAAAGAAATGTGTAGGTGTTGAAGGTCTGAGCAAGTGAAAGATGGAGTTTTGAGTGAGTAAAGTGAAAGTGGGGAATCCTGCAGCTCTGTAGTATGGGGCCTGGATTCAGTCGTCCGGTGTGCGGATGTGATGAGGGCATGATGGGTATTGCTTGTAATTTTTGGGCAAGCAGATGGAAGTTTTATGTGAATAAAATGCATAATGTGTGGTAGTATGTTGACGATATGGGGATAAGGGGTGGAATGTCCTAGGGTGATGTTAGGATGCTTATATCCCCATTCGTATGTGCTGTTTATGCTGGATATTATGTTCTGTGCCTTCAAGACTGTCTCTGAAGAGAGAAAGTTTTGTTTTGGCTTCTTATCAGCTGCTCCCCCACGGCTGGTGGGACATACAGACAGTACAGTACATAGTGCTGCTTTTGCTTTTTGCCCTGCTTTTTGCTTTGCTCTTGCTTCTGCTCTGCTTCTGCTTTGCTTCTGCTTGCTCTTGCTTTTTGCTTCTTCTCATTAGTTAGTTTAGCTAAACAGTCCAAATTTTTTCCTGGACTCTTTCTCCTTTCCTGTTTGGACCTACTCGAAACTGCTCCGGACTGGGATCTGGGAACACCGAGAGTTTGCACCTTGTGGCTGCAGCAGCTGCCCCAGCGCCGGAGGGACTGATAACAGAGCGACCACCCCCAAGAGAGACTTTCTGAATTTGTCATCTTTTTCAGAGTGTGAACTAGTGGTGTCATCCGGTATTGTTCATTTTGTGTGGTGGGGGGTGCTGTGCCTGTTAAATAAACAGGTTCTTTCCACTTGTCTCCGAGGAATTCTTCCCGAACCGGTTGGGGGGAGGGGCCATATGGGTTTGCTTTCTAGAGGGGCCCCCTTTGGGGATTGTCTCCCAAATTTGCCCTAAACCAGGACAGGAAGGAAATGGTAAAAAGATAATCTATAGAATCTCATGCATACTCAGTTAGAAAACCCTAATAGAAAAATGGAGAAAAAGTGTTTTAAAAAGAATGGTTGAATTTTTAGAATGGCTCAAGTGGCATGAGCTGCAGCAATTTTTATATTCCTAAGGCACAGTAAATCTCTTTTGGAGTCTCACCTTGTTACCAAACAATTTAGATTTCTTTAAGAAGTAGTCTATGCAGCAGTGGGGGAAGATGTCAGAAAATTCTTTTAACTTTAGCACAATACTACGCGATCCCTATATTAGTGGTTAATGCTTAGTTTTGTTCCATACAGTGCTTAGTAAAAATGCCAGAGATTACTGTGGCTTTCTGTTAACACCCTACATCTGTGACTGTCTTGTGCCAGCTAATGCTTCCTTGTTTACTTATATCAGTGATAAATATGTACTAGTAGATGTCTTAGTTTTGAGAACAAAGAGAGAGTACTGGAGTAAAGAAAAAGAGAAGTGCATCGTGACCTGACCACATTTTTGAGATACTCTCAAGGAGAGAAGATTCATTAGAAGATCTGGAAATATAAAAGGGAAATCTGGGGAATGGGGTGTTCCCAAATGACCACCAAAGACCCTCAAAAGATCTCTACTCATATCCAAATAAGTCCACAAAAATAATGAGCATATATGCATGTATTTGGGAAATGTGCTGAATATGTAATAGAAGTGTAGTGTTAGTTTCATGAATAAAACCTGGTCTGTTTGGTTACTGGACGTGCATTTTGGTGGAGCGATTCCCCATGTGCCCAGCATGCTGAATAAAGTAATGTTGGCTTTCTAACCTAATAAACTCTTTGGAGAGTTTATTTCCTGGTTTTCAGTGACATGAAGAAACCTAAATTTCCTTTAACAGTTTAGTAGTGAGACATTTCCATCTGTCTCCAAGAGACTGAAATTTCACAGCTTTAAGCATAAGATTCTTTTATTTGGTTTAATCATGTACACATGCTTAGAAGCTTGAATTTAGATATGTTTTTTATGTCTTAAACATTTTTTCTATATTTTGTACTTTATTCCACACATTTGACATCTTAATATATGCTTTCATCTTTGGTTTCTTTGGGAGCTTCAGTCAGAAAGCTTAAAAAACCCAAGTAAAACAAATGTCTTCCAGGAAACAAAAACTCTTCCAGGAAATTAACAAAAAACCAAACAAACCTAAACCAACAAAACCCACAACAACAAAAAGAGTCACTGAAAACAATACCCATCACCAACCAAAAAAAAACCACCAAGGAACCAAAATAATTTAAAAAGGAACAGGAAAAGGAAAAAGCTCAAGATACCACTTTGAAAAATCTTTGTTCTTTAATATGGTATCTTGATTATTAAGGGACTCAGAGAGTAATAAAGTGGCACATATTAGTCATTTGCTGCCTTTATAAATCTTCAGAAGTCTGTCTCTGTGTCAGAGCTCTGCCTGAGATTACTAAACTAAGGGACTACTAAAGAAATGTCAAATTATGTCAAAAGACATCTTAAAATACACAGGGCATGTCCCAGATCATAGAACCCAAATCCCTGAGCATGGCACCTGCTGGGTACCTAGTCATTCACCTGATCCATTCATCTCCTTCTTAGGTCACAGCCTCCAAGAGGGAGAATAAAGAACACTACCTATGTTACTGATCCCTTCAACTTCTTTCCGAGGGACATGAAGTTCCTTTTGGTATTTTGCAATATCCTTGTCTTCTGGTTTTATCAGGTTTGGTAGCCTCTTTGTGATTGCAACTACCAAGTCTCGTCACAAGGTCCACAGGTGGTGAGATCTTTTCTAATTTTATCCTTTCTTCCCTTCACTTTCCTTTCCTTATACATTGTGTTACTTTTATATATTGCTATATTACTATAGATAATAATAACCAAAACAGCTGCATACCTGCTTTCCATTGCAATCAAATTGTTCTAAAATAAACCCTATATATATATATATTTGCAAACACTGATCATTCAATGTTGTTTCACTCTAATCTGCCCCAAGGAATCCATTAATAAGAATCCGGGTTACTCTTGTCTTCATGGCTGTGGATTGTAACGCGGGGTGGGTGGGGGGGGGGAGGATGCACCACCACAGGAGTCTCCAATTCCTGACACCTTTCATGCTTTTTTGCTGGCAGTGGTTCTAATATGGGTGGTTGGTTGGCCCTTCCTGTGAGCAAACTGTGCTACCCTGCCCTGTTTGCCCACCCTCTTCCCTGGAACTGTTTAAATCTCCCTCCTACACTTGCTCTGGTAACCCTATCACCATGTCAGCCCCACACACAAGAACTGCTGGGTCCTGCTCGGTCTCTGTGCTCTTGCTCAGTTTCCCTGACTCCTAGTGCTCAACCCCCCAAATTTACCATATCCAGCAACATTTCAATATGAAGGGAATTAAAAGAATCCTGAGTCTCTCAAATAGAGCAATACCTTCAAAGGAAATTTGCTTTCTAGTTCAGAACTCTCCTGGTTATAGGAATATGAGATAGTCTAAGGGTGACTGCAAACTGTGTATTCCATATCTTCTCTACATCAGCCCATGCAAGTTTTTTACTGTCTCTTTAAGACTTGGAGTTGGAAGCAAAACCTCTGTGTTTTACTCAAAAGGGGAGAGGTGCAGGGTCCCTTTAAAAATGGGCAAAGGAGACACAGAGCACTCTTGTTTTCTCTGGGCTCTGGAGAATTTTGCAGTGCCTTCACTGCTGCCACCTGCCATTTGCCAAAGGGGTGGGGAGGGTGGGACGGTCCACCACTTTTTCACCGGCGCACTGCAGAGAGAAAGCCTGCCAAGCAACTACATGGGAGCCTGTGCCAGCACCCCAGCAGCATTGACTCATTTTGGACAAAAATATTTTTCCCAGGTTTTGTTTTTCCCCTGCTCCCTGCTGTTTTGTTTGTTTGTGGTGGGGAGGGTGTTTGTTTGCTTTAAACACAGAGGATCGCTTGCCATGTTGCTTCCTTTGTTCTCTCTCTCAGCCATGTGGTCCAGAGATGGGACTCTGCCATCTTGTCTTTTGTCCTCTGGGCCACATGGGCTGCCTGGGTGGCTGCCATCTTGTTTTCTTTGTTTCTGGGGGGAGGCACGTGACTCAGCACCTTTGTATATCTTGGTTATTGCTATTTTATTTTAGTAAACTGTTATTTTTTCACTTATATATTTTCACATTTATCTCTCCTTATTGGAGAGAGGAGAGAGGTTATTGGTTACCTTATTGGTAACCAATGGAGGTTACCTTAGAGGTTTCCGTATTGGTAGAGGAGAGAGGTTGAAAACTAAAGGGAGGTAACTTATTTCAGAGTTTCTGCCTCATAAAATTGTCTAAAATTAAGACAAGAACACAATCTCCCCCCTTCCTTGTGGTGTTTTGGTTTTAAAATACCATTGATGTGAAAAATGCATACTATATGATTGGCTTTTCGCAAATACTAAAGTGAATATTATATGTGTTATGTTCGAAAGTTATGCTGTATTAATCTTTTTAAGTGGTGTGTTAAATATAGTTTTAGGCTGCAACATAATATTAAAACAGAAACTGTGATGTAAGATACTTTTCTAACTAGATCAAGGAATGGAAAAGATAATCAAGAAATTCTTCACACAGAGATAACAGCAACAATACACTGAAACCCAAAAAGAAGAATTATTGCCTCCTTATTGGGAAGAACCAGGCTTCTTCTACCTCCTTTCAGACTCCATGGAGCCAAACAAGATGAAGGGGGAGAAGTTGACAATAACCCAAAACCACCCTTTGTTTGAAAGGAATGTTTGCATCATGTATGAGATATATGAATATGCAACAGGCTATTGATTTAAGGGTTAATCCTTTGTTAGCAGACATACTTTTTTGAGGAAAGCATCCAAACATTCGTAATTCTTTGCTTTTTATTGTCCTTTATTGTCCTAACTCTGATTGTCCAAATTCTTATTGCTCTAATTTGTACTACTCTTTTTACAACCATTTTATTACTATTAAACTTCTAAAATTTTAAAACAAGTGATTGTCATTTTTCACAACTGATACTTTGAGAACATGGCAGACAGAATTTTTTGAGGAGTAAATTATTTAATGAATAAATTATTTAAGGAATAAATTTCTGCCTTTCCGGAAATCTCTGACAGCTGGGCACAAGTTTAGTCAAATATGATAAACACATAGTTTTGGCTTTCACAAATATTAAAGTGGATACTATGTGCTGTGCATTATAATATAATGTTAACTTTTGCAGAAGTAGCTATAGTTGTGAAATAATAACTAATGCTTTGATTTTTGTGGCTAACTGGCAATAATTAAAATAACTCAGACACATTTGTAAAGTAACTGATGTTGATTTAGAGTACTTGTGGTTAACTTGCAATGACTGAAATAGCTAAACCATCTGTGTGGTCAGATAACATTTGAGGAACAGGTGTCATGAGGGCCCCTGCTACTGACACTTCAACTATCAATGACTGTCACCTGCTAAAACCATGGAACAGTGGGCCGTTGGGGGGGGTGACACATGACCCTCAAAACCATATCCAAGATTACTGCACATGCTCTATAAAAGGCAGATCAGAGGAGGGGCCACATTAAAGAGTTCCTGGAACATGTGAACAAGTTCAAATAAATGTTTGAATATGCGTAATCCTTATGAATATGTATTTGACCAATGCAATAGAAAGGGTCTATAAGAAGGGTTGCTATGGTTAGCCGGTGTGCCTCTGGCTATGGCTACACACCCAGGGCTGTGACTTATGCTTTATCGATTTTGTCCCTTATTGCCCTTCATTAAATTTCTAAAAATTCAACTGAGGAGTGGGCTGCATTTCTCACATCAAATAATCACAAATGGTGATGAGTTCTAAAACATTTTTTTGGTTAAAATTTTGAGTTTTCTGACCTCCTACTAAGCTGGTTGGAACAAAGAATTTTATAAAATGTGTAAATATTCCTATGTGCATTTATATTTCCAACTAGTAGTTTTGGACAGTGTGGCAGGATCTTTCACCCCCTGATATAGCAAAACCTTATGTCCCCACCACATATGGCTAAAATCAGACCAGAATAGTTTGTCATGTGATGAATTATCGCCGCTGAGAACTTCCTTAGCCAGCAATACACATCCTGACTTGAATGGTGAGAAAGGAAAAACTAAAATTAGTGACTGCAGAACACAAGTACTTTTACAACTATAAAAGACTACTATGATTTTCATGAAATCAGAAATCTCTTCTACACTCTCTGTGTTAGAGTTCTCCTTGATGACAAAGACAGTCACATCAAGGTACTTCCCCAGGGGATTGAGAGAAGGGTAAGAAGGAAGTGCTTTGAAAATAAACTGACAAAAAAAAAATTCAGGGGGTTTACATCCAAACCTGGCAGTTAAAGCCATGTGAAATGGTTTAGTGCTCATAACTACAGCTTCCAGAAGACAGGCTACCTTACAAACACAGAAGTAGTATTCTGTTTAATAGTCGATCCCGTGGGGAGGTGGAAATCAGTTAAATCCCTGTATTAGCTTTTAGGAACTAGGCTACCTTTTTTTTCAAAACAAAAGTATGAGCCTTTCAGCACAGCTTCACTAAGTATAGTTATGGAGAAAAGCTCTTTTGAAGTCAAAACAATTTTTTAAAATAGTCACTGAAAAAGACTTGCCATTCTGTTTTTGGACTTGTCATGTTGATAATTCAGGGATGTTTTCATTATTGCTGAACAGCACTTACACAGATACAAGGCTTTTCTGCTCCTTGTACAGCCAAATTGGGGAGGGGACTAGTACATGGGAGGTTGGGAGGGGACACAGCCTGGACAGGTGACCCCAACTAACCAAAGGGATATTCCAGACTATGTGACATCATGCTTAGTATATATAATGGGGAAAGAAGGAGAAAGGGGGGGGACATTTGGAGTGATGGCGTTCATCTTCCCAAGTCACTGTTCCACAGGATGGGGCCCTGCTCTCCTGGAGGTGGCTGAACACCTGCCTGCCCTTGGGAAGGGCTCAATGAATTTCTTGTTTTGCTTTGCTTGTGTGCTTTTACAAAACTGACATTCTCTCAACCCAAGAGTTTTCTCACTTTTACCCTTCTGATTTTCTCCCCATTTCCCCAAGGGAAAGTGAGTGAGCATCCATTCGGGGCTTTGTTAAACCATGACAGTGAGGCTCTTCAGTGAGTGGAAAAAAATTTGTGCCTTGGGTTCTTGCTATTTCTGTCTATCACATGAGACTTCAGAGTGCTGGGCACATAACAAAAATCTTTGAGTTCAACTCCATTAATATCTGTCTGTGGCTCGGAGTTAAAATGTTTTATCTTTACAGTAAGGATCAATTGAACTGATCCATTCACTACCCTAGAGCATTAACACCTGCATTTAGGCGGAACATCCTGTTTCACTAACACCAGATGAGTCAGACCCGATCACAATCTTTTTTTGTCATGAGCCACAAATACATTTAAGAACTATTTCAGTCTTAAAAGGTACTTTGTGTTAGAGCTAATGTTTAGCACAATCCAATTATTTCACAGTGACAATACCCTCACTGGTGACACAACAGCAAAACAAAGGCTCCAGTTTGATTTAAATTTTAAATAGCTTTTTAATGGCCACACCTCACTAAAATATTTCTGCAAAATATTGTCCATGCCTACCTTTATACATGTTGGGAGCCATTAATATAAGCAATAGAGAACTTAAAAAAATACAGAAGGGCATACTGAATCATTTAGAAAAATAATTACTTATAATTAGTTTTGTCATAAACAATTGTGATTTTTTTAATACCTGCAGATAATGAAAATAATAATTTTTCTGCAATTTTACAGCACTGAAGTGGAAGATTTGAGATAATAATTATTATTTATTTAGATTGTGGAATTGTCTGTCTTTTCTTAAAGAGTACAATATGGTTTGGGTTAATTCTAAAAGCTTGAAAATATCCCTTTGTTAGGTAAGCTATTGCAACAAGTTTCCATGAACAGAACTTGTACTCAAAGAAAAAAAAACCCCAATAATAGTTATAGTTATGTATGTAAAAATCTATAGCCATACAGTGAAAAAAATACTATAAGGCTATGTAAACACAAAGGGATAAAATGTTGTGTCAATTACTGCAATGCAGCACTTAATTAAAAACTTTTTTTTTTTAATGTTAAAAAACCCCTCATCTTGGTATGTGCTGTTGTCAATAATGTGGGAACGTTCATGTTGGTAAAACCCACGACTACTACTCAGAGACTGAGCGCACTGCATAGATTACAGCTGCAGCCTTGGGCTTTCTATTTCAAGTCTCTGAAAATAATCAGCCCATGTTATACATAGCTAACAGGAATTTATTTCCCAAAAATGAACTCTGCTACCTTTTTTTCCCACATTAAGTAATCTGAATGCTTGTGATAGGCAAAACAAAGTTATATATTACTCTGGGTAGTACAGAAGGGGAAAATTCAACTCTTAACTAGTGAAAATCTTATTCAATAGTCTAGAATTAATTTTATAAGTTTATATTATTTACTATAGCTAACAGATACTATCAAGGACCATGTATGCCCTTTGACATATTACACAATATAGTAATTGTCCACATCCTTTCAACTAAGACAGCTTTAGACTTCAGGTTTCTATTGTTTAATTATAATTTATTTCTGATACTTTTATTCTAATAAATACCAAACAATTTGAAATAAAAAAGCCACTCTTTGCTATTGGGAAAGTCACATGACCAGGAAACAAATTGTTTATGAACAAGGAAACATCTGTATTACCTATTAAAAATAAGATTCTGTAATATAAATAGCATCAGAAATGTCTAACAGACTAGTGACAACTTCATTTTAGACTGCATCTGTTTGAAATTCTTTTTCTTAATCATTCAGTAGTTTCCTGGTGAAGTATTTTTAACTCTTTCTACTAGTAATGTGACATATCATGCAACATATTCTCAAAGTATGAAACTCCCACTATAAAAGCCACTCCTAGCCCTGAGAAATACAGTATTTCATTGTTTGGTACAAAAATGTCCTGCTTCCAGAACTGCAGGGGTGACTTCTGCTTTTTCTGCTTCTCCCTGCTTTAACAACACCCATTTTAGCATAAGATGTGGCTTTTTGCATGGTGAAGAAAACACCATTAACTGTGAAAACAAGAAGGTGAGAAAATATTTCTGTTTAGAAAAATTCCAGTGGTGAAACAGTCAAAAGGCATTTCCCATGGGAACAATTACTAACTAGATTCTGAGGAGTTATTAATCAGTTCGGTTTAATGCTTTTCTGTACATGAGAATATTTTGGAATACTGATACTATTCCTCACAAATCAAATAATGTATTAGAATTCCGCAAGCTAGTTTAATAAAAACAGCCTCCTATCACATATTAAATTCATAAAAGAAAATAAACATAAGAGAAAGATTTACTTAATAAGGAACAACTGCTTTAGATAAACATATTTGAAAATACAGCAGGGTTTATATGTCCCTAAAAAGTTCAGTTGTTTTAGATTTTTTTGTTTGCAAATCTGCTGGTTTTGTTACTCTCTGGAAAGGCAAACTGCTTTTGAAAGGCTTGTGGCAACATAGTCAAAACAAATGCTTCTGAAAGCTTTCAATAGTACTTTTTCAATTTACAAAATGTGAAAACATGTTTCAATTAGTAAAAAAAATAGGCTAATATACAAACATTTTTTAAAAATTTCATTTGTGAAGGAAGGTAGCATAATTGCCCAGACTCATACCCATTCACTCCTCAGATACTGGTAGCTACCTCCCCTTGACACAAGCCTCTCTATATTAACCCAGAGAAATGCGTACATGGCCAGTTAGCCCAAGCAAAATAGTCATTCAGCTTTCCCCAAATTTAAACTATCATAAATTACCATTTAGACAGCATTATAAAGAAATTGAAGCATACAAGGAATAAACTATATTTTCTTTTTATATCAAAATGTACTCTTGAAAATGTGTTTGGCACAGTGCTAAATCATATAGTTAATACTAAATACTGCAGGATACAATAAACCCCTGGAGTTAACTTGTGTTTACACCCTTCAAGGGATAAAAATAAAAAGATATCAATTATTCAGAAAGCCTATAAAACTGTATAAACAATATTTTGTCTTGTTTTGAAAAGCACTAGTATAGTAAATTTTACATAAAAGACTGCAAATAATAAAAATGGATTTAAACAGATCTTTACAATAAGAAATTCAAATGGAAACAGACAAGTAACAAAGAGAAGTAAAAAAATTTATTGCAGTATTCATTCCACCAGATTTGCTGGGGATCTCTTTTCTTGTATTATTTCAGGGTGACCTAATACATCAAAATCTACATTTACAAAAACTTCTCCTGCAGATAGGTCATAGATACTGCATGCGTTTGTGTTTTTTTTTTTTCTTCAACAGAAAAAATTATATATCTGGGAGATTCTGCCACTTTACAGCCTGTAAAAACAATGCTTCCCTGGAAACTGGGCTACGCTAAAGAAAGCCATCCGCTGCTAGGTTAAACTCCAAGAACACTTTATTAAGAACATAACAGACTAATTTCCAACATTCACTTGTTTATTTTTTTTTTAACAGAAAGGTTTTTTTCAAGGTATAAACAATTTTTTAAACTATAATACAGTGGGAGTAAAAATGAACTGAGAAGTTTCTGCTGCACAACAGCGAAGGAAGCTCCCACATAAATGTTTACCAAATATTTCCTTCTTTTTCTTGCATCCCAGATTCCATTCTTACTCTTCATTTAACTGATTTTTATTTTTTTTTCCAGAAAGTTGATTTCTCAAGATTTTCTGTTATTTCAATTCCTGTAAATTTGGCTGTGTGTACAAATTCATTAGCTGGAAGTTCCATCCTTGGCAGCATACAGTGATCGTAAATTTTGAACAACTTTATTAGTCAGCTTATTAGCACTCGTTAGAGCAATTTTTTTGTAAATAATGTCTGACTCTTTAATAGTGTCTACCCAAGGCACCAGTTTGCGGCCATCACGGCGCTTGGCCTCAGTCCAGGAGCCACTGTAGGAGCCTGCCATCCACTGAACACTGAAGCCATTGCTGGTTTTCTGTACTACTCTTGCAATTTGTGGTCGGTCTTTGTACTTTGGACAGCAAATAGCGATGACATCCATGACATCAACACTTTCATTCATCTGTGCTGCCAACTCTGTAGAGTCTGAATTTCGTTTTGACCTTCTCAATGACTAAAACATTGGGGGGAAAAAAGACCAAGTGTTACACAAAAGAACTTTAGTGAAATTATTGCTTTTATTGCTTTTAATCCCTTGACGCCGGGAGTTGGGAATCCCCGGCACACATTCCATTGCCGGCAATGAGACGCACCGCGACCGCCAGCGCCAAGGGGTTAACATATCCTTGTAAAACCACATACTCTTAATTTGTACCCGTGTCTTTACCTCTTATTGATATATAAAATTATATATACACACGAATCATAAAGCTACATAAAAACTTGGCAACAATAAAAAGGATAACACACAGTACATTCCAAAGAAAATTAATAAATTTTTATATGGGATAAATCTCATTTTCTAGTTTGTGTTTTTTTTTATTGTCTTTTCTGTTAAACTTTCTACAAAACTTGTATAAATGGTTAAGTAGAGAATCTCTATCTACAAAATGCTTTCTTTCATGTCGATTACATTACTTGGTGTACATTTAATATAATAGACTGACATTTATAATCACATAAAAATAATTTTACGTAATACGCTGTGAAATACGTTGACTCCTCCTCCGCCTCACCCCTGAAGTGCCTCCTCCTCTATCCTCCCCATCACTTTCATCATCCTCTGTCTCAGCTGCATTGTTTTTAGGGCTGCCTCCTCCAAGAAGTGAGGTAATTGCTTTGTTCCGAGCATTTGTGCTAGCTGACACCTCTCCATCTTCTTCCTCTTCATCAGGATCCAAATGTTCCATAAGGAGCTTGAACTATTAAATAAACCCCCCAAAAAACAGATCAGTTTACATTCAAACTTTAAAAACGGACATTCGTATCACATTAAATAAAAAACAAACGAAAAGTTAAACAGTGTAAAACAAATGGCAGAAAACTTCAAACTTTAACAGCTTGTACTTTGTTCTACAAACATTTTACTTTCATTTTCTAGTAGATAAGTAAAAGCTTTCTTCCTGTGTTTGCAAAATTCCAAGTTTTCTCTAGTTAATATTTTTAAGAATTGGAAAAGAAAAAAGAAAAAAAAAAGGGTTAATACACTAGATCTCGTCTCTGTTCCTATGACAGAAACAGTCAGGGATAAAGTGAACAAGTTATATGGTAGAGTTATACATGATGGATACCAGAAATTAGAAAATACTCTGCAAAAATAAATATCCTTCAGTTGAAATTAATTTTTATTGTGTTTAAATTTATTAGAATACTTTGAAAGGTAATACTGCTAAACATCCTGAAAGGAAATTGTGAGTTATCATATACACATCGGAAAAGATTACCAGAAACATAATATTTTGAAATCTTCTTCCAATACATCAGCATCTACTTTCAAGTTTACACTGTGTTACCTAGTTTGAAAGGATTTCAGATTTTCTGCAAAGCAACTTTACTTACGTCTAAGTACTGTTTTACTATACTCCTCTTCACTTCTTCAGTGATCTTAGAATTAGCCATATCACTCCGCAGAAAATCCAGAGTTTGTTTTGGATGGAAATGTACACCTGTCTTCCTGTTTATAGCTTTATCATACACTTTTGCAGATTCAGATGGAGAATATTTCTGAATTTTACTGTTTAAAGAGAACAAAAGAGAAGAAAAAGCTTTTAAGCAAAGTCCAAAACAATTTCAAGGAAAAGCTTTTAAAAAGATTCAGTGTAAGTAGTTATATTTTAACCATTTTGTATATAATTGACATCCTGGTAAGAAATGAAATAATTACTTTTTCTAAGCCAGTTTCATTACATTCAACTGATTCTATTTATGGTTTTCTCTTATACAAATCTACTGCAATTATTAACAATCAACTAAACACCTCCCTTCAAGTTCTTCCAAACTTAATCCTTACAAAGAACTCACTAGATAACAAGATGACCTATTGTCTAAATATCCTTACCTATCAGAGAATCCACAGAGGTTCTTTAAATGCTGTTTCAGCATCAAAAGTAATAATATGCCTTGGGAGACATTTGCAAATTCAATTAAAGGAGCTGAATTTTCTGGTAAACATTTCATCACGGCATTTATATCATTTTCTTCATCAGAATCTGAATCAGAGTTTACTCGTTTCCGTAACCTCCGAGGCTTTGAAGCTTCCTCCTCACTTTTGCTCTCACTACCACTGTTACTGTCACTCTCAGTCTCCTCGTCTGATGAAGGCTTTCTTTCCTTTTTTTTGTCTTTCACCATAGACTGTAAGACAGAGAAGTTAACACACATTCCAAAATTAGGGTAAGTAGCATCATGTACATTTCTAAAAAAATCATTATTGACCTAAATTAGGAAAAATTCCCTGAACAATGTTATTATTCATAACTTGATTTTCATAACTTTAGATTCAAAGATTAAAATAATTAATGACAAAAAAAAAAAAAAGCTGAATTCAAGGTCCCTGAAAAATTTATCCAAAGTCCACTTTTTTTGCAAGGTGGTTACAAAAAGAACTGAAACAAGAAGTACTCCACTGGCATGTTATTCTTAAAAAGACTGCTCAAGTTTGTTATCAGAGACCGTAAAATGAAGTAAAAGCCAAATACAATATATCAGGAAGAAAATTTTGGGTTTTTTTCACCTGAATAGAATTTTTGCACGTTACATATATTTCCATATGTACATTGGTGCAAACTAGTCCAAGCTGGTTTTAATCCTTGTCTCTGTTAAAATCCTATGACACTAATTACACTGCTGACCAGAGAGCCCCTCAAATCAGCATATACAGTATTAATAATAGCCAGTTCCATTACTTGTAGAGCTACAGAATTTCATACCTGCATTATTACTGCACATAGTATGCTTTTTCACAACACAGAACTTAAGATGTCCCAAGCAGGATTTCATCCTCTACATTCTGGTCCCCCATCTAAAGAATGTGCTGTCTTTTTCTAGCAAATTCAAAATTGACTTTGGTAGGGTGAGAATTCAAAGTAGTGTTCTTTCCAGGTACTTGTACTTACTAGTCAGATTGGAAATTCTAGAAATGGGTTTGTTTCCTGACAGTTTGGACCTTCTGCTGTTAAAGTTGTCCAGGAAATGAAGACACTGAAGTCTTTAAGAATCACAGAATGGGTCAGGTTGGAAGGGACCACAGTGGGTCATCTGGTTCCACCTCCCTGTTCCAGTAGGGTCATCCCAGAGCACACAGCACAAGATTGTGTCCAGATGGGTCTGGAATATCTCCAGCAAGAGAGACTCCACACCCTTTCTGGGCAATCTGTTCCAGTGCTCGGTCACTGCACAGAGAAGTTCTTCCTCAAGTTCAGGTGGAACCTCCTGGGCATCAGTTCCTGCCTGTTCCTCTTGTCCCATTGCTGAGCCCCACTGAGCTGAGCCTGGTCCATTCTCTGACCCTTCCCTGCAGACACTGACAGACATTGATAAGGTCCCCTGACAGATGACTCCTCTTGAGGCTGAACAGCCCCAACTCCCTCAGCCTTTCGTCATAAGAGAGGTGCTCCAGTCTCTTAATCATCCTCACAGCCTCTGCTGGACCCACTCCAGGAACTCCATGTCTCTCCTGTCCTAAGCAGCCCAAAACTGGACACAGCACAAGAAACAAAGGCCTTTTTCTTACAGGATTGCATATTGCCATAGCAACAGATACTATACCATCATTTGGGTTCTTATATGCTACCTTAAGAAAAGACATACTGCACACTCTTTTCTTGCAATAAATAATGTATTTAAATTCTCCTAGGTGACACACATGGCGCTGCCATCAGCTACTTGACAACAAAAGAAAAAAATGGGATTTTGTTATTAAAATTATGCATGCAAGTATTAATTCCAATTAATTCCAAAATATTAGGGAATTATATAGATTTAATATTAATATATCTCAAAAACTGTCATTCATTTTTAATAACATAAGCAGCAATATAAGGAAAGTTTTTAACTAGTGTCTACCAGATACAGGTCAGAACAGAAAGGGTTGTTTTTTAACTACCAGTTACAAACTAACAATACTGGTCCATATCACAATAATGGTACTGTATTCACTGAAAAATTGACCAAATTATATAGAAGCTTATGCTGCCACCATAATAAATATACTAAAATATAAATGCACATACCTCTTTAAATGACTGTAGTAGGTTGCTACCAGAAACTGATAGTGTAATGTCTATATGATGCATTATAAACAGTGGCTCTTCCTGTGTTTGATAAGGAAAACAGGCTAGATTGTCTGCTATGTACAAGAGCATATTCACCTCTGTTTTCTGGAAGTTAAAAAAAAAAGTACATATAAATTTACATACAAATATCTTATTAAATATATAAATACATGCAAAATTTAGTCATGCCTAAAGATACACTATTCCTAAACAACCTAAAACTGAGTACAGAAAGATACTGAATGATGCAAAAGTGAGTAATGCATTCTATTAGGTAAATACCTTATATTATAAAGCAAAACAAAGTACCTTAGGGAAATAAAGCTATCAGTAATTATGTAATAAAAATATATTACAAAAAGAGAATTTAAGCTTGCAATGGTATATTTTTTTTTCTTTATAAGTGAAGGAAATGTGGTGCTTACTGCAGTATCATCAAAGAGGTTGAGTAAGGAAATTAGAAATGCTCGTCGGTGTTGACGGTTCCCTCGAATCATGGAGTATAGGTGTGAACACAATGCATTGGATGATTCATCATGTCTAAAACCTCTCACAGGATCCTGTGGGCAGGTATTGATTGCCTGTTGTACCTGGTAAGACATCTTCATACCAGCCACTGCTTTCATCTGAAATGGAAAAGTACTTATTTTTATTTAAATCATTGCTTTCAAGCAGTAACACTGAAAGTGGAAATTAAACAAATGCATGACAACAGAAACTTCTACCTATTTTTTAATCTTTTTTCCCTTTAAGTGGTTCCTCATCTGAAGTTTAACTTTTAAACACACACTGAAGTGCACTACTGCCTTTTGAGAAAGCATACAGATTTAAACCGAATTTGTGGTAGAGATCAAAATGTATTGTGAACTGCTTCTATGTTAGAAACATACAGATGATCTGTTTACCAACTACAGCCAGGTACTCAAATTTAAGCAATTTTCAAGAATCATAGATTCATAGAATATCCTGAATTGGAAGAGACTCACAAGGATCATCAAGTCCACCTCCCAGCCCTGCACAGGACACCCCAACAATCCCACATTGTGCCTGAGAGTTTGTCCAAACAGTTCTTGAGCTCTGGTAGTGTTGGGGCCATGACCACTGCTCTGGGGAGCCTGTTCAGTTCCTGACCACCCTCTGGGTGAAGAACCTTTTCCTACTATCCAACTTAATCCTCCCCCGACACAGCTCCAGCTGTTCCCTTAGGTCCTGTCACTGGTCACCACAGAAGAGAAATCAGTGTTTGCCCCTCCTCTTCCCTTAATGAGGAAGTTGTAGACTGCAAAGAGGTCTCCCTTCAGTCTCCTCCAGCTGAACAGACCAAGTGCCCTCAGCTGCTCCTCATATGGCTTCCCCTCAAGGCCCTTCACCATCCTTGTGCCCTCCTTTGGATGGTTTCTAATACCTTTATATCCTTATATTGTGGTGACCAAAACTGCCCCCAGGACTTAAGATGAGGCTGCCCCAGTGCAGAGCAGAGTGGGACAATCCCCTCCCTTGACCAGCTGGTGATGCTGTGCCTGATGCACCCCAGGACACGGTTGGCCCTCCTGGCTGCCAGGGCACCGCTGACTCATATTCAACTTGTCATCGACCAGGACCCTCAGGTCTGTACATACACGGTTGCCCCATCCCAGGAGAAGAATCTGGCATTTGCCCTTGTTAAACTTAATATGGTTGGTGACTGCCCAGTCCTCTAATTGGTTAAGGTCTTTCTGCAGGGCCTCCCTGCCTTCAGTGGAGACAACAGTTCCTCCCAGTTTTGTATTGTCTGCGAACTTGGTCAGTATCCTTCCCAGTCCTGTGTCCAGGTTGTTAATGAAGATGTTGAAGAGCACAGGGCCAAGGATAGAGCCCTGTGGAACCCCACTAGTGACAGGCCACCAGTCTGATGTCACCCCATTCACTATAACCCTTTGTGCCCCACCCGTGAGCCAGTTGCTCACCCACCGCATGATGTGTTTATCCACCTGGGGGCTGGACATTTTGTCCAGAAGGATCCTGAGAGAGATAGTATCAAAAGCTTTACTGAAATCCAGAAAGATGACATCAACTGGTTTCCCTTGATCAACCAGGTGGGTTACCTTGTCATAAAAGGAAATCAGGTTTGATAAGCAGGACTTTCCCCTCATGAAGCTGTGCTGGCTGTGACTAATGACTGCATTGTCTTTCAAGTATTTTTCAATACCTCCCAGAATAATCTCCTCCATAACTCTACAAGGCACTGAAGCAAGACTGACAAGTGAGACTGGAGGCCTCCTTCTTGCCCTTCTTGAAAATCAAGACAACATTCCCCAGCTTCCAGTCAGCTGGGACCTCTCCAGATTCCCAAGAGCGCTCACAAATCATTGAGGGAGGTTTTGTAATCACATCAGCAGCTCTGAGTAGCCTGGGATGAATCCCATAACGCCCCAGAAACTTATAGGGATCCAGCTGTAACAGCAGAACCCACACATTTTCAGGGTTGACTGGGAGTTGATCATTCTCACAGTCATGGTCCTCCAGCTCAGGGCACTGGGACCCCCTTGGTCTGTCACTGGTGTTGAAAACAGAGGCAAAGAAAATATTAAACATCTCTGTCTCGTCCATGTCCCTGTTTGTGAGCTGGCCATTCTCATCATGGAATGGGCTGATGTAATTTTTGCACTGCCATTTACTATTGACATATTTAAAAAGACTCTTTTTATTGTCCCCCACAATCGTGGCTTAAGCCCAGCTGGAAACTAAGTACCATGCAGCTGCTTGCTCAACCCCCCTCTCTACCCCCACCCTTGTGGAATGGGAAGGACAATCAGAAGAGTAAAAGCCAGAAAACTCCTGGGTTGAGAGAATGTCAGTTTAACAAGGAAAGCAAAAGCCACGCACACAAGCAAAGCAAAACAAGAAATTCATTGAGCCCTTCCCAAAGGCAGGCAGGTATTCAGCCACCTCCAGGAGAGCAGGGCCCCATCCTGTGGAACGGTGACTTGGGAAGATGAACACCATCACTCCAAATGTTCCCCCTTCCTCCTTCTTCCCCCCACTTTACATACTGAGCATGATGTCATATGGTCTGGAATATTCCTTGGGTCAGTTGGGGTCACATGTCCAGGCTGTCCCCTCCCAACCTCCCATGCACCCCAGCTCCCTCCCCAGTGTACAAGGAGCAGAAAAGGCCTTGGCTCTGTGCAAGCTCAGCAATAACAAAAACATCTCTCTATTATGAACTCTGTGTTCAACACAAACCGCAACACAGCCCAAACGCCAGCCTCTGGGAAGGAAATTAACTCTACCCCAGGCAGAACCAGCACAACTGTCCAGCTCCAACTCCAGTTGAGCGTTGGCCACACAGATTTTCTCCCTACAGTTATGAACAGCATCTCTGTATTCTTCCCATATCACCTGACCTTGCTTCCACTGGGCACACACCTTCCTTTTTTGCCTTATTTCCAAGAGAAGATTCCTGTTCAGCCAAGCTGGCCTTCTGCCTTGCCTGCCTGACTTCTGACATCTGGGAATTGCCTGCTCCTGTGCCCTTAGGAGGAGATGTATAAAAAGTGACCAGCACTGATGGACCCAGCACCTGAAAAAGTATTTTCCCAGGGGACCTTACTTGATAATTCCCTGAGCAGCCCGAAGTTTGCTTTCCTCATGACTGGAGTTGAGGTTTTGCTGGCACTTTCCCTCCTGGCAACAGAGATTTTAAACTTGATTGCTCAGTGGTCACTGTGGCCAAGATGGCCACCAATCACCACTTCATTCACAGAATCACAGAATATGGTGAGTTGGAAGGGACTCACAAAGATCAAGTCCAACTCCTGGCCATGCACAGGCACCATCCCCAAGAATCACACCATGTGCCAAGAGTGTTGTCCAAATGCTTCTTGAACTCTGTCAGGCTTGATGCTGTGACCAGTTCCCAGTGGAGCCTGTTCCAGTGCCTGACCAGCCTCTGGGTAAAAGACCTTTTCCTGATATCCAACCTAAACCTCCCCTGACACAGCTCCAGCTGTTCTCTCAAGTCCTGTCACTGGTCACAAAGAGAACAGTGTCTGCCCCTCTTCTTCCCCTCACGAGGGAGTTGTAGACTGTGATGAGGTCTGACTTCAGTTAGGTATCTCTTTGGATGCCATGAACAGTGCAATGCTCAAATTTCAGTGGAATACAATTAGATTTATAAAGTCCCACAATATAGTACACACGCTGAACTAAGACTGAGGCCTTCTGAAATAAGGAAGGGGTGCTGCAACTCAATTTCAGATCTTTAGCAGAACTATCATCACCATGCCACAACTCCACAAGTCTTCACTTAGCCCTCAGATTTTCCTTTCAGCAAGATCCCTCAGTTCTTAAAATCTTCCTATGTTCCTTCTGCTTAGATTACAATTTATAAAGCTGTCATCGTTTGAGCCTGGCGCAATGCCAGTGCCCCCATGAAAATACCTCTTTCCCTGGTATCTACTGTGAGATGTGATCAGAGACAGAGCAGAGCAGGCTCTAACTTAAGATTGAGAGAAAAAAAAACTTTATTAACCTAAAACTACAAGGAAAAACACACAGAACACAGGATGAAAACCTTCTAAATTTCTTCTTCCTCCCCCCCACCAAATCTCCTAATTCTGTTACCACCCTTTAGATAATCAATTCTTAATTCCTCGAGAAGAGAGGAGTCCCTCTTGCACTACAGACTTCCCCAGGAAACAGTCGAAACTTCTTGTGTTTCCGTGTCACGCGTGGCACCACCCGGAGAACATTTTGCCATCGTGACCTCTTCCTTCCATGTCCAGTGCTCTCACCACTGCACATGGACCAGAGCTGCTTCTAGGGTTTTTTCTCTTTAAGGATGCTTTGTCCAGTTCTAAAAAAGAGCACAGTCCCTCTCCTTTTGGGACACCTGTCCTCCCCAAATTTCACTCTTTGGGGCTGAGGGGTCTCTTGAACAAAGATCATCTTCTTCTTCTCCTTCTTCGAAGACGGAGGGCACCACCACCACCCTCCTCACCCGTCGTCTCTGTTCACACACTTTCACATCACCGCACTCTCCTGGCTCTGAGCCATCACCTCCCCCTAGAATGCAGTCTCTGTGTCACAGGAACACAAGTGGTTCTGCTGTGGCTATACAAGAAAAGTCCAGCCAAAGGCCACTCCATCATCTCCTCTCACCTAAGATTCTTCTCAACTGCTCTCAATCTCATCAACTCCAGGAGGAATCAGCATTTGCAAGGTTTCCATCATCTCAAGAAGGGTTAAAAGTCCCAGGCTCTGCCAGTTTGGTTCATGAACTCCCACGCCTGGCTGCCCTGCTGGGCACCCCCCCCTTCTCCTTCACGCTGGCCGCGCTATCACAGGCACAGGCTGCTCACTCTCTCTCTCCCTTCGGGGGAGGAATGGGGGATGGCTGCCCGAAGCCCTCGCAGTGCTTCTCCACCCTTCAGCCCAGGCCTGGCCTACCTCCCTCTGGCCGCATGGCTCCCCTCCCCCCCGCCCAGCTCGGAGCTGGGCAGGGGAGGGTCCACTCTCTTCCAAACCGGAACCCAAAAAAGGAAGTTCCCCTGGGAGTTCACAACTTTTAACCCCCCGTGTTCTCAGAGGCATATCCATGCCCTCAGTGGACAAACCAGGTGCCAATATTAAAATCTGAACACCGATTGGCGTGACCACACCATCACAAAAAACTTCATTTCCTCCCAAACCACGACAAAAGCATTGATGTCTTAAAGTTCTAATACATATATACTGACCTCTACTTTTACAAAGAGCTCTCTCTTAATACAGGAAAATCATTGCTAAACATTATGAAACAGCTGTCCTTACCTCTTATCAAATAAATGCTCTTAACATACTACTCGGTGAGGAAAACACTACTGTGGATTATAAATTAAAGGAATTTTTAGACTGGAAGAGATGCTTCAAATTATTATATCCTTTCTATTTCTACAAATAGAAATCTCCAAACAGGGGAAAGAGTTGGGATCTTCTTTACAACTGCTTATAGTTATTGTTATTGTTTATTTGTTATTTAAATTATTTTTCTGCAGCTGAGGCCTATCCAAGTGTTGAGTCACCAGAGAATGTAACAGTATTTTGTAAAATGATAAATAAGAATTACTTACATGAATGAACCCAGCATACTTTTTGTCTATTTCCACCAATTGCTGGTCAGCTTTGTTTCGCATAGAGGGCTCTGGATCTGTGCCCATAGCAATTAAGTACGGCACACACTTGAAAAAAACCAAATGAAATTATTATTTAGAGTCATTGTATCTTGTCTTTCTCACTCTTTGCTCTTTTATTACAGTATTGTTTATGTTATATTCTGACTACTGTAGAAACTAGAATAGGAAGCTTTATGTAACTTACTACCTGACTACTTTTTTCAAGCAAATAGTACAAAATACACAAAAGACCAGTGTTATCACAATCATAGAATAGTTTGGGTTGGAAAGGACCTTAAAGGTCATCTAGTTCCAACCCTCTGCCATGGGCAGGGACACCTTCCACTAGACCAGGCTGTTCCAAGTCCCATCCAACCTGCCTTGAACGCTTCCAGGGATGGGGCAGCCACAGCTTCTCTGGGCAACCTGTTCCAGGGCCTCACCATCCTCACAGGGAAGAATTTCTTCCTAATATCTAATCTAATCCTACTCCCTGTCAGTTTGAAGCCATTCCTCCTCATCCTTTTACTACATGCTCTTGTAAAAAGTCCCTCTCGATCTTTCTTGTTGGCTCCCTTCAGGTCCTGGAAGTTCAGTTAGGTCACCCCAAAGCGTCTCTTCTCCAGGCTGAACAATCCCAATTCTCTCAGCCTTTCCTCACAGCAGAGATGCTCAATCCCTCTGATCATCTTGGTGCCTCCTCTGGACTTGCTCCAACAGGTCTATGTCCTTTCTCTGCTGGGGACCCCAGAGCTGGAGGCAGCACTGCAGGTGGGGTCTCACCAGAGCAGAGGGGCAGAATCCCCTCCTTCTCTGCTCCCCACACTGTGGGATCAGTCTAGCCCACAGGGGGTTTCTGGGTGCCAGCCCACATGGACGGGGCATGTCCAGCCTCTCACCAACCAGCACCCCCAAGTCTCTCTCCCCAAGGCTGCTCTCGATCTGTTCATCCCTCAGCCTGGATTGATCCTGGGGATTGCCCGACCAAGGTGCAGCACCAGCACTTGGTCCTGTTAAACCTCATGAGATTCCAATGGGCCACTTCTTGAGCTTGTCCAGGTCTCTCTAGATGGCCCTGTCTTTCAGGTGTGTCCCCTCTACTACTCAACTTCATGTCATCTGCAAACCTGCTGAGGGTACTGTCAATCCCTTTGTATGTGTCATTAATGAAGATATTAAATAACACTGGTCCCAGTATAGACCCCTGAGGGACACCACTGGTCACTCATATCCATTGAGACTCGAAGGCATTATAAGTGACAGAAGTTGTGTGAAGTTTCAGGTAGTATTTCCAGTTCTCTCAAACTCTGAAGTCAATTTACATTACAAAAAATGCCATTAAAAAAACCCCAAACCACACACCACCAGTTATGACTGAACATGCACAATGGTTGTATTACAAACAAATAATTACAAAAATATTATGTAAGCAAAGAATAATGATGATAACTGAATTTCTGACATTGACTCTAAAATTCCATAATGTTTGGAGGACATGGGAATTGAGGTGAAGACAAGCTGTCACAGTTTTCAGGATAAAGAATTAAAGAAAAGAGCTTGGCATATACGTGAAATTCATAACAGAAATATGCTCCAATGTACATTTGCACGTGCACTTTAGGCACGTCTCGGCTTTTAGATCTTGATCCAAAGACAAGAAAATACAGCATTTGGAATCCAAATTTCAAAATATGCTTTCTGTAAAGGCCCCTTGGTACAATAAGAGATTACTGTAACATAGCTGCAAGAGAAAAACTAAAAATGTATCTAGAAAGTGTAAAAAGCTCCGAAACCTTAAGACCAAAAAAACCCCCACATCATAATAGGTTACCATACCTGAACAGGATGGATGAGACCCTGGTTTAATGTCAGTGCAATGACATTTAGAGCAAAGTGGCGTACACTGGACTGGGTATGAAAGAAAGCCTCAAGGACCTGTTTGAGATATAGCTGCATGATGGAACTACTCATCCCTGAGGAAATATCACCCATTTCTTTCAGATCTTCCTGCTTTGCTACTTTTTTCCCTGTAAAAAGGATGAAAGCAATAGCACACTCACCACAGTATAATCATTTACTTTGCTATTATTTGATGCATACTTATCTTTAAGCTTTATAATACAAAGACATTTCAGCCATCTTAGAATGGGTTTATGATCTCATGAAATATAAAGCACTCTGATAGCAAATATACTTAAAAAAATTAAAGTCACACAAATTTAAAGTCTCATTCCTCGATAAAGGTTTTATTTTTTACAATTTCTTATTTGTATCTGCTAATTAACCTTAGAGAATATTTTGATAAAAAGTATTAATACCATCATTACAGCAATTATGCATTCTGGATTGCTTTCAGGATTTATACAACCTGAAAGTAAATAATAAGCTACATGTCTCAATATACCTATGCACATAATGAATTTTTGAAAATTATTCTAAGATATCTTGTGTACAATATTACTAAATAGATAACAATCTTAAATTACTCAGTTCATGTATATAGTAATTGTATGCAAGAAAGTTAGATTTTGCCTGCCTCAGCACAGAAGAACTCAGCACTTACAGTCTCTGTCTGCCTGCTGCATACGTGTATCCTCCTCCTGCAAGTAGGTCTGAAGGTTTTTTAACACCTGGATTTTTAAGTTTACTGAACAGTTCTTGTCCGAAAGAATGCTGTTGTACAGGGTCTTCACTTCCTGTTCAAACATTAAACTTGGGTGTTGTATAAATGCAAATCCTAAGGGTGGAAGAAAAGAGGAAATATTCCATGTTATTAACTAGAAATTGTATTTCTGCTTCTTAAGTCTTTCTTCAAAATAGAGGTATGAAATTTATCTCCTCCCAAGTGTGGTGCTAACAAACAATATTGCTTTTTCATATGGACACCATTCTAAGTTTATAAGGAGTTCTATTATCTGTCTGATAGATAAAGATGGGGTCCCGACCCACGGCAGTTGAACTAAGAGTTATATAGG
Source organism: Serinus canaria (assembly GCF_022539315.1). NCBI lineage: Eukaryota > Metazoa > Chordata > Aves > Passeriformes > Fringillidae > Serinus > Serinus canaria. Next base: position 13,478,081 of record NC_066342.1, read on the forward strand.
TCTGGAAGCATGGCCAGTGTACTGGTCTGCATCTCAATGACTAGGAGTTCTCCCAAGAGCAAGGGGGGAACATTGCTAAAAAATTACTCATTGTTTTTCTAACACATTTGGAGAAAAACATTGTGCTGAAGCTATGAAGAGTTATTCATATGGAGACAGAGAAAATGTGGACAATTGCTAAATATCCTGAATATTTAAACAATAAAATCTTAAAAGAAAAATATAGCAAACACAATAAAATAAAATTTAGACCTCTCACTGTTGTTATTCATGTACCTATTAAGGTCGTGTCTTGAAAATTACCTGAAGCATTCTCAAGACTACATCTGTTAGAAGATACACACTATAGAACTGCTTTTAGCTGCAGCCTTACCCTTGACAAAGAACTAGTTATTCTTAGTCAGGGAAGTCTTTATTTCATAAAATGTTTGATCTAAATAAGTAACAGCATATATAATTTTAGATCACATATGTAGATTTAGGAGTGCTGGCAACAGACTCTTACATAGTATCATAAAAAACAGTAATGGGAACATAACTTCCCAATTTAAACTACATTTAACTACTTGATTAATTTTTTTAAGACTGTGAGAAAAGCAAACATTAAGTGCATTTTTCCCAACCATAGGAAACTAAGATTCTGAATGAACACACAGAAAACATAAACAGAAATGAAGAATGGGGGAAAAAAATGAAAGCAAATAAAATTTTGTGAAAGCAATGTATAAAAGTGGGTGTAACAAAGGGAAGACTGAGTCAGGTTTTTAAAACTGGCTCTGTGCACACAGAAAAGACAGTGTAGGTAAAGGCTAAGTCTAGGGCAAGACCTAAGTGCATTTAAGATCTCGTTTCAATTTCAAAACAGGAAAAGGAAAGAAGGCAGGGGAGATAGAGGGGAAAGAGGTGAAAGAAAAAAGAATGATGCTCCTCTTTGAAGTAGGTAGTATAATTGTCCACTCTATACAGGTATATATTGATGTTTATAACTTGACAACCTCTGAGAAAGTCCAACCTGTTTTTTAAGTTTAATTTTGAAAATGGAAAGCACTTGCATGTATGTGTAACAATCCATAACTCTCTTTCATTCACTTATTTAAAATAATCTAAAACCACCAGTACTCTTAGGGAAATTATTATTTTTCCATCCCCTGTAAGTAGGGAAGAAATTTTAATTGGCATAAGAAGTTGTCATAGGGGATGAAAAAAGGCAACTGCTGTGTTCATTTAAGGACTGACTTCACATCTTGGGGCTGCTCTCACACCACTTCTCTTCATACCTTTGTTTTCACTCTGTTAAGGTTAAGCACTGAACTGGGCTGAGTAAGACATTACCTGTTAGATACTAACAAAATTTTTTATCCTCAATCTGCCTTGCAAGTACACATCTGGAAGAGAAGCATAACCATAACGCTTATGGTTAAACTCAATCTCTAAACAGCAGTGACACATCCCAAAGCAAAGGTTAAAACTGTTGAGTGTCCTTACTGTAAGGACACACTAATAATTACCAAAAGGAAAGTACACATTCTTCATTTGATGCCTTCAGTGTGTATAAATTTTGAATTAGCTTCTTAGCAATTTTCACCTTATTGCTGCACATAAACGTTGAATGTATTTGAAAACTTGACTCAATATTACCAGCCTGTAAAACAGAGCTTTGCACTGCCTACTACATCTCTATACACCCAAGCAGCTACCTTCAAAGTGGAACCAGTACTTAGATGAGACTAATATATCACTGAAAACAGTTGTCTGAAGTTTAATTAAGATAAAGACTGACATGTTTACAGGCAGAGAAAAAAGAATAAAAAAATCTGAAGAATGCCTACTGATAGTCACTCCTGTTTTCTCCTCTACCCCAAACTGATCACAGTTCAGTCTGTAATTCAGGGTCATTTCTGATGAATACAACACTCAGCCTCCATGAGTAAAGCAATCATGTCTACGGTTAGGAAGGCAGCCCCTATCCCATGTGCAATATTTTGTATAGAACAATTAAATTAGAATGGACTATAGTAAGCATTGTGCATCTTGATACAATGCTTAGAAAAACCTCCAGCTAGTTGTTAGCACCATAGCACTGTTCCTGCAACAGAGGCAACTTAAAGCCATTAATCCCACTCAGCTGTCTGCAATGGTTTCCTCGCAGAATATCAAATCAAGATTCAGTCTCAGTCCTTATCCTCAGTCCTCCCTAGCCTAAACTGTACCAGGATATCTAAAAAGCCACCTAAACAGCAGCATAAGGAAGAAAATTCTTATACACAGTTAAACCATACAATGTAAGCTCACACACATAGGAGATAACTTTCTTTAGACTAAGCCATAACCATGAACTGAACTCTTCCAGAAACCAAGGCCTATCTGTCCAAACAAGATGCTCTTACATGTACAGTTTTGGTCCTTGAGCAGAAGATGAACATGATACAAATCACTCAATGGCAGTTCATGCATTACTGCAAGTTACTGAGATACTATACTAATGCCTTCAGACAAAGAATCTATTTAAAATTTAAATACTGCCAAAGACCCAAAATAAGCTGTAATATTTAGACTATGGCATAATCTCAGTGCCTCGTGAAATTTCACAGACAATCTTTCAGTTGGTATAAACTGCCAGAGTTCCCTCAATTTCTGTGGAATTTCTGCCCCTACACTTAAAATTCTCCAAGTTTTTCCATCTTTTTTTCTAGTTATTCTTTAACCATACCTTGAGGACTGAAAAACAATATTTGGAGTTACAAAATATTTGTATGTGGGAAAAAAACCTCATCTCCATTTACTTTGGAAACTTGATGCTTTTTAAGACTTGGTCATACACCAAAAAGGTATTCACGGTTAAAAGCATCCACTCTGCTGCAGAAGTATGCAACTTCCAAGTATCCCTTTGACTACATTTCTATAGCCAGGTCTCAAATAAAACATGTGGTGAACTTTGATTTTAAACAAACTTCCCTGCCACTACACAAATAAATGCATGGATTTCTACTAGAGCAGAATAATAAAAACTATTAATATTTCTTACCAAGGCCAATAATGGCTTTTGTCTGTACTTCTTCATCTGAATGCTTTGTAAAATACATCAGTAGTTCAAGTACTTTATCCTTAATGTTAACCTGAGGAAATTAAAACACAAATAATAGTGATTTGAAGATGAAACAGATATTTTTAATCTCTTATAAAAAGCATATATATCAAAATGGAGAAACACAATCTTACTGCATTGTCTTTGCAAAACCATGTATTTACAACCCAAAAAATTATATCATATGTATTATGAAGAAATGAATAGCTTTGAGGGCCTAGGAATACTGTGTTTGCAAACTGAAGTGGAGTATTAAATATACACAAGACGTAGAGAATAAACACAAGTTATTTTACCTTACTGTTGCCCTTAAAATCTTCCTGATCAAAATCGAAATGCCGGCACAGTGCTCCAACAGTGAAAAGTGATCTAAGGAGTGCTGGTTTATTGGCAGTAAGTATTGTACTGTTGGGATCTTCTTGGTGTTGACTTTTTAATTTTGAAAGTGCACCTACAGTAAGATAAAAGTTTTGGTCACAGTATTTAATCATGATGTACCCCTAAAATAAGACTTGCAGGTGAAACTGAAGAGTGACATGTACATGTTGTGATTTTACTTACCATAGTATCTATTAAAACAGGCCCACACAAATTTATAGTTCTGAGTGACCTTGTTCACAACAGCCCCAAGACAGCTCACACAATGCTGAACAACCTAGGTGCAAGAAAGAACAAATGAATTATATATCTAGAATTTAAACCTGATACTTTTGTGATGTTATGCAGGGAAAAGGTATGTAGAACTAAAAGTAACTAACAGATGTAATGTCCATCTCCTAGACTGCTCTGAAAACATGCCCAAACTTATAATTGTTAAAATATAGCAACAACACATACAAACACAAGTAAACCAAGAACACTGATTTTTCATGGCTCAAAAGTTATCTTCATAATGAAGACAGACTTTCTTTGAACCAAAATTATGTATTTCACAATGTGAAATGGAATTAACCGAATAGTAGCAATTAGAAGCTTACTGTCATGCCATATTTGATGATGAGTTTCATGAGGTCTTCCTCAATAGTGGCAAGAAATGTCTCACTTGGGTGTTCCATTAGTGGCACTACAAGTTCTAAGATTTTTGCAACATTGCAGATCACCATGAAATCATTCTGGGTCTGAAACAACAGCATTTATAGCATTTAACATTTCTGGCTGTGTTACCTCTAAGTATTATTAATATGTATTATGCAATACATATATAATACATATTAATATAATACAATTACATAATAATATGATGCAATTATGTATCTTATGCAAGTTATTTGGTAAAGATTTAAAATAATATATACTTTACATCTGCTTTTAAGTTACACATTATTTTGAAAGCAAGTTCTCATTTTCTACAGAACTTTTGTAAAAAAAAAAATAAAAATTGGTAGAAGCAGAATTCACCTGTCATCAAGGCTGTGACAGACCTGAAAACTTCTGGTCATGAAAATTTTTTGGAGTCCTAAAACAAATTTAGGAACTCTTCCTGACGCATGCACAGTAGAGAATGCACAACACCTGGCAACAGGTATTGGCAGCAAGTAAATAATCAGATAACCTTTTCCTATACTGTTTGATCAGAAGCAGCTCTATGTCTGTTGTAGATAATCCTAGAGAATGCTCTAGGGCTGAAACTGTAAAATTCTAGGCTATACCTGCAAGCTAAGCTGATAACAAGCATTCTCAGGCCTGCTCTTCCCTGGGCAGCTGACCTAAGGTAATGGATTGCTGCCCCCCACTCAGTCAAGCTCTTCCTTGAGCCATGGTTGCATGATCCTGCTCTGCTCCTGCCAGATGATGGGTTCATCACCACTTTCACTGAGCCAACTGTGCTAATCAAAATGGCAGAAAGCAGTGCAGTGTTTCAGAGGAGGGGGCCATTTTCCCAGACTGGGGGGATTCAGCACTGTAGCTCTCTATCATTTCTGTGAGCTAAACTGTCTTACAGAGAAATACAAAAACACCAGAGCTAGGGTAGAGAGAGGTGAACTGCTGAAGAGGAGAGAGCAGGACATTTTCCTTCTAATATTTATGCTATATGTTAGATCACTCTATCTTATGGAACCATACCTTTACTCTTAAGATTAATTTATTAAATCTTAACTACTTTTAAGACTGACTATAAAATAAAACAATTTAAAGAAATTATTTCATAACAGCTGGAAAACTGTGTTTTAGTCTTTAAGGGAAAGAAGCACAGGTTTCAGTTTCATTTGAGTGTAAAATGTGAAGGCAGAGGGTGAGGAACAGCATCTTGGAAGCTATAGAGTTCATAAAAGGACCTAATATCTTTAGAAGATATGATCATGAATCATAGAAACATAATTTTTATTTCTCTTTTCCTACCTTCAGTTTCATCAAGCATACAAGACAGCCATTAATTTCCATGCTTAATTATCTGGGAAAAAGAAAAGACTGATTTTCTAATTTTCTCTACTTACACTACATTTAGTGGTCAGGTATGGCTGCATGGTCATGGCATGTTTGACCATTAGCTGGGGCCTGATTTTGCTGAATAAGAACAAAGTGGTTATGCAAGCAACCAAGCGACCAGAATTCACACCTTTGTTGTCAGAATCTGCAAAAAAATTAGAAAATACACAAAGTGATGTTTGAGCAATGAAAAACATATAGCCAAACATCATATGAATATCTTTCATGACATATCTTTCAAGATCAATAAAGAATATTCTTATTAGATTAGAGATGAGAACATAATGTGCTAACATTTGTATGTGATCACAACATATGTAAAATAAGCAAAGATGCTTCAAAGATATCACTAGTTTTTAACCTAATTACTGTACACAGAATACTGACCTAGCCAATGATTCCTATTACAACTGTAGAATGTATTAATACAAATAAGGCTTGACACATCTTTTCTGCTTTTAGTGATCTAAAAGTTTGAACAAGTTATTTTAAAATTAGCTCTGTTATTGTGATTAGCTAGAGAAAATTAGGGAAGCTTTATTATTACACAGTGCTCAAAGGTTCACAATCAAAATAAATGCAATAACTCATTACCATCAGTTTTGTAATAGGAATTCTGTTACAGTAACTTTACACAATAGCCATTTGAACCACCACTGTTACAGTATCATAAAATTCAAAGAAGCTACTGGGTTGTAAACACTATTACCTGACAAGGATTCCTCATATTTAAGAATGTGCTCAACCAAATTGTCAACAAGTTGAGTACAGGCTTTCTTCACAGGTTTATATGAGGCATCTTCTTCTGACTTCAACAGCTATAGCAGAAAATTATTTAGTATTCAGGGTGCATTCATTTACATTGGATATGTACTGGTTTTATAACAATTACTACAGATACACAAGGATTTTGCACTACAAAACCATTTAACTTCTCCATAAAAGTTACACCAATGGAGAATTAAAGAAAGGTCAGATGTTTAAAGGGCATGGATTGAATTTGTTTACTGTAAAGGACTGGTCTTGCAGTCTCCCTTCAATATGTTTTAGTACCAAAAGAAATTTTAAAATTCTTACAATGATTGTGCCATACATTCAAAATTCATTACTTACATTTTGAAGAAGCTGTTCAAACCAATCATAGCCTGTATCTCTACAAGCTGCAACCTAAAAGTAGTTTTAAGAATAAACTGGTTAAAAAAGGCATCTGAATAAAAATTACTTCAATACAGATGCCATCTTAAAAGATCAGTAAACATGCACAGATATATTTTCATAAATATTCAGTATTATATCTTTGGAGAGCAGAAACTTTTTCCTGCATTTGAAAAAGTGTTCTCACCATTTAAGTGATCTCAGAATTTGTATCCCATACAATACAAGGCCTACACATTTTACTGGAGATTGCTACCTCTAATGACAACCAAATTTTGGGTTCGTAGAACAACATTTTGTACAGATTAAAGCACAAATACAAGTCTGACATATTAAAAATGAACATGTATATATGTATATATATATATATATATATATATATATATATATGCATGTAGATATTTTTATATAAACAAAGCCTTCACTGGTATCACATGTCAGGAACAGCTCAGAGATGCTCCAAAAAAGAATTGGCAGGAGAACTAAGAATTAAACTGAAGTCAAATAAACTGACTGGTCATTCTGGAAAAATGCACAATACACTACAATTTAGTAAAAATATTAAAAAGCAGTTTAAACTAATATTTTTAAGTCATGAGGAGAATACTTTTATTTGATATATACATCTTGGTATAATTGATATTAAAATACCTTTTCAGTACAGTAGGTTTACCAATATGTTTTCACTACAAATGTAAAAGCATTTTATTTGAAACAGATTTTTCAGACATACAATTTAATTTGCTGCTCCTAAAAAGTAGATAACATTATGCAGATACTAGTTTACCTTGGGTGAGAACATGACCTTGCATTTGTTGAAACAGCTTGATAACCTTTCAAAGAAAGGTTATCAATTGCGGAATTTTTTTTTTTAAGAGACAACTTCTTAGTTAGGCTTATTTACAGGCTGCTACTAGCATTTCCTGGAAAATGTTAAATATAACAGAAACTTGTGGTGTTTTAACTGAAAAAGTATTTTCCACAACCTGAATATAATGTGGTCTCAGTTATCACTGCCAGCAGATTAGTGAGCATTTAAAGTTTCTTATAGCCTGTTCCATCTGATTAATAATTCTAGCATGTATTCAACGTCAGGAGACATATAAAGAAATTAATCTGATAATTAAATTACTTATATATTTCTAAAATACTACAGACAATATTCCAAAGATACTAAAAACATAATGAAATTTTACATGCAATTTAATTAAAATTTGTTTAACATACCACATCAGTGATGTTTAGTATTTTCCTAGTCATTGCTTCTTTGTCATGATGTAGAGTTGGAGTGAACCAGAGCTTCTGGAATGTCTCATTTACTAATTTCTGAAGGAAAAAAAATTAGCAGAAATAAATAATTTTATCTTGGCACATAGGTATTATTACTAATACATCCGTACAATAAGTGCACTTCCGTAAGGAATTATTCAACCTATGTGATACTGTTGTAGAGAACGTTATCTGAGATAGACCCAGATTACTATTACAGCAGTTATACTGGTCTCTAAGCAAGCTTCACTAAAATGATCACTGGAAAAGTGATGCTACAGGAAATAGTTACCATTTTCCTGCACTAATCTGCATTCCTCAGGAAAACATAGTAGGCCTGAGAAACTGACAACTGAACACAAGACTACAATTTCTACAGCAGAATTAGCAGCAATTGTAGATTACTTTGGCATTTTCAGAACAGCTGCGAGAAGGCAAAGAAGAGAGAGAAGTCAAGTCTCTCTACCCAAACATAGGAAGTTGATTCCCTAACAATGTTTTTGTATAGAGGAAAAGATGGAATAGAATGAAAGCGAACTATTCCCAAATTACATATAAAGCATATGCTTGTAGGAAGCATTCCTCATCCATGGAGACTTAAAAAAACACATTGCAGATACTGCCTCATCTTTATGAGGTTGTTGGAAAGGCAAGGGAAAGGTCATCCTCCTTTCCCAGCAGCACCTTAGATCCAGCTGTTCATGTACTTCTTGATTAACAGTCTGCCCTGAAAGCCACTTGGCATTAACATATCTCAAGTGGTAAAATTATATGTTGCAGCTTCAAAGTTCCAGATTTCAAATCCCACTGAAAGTGTGATACAAAATTATTACAGGTGTATTCTTAATTACCCAAAAATTTAAAAATTATTTTTGACAAATCAAACAAAAAACATCAGTGTCAGGTTTATGATTCAACACATAATCTTAGGTTTTTACCCTTCTGCATATACAGCACACAATGATAAGAATATGATGACATAAGTAACATTTTAGGGGGAATAACTGGTTCATTAAACATTCAGAATTAATGCAAAATTTCAACAGACTAATACTTTATGTTTTTTATACACAGAACTTATAAATCGGGCATATAATAACATCAAGTAAGTAATTTGGACTTAAAGTTTATTTTGTTTTCAGAAAGGAATTTTATATACTAATTATACTTGTTAGAAAAGAGAAGTATCAGAGACAATAGTTGCAAAGAGAAAAAAACCCCAAAATTCTAGATAACAACTTTTTAAAATCCTTTGATTGTCAGCAAGAACTTGATGAAAATAGAAAAAAGAAAAGAAAACCAAGTCAGACAGCAATGTAGAAAGCTATTTGCTCTTAAAAATTAAAATAAATAAAAATAATTAAAAATTACAGAGGCGCAATGAAATACTTTTTTTATTACTTTTGCATCAAAATATAGAAACCATTTATGATAATTTAAATCCTGAAGGATATGTTTCGTTCTACCTTAATGCCTTCTTCATCATTGACTCTCCGAATCATTTTTACACACATCTCAGTAATTTTGGGAAATGTTGGTTGTTCAATGCAGATATCCCTAAGTATCTTTATTACTCTTTTTCTGACACTGATCCCAGTATCCTGTGAGGAGAAAAACATTATGCTCTTAAAAAGAAATCAGACATATTATTAATGTATTATATAAATTATACTTGAAGATCACACAATCTGACCTGAAAAATGCATTCAGAAAATGCAGCTAGAATATTCTGGAGTATATTTATAGAAAAGGTCAGCATAACTTTATTTGCAACAATTCTAAAGGTTTGGGCTGAGTCCTCAAAACATTGAAACACTTCCTCCATTTATATCATCCCAATTAGGAACTCATGATATTGCAAATGTATAATGCCACTTCTTAATTCAAGATCTTACAAGCTAGATGCACTGATGCTTTAGCTACTGTTTATGAACACCCAAGACACTTTGTAAGTCTGGACTGTAATACTTCAAAATCCTTTGAATAAAGCTTACGGATGATATGTGCAGCAAATATTTTCCATTTTCCTAGGCTTCATCTAAGGAGAAGGATGAGTAGCTTCATTTCACATTACTTAATTAAAAATATGTTTAATCTAAATGCCAGGATGAGTGCCTTTATGCATCCTCATATGGACATTTCCAAAACACTTTACAAACATGTTTTATCATGTAACTATAGCAAATGAGTAGTATTTGACTAAAAACCTAACATGAATGCTAAAAGCAAGTGTTATCTTAAATTAACACTGTATTTAGTGTATCATCCAGGCAAAACCCACTTTTTATACAAAAAATCTAATAAAAAGCCTTTTAAAGCACTAAAACATAGCATAAAAAAAAAGTAGTTTTATCTTTTATTTTCGTTTGGATTACAAATGACAACTTTAAATTATGATATTATAGACTCTTCATCACCTACACTGCTGAACTGCTCTCAATAACCCATATCCGAGACTTCAGAGATGGGGCAAAATTCCTCATTTCATTTAATCTGTGCCTCAATAAAGGAACGAAAAGGAATAAAATTCTGATTCTGTTGCAGTACAACTTTCTATGTATATTTACTTATTGATGTATATGCTGGTTCTGGCTGGGGTAGAGTTAATTTCCTTCCCAGAGGCTGGCGTTTGGGCTGTGTTGCGGTTTGTGTTGAACACAGAGTTCATAATAGAGAGATGTTTTTGTTATTGCTGAGCTTGCACAGAGCCAAGGCCTTTTCTGCTCCTTGTACACTGGGGAGGGAGTTGGGGGTGCATGGGAGGTTGGGAGGGGATACAGCCTGGACATGTGACCCCAACTGACCCAAGGAATATTCCAGACCATATGACATCATGCTCAGTATGTAAAGTGGGGGGAAGAAGGAGGAAGGGGGAACATTTGGAGTGATGGTGTTCATCTTCCCAAGTCACCGTTCCACAGGATGGGGCCCTGCTCTCCTGGAGGTGGCTGAATACCTGCCTGCCTTTGGGAAGGGCTCAATGAATTTCTTGTTTTGCTTTGCTTGTGTGCATGGCTTTTGCTTTCCTTGTTTAACTGACATTCTCTCAACCCAGGAGTTTTCTGGCTTTTACTCTTCTGATTCTCTCCCCAGTCCTGATGGTGGGGTTGTGAGCAAGCAGTTGCATGGAGCTTGGCTGCTGGCTGGGGTGAAACCACAACAATGTAACAAAGCCTCACTGAAAACAAGCAATGCATTTTAGAAGGTTGGTCTTAAATCATGATGCTCCCCATTAAAATAATAACATTCATATAACATACTCTTGGAATCATCATTCCATATTATTAACCATCTAAACTCAGTTGAAAACAAATTTTCCAATGACACATCATAAATAAGTCACCGTACCAATATTCTTTCAATCAGCATATCATAATACTGTTCAGCAAGCTGAGGACGACAGAGCACAAATCGGCCAAGAAGCTCCACAGCTGCTTCTCTTACACTAGTGGAGTTATCCATTAGCCGCCCATGAACTCCTCGTTGCATATCCAGCTAAAAAGGAACAAATAAAACACAAATCCAAAATAAGAATTAAAGATTTCTTTTAAGTTTGACAGAAGAATGCATATACGTGATGGATATTTCAAATTTTTTTACCCTGGCTAGAATACTGGGGTCTACAGCAACAACCTCAGACAGACACTTCATGGCTTTTGTTCGAACAGCAATTGCATTTTCACCAAGTACACGCAGAATCTAATAAAAGAACAAAAACAAAGATTCATTTGCTTTGGAAAGGTAGCAAACTGTTTAACAGGCAACAATGCAGCAGAATAACATGCAAATGAAGTAACTAAAACAAGAAGTCCCTTCAATTTAAACTCTACTTTTGCCATTCACTTGTGCCTTTCATCATGGTTCTTTCAATGGAAGAGATGGATTTGGGCACTATCATTTTAAGAATGGCTCTATATGCAGATCACTATAAGTAACAGAACTTAAACTAAGCTAAAGCAAACCAGCACCGGAGTCCAAACATGTTACCATGACAACATGTTAGTGCTCTTCTCCCAGAAATAGGAAAAAAAACCACACTGGTTAAACAACAGCTTCCAAAGTGACAGTAACATGCACTGCAAGCAAGTAATAAGCTGGCTTGTATTTTCAAATTAAGATCAATTTAATGAGTTAAGATCACCAGATGAGCATGTATCTGGCAGAAACTAAGAGATTTCAACATTTTGCAATTATTTTTTACTGTGTACATCTAGGATATTGATTTTGCCATCTACATCCATTAACAAATAAAATAATGCATGTACAATATGACATATAAAATGTATGCAAGAAAAAAAAATATAAGCACTTATGTCATTGATACAGAAAGCACATGGTGTTATTGTGGCCTGTTAAATACTCATGCTCAACAATGAACAGATATGGTACACTACCACAAAAGTGTTTGGAATCAGAAACCAACTGCATTTCACTGTACTAAGACTTCCAGCACAGTTTACCTGTGTCAAATAAATATCAAAGCTCTGGGCAAATGGCCTCATAGAGGCCAAGTAGCGAACAATCAAACATGCATCTTCATAGTCCACAGTATCAGAATTCATCCTGCAACAAATTCAAAGTTTTAATTAGGACGTGTTTAACAAAAATGATTAAAAATGTCAAATGCGTGGTTAATAAAGCACTGGTGCTCAAACGTACTTTAATGTACTGAACTGAGATGGAGCAGTTTTAATGATGCTGCGAAGAAATGTTTTGCGACCTTCCGCTCTGTGCATGATCTGCCCTGTGGTCTCAACATCTTTTGCATGAGTTCCTTCAGATGAGTCCTCATCCTTCTGAGATTTAATTGCTTTTTCTGTCTCCATAGTTGTATCACGGAACCACTGAGCTATATAAAACTTCCGAGAAAACTGGAGAAATACAGCAGGATACACAAAAACCAAAAAGAACAGATGTAGAAGAGTGAAATTAACGGCTATATGAGAATAAGTGAGTTTAATGCATCAGCCCTATTTCAGAAAACACAATCAACATTATACGTTAGGGTGACAATTTAATCGAATCTCTAATATGCATGACCAAAAATAGTTTTATTCAGTGCATGTTACTAAAATTATTTTTATATAAATTTGACATCAGAAAGCTGAAATTTACCACTAATGATGCATCAGTTTCTGTGTTCTCATCCAGATAATCTAGCAAAGCCTTTTGCAGCTGTTGAATTTCATCTTCTCCTCCTGAAACCTATTGGAAATAGAAAGATAGTTTTAAAATAGAATATTGCACAGTGGTAATTATCATCTGAAAATCTGTATGTCCACATATAAAATACACTGAAATTAATGTTCTGCAATTATCAATACAACTAACAATTTTTTAATCAATTACTTCTAACCTTTATAGAGATTAAACCAAATTAGACTGTAGCTCCAAAGTAAAAAAAGATTAACAGCAGAATAAGACTTGGTTTAAAACAGACTGACTGATTTGATTAATTTTAATTTTATGATCTTGTGTGAAGACCCTCTATTCCCAAGGAAAAACAAAGGGCTGAAATCACACAGAGTAGACTGAAAAAAGATTTAACCTATAAAAGGCATCATTAGCTCTCTCAACAATATTAAACACCGAAACAATGACTTTACAGGTGAACAAAGGATAAAAGGCAAAAAAGTCAAATGAACATAAATATGAAACACAGACAAGAGTAAAAACATATGGGAAGTGTCAAAGAAATAAAAATAAATTATCCCTCTGCAAAATATTTGGTATAAATGTTTTCAGGTTTAAAACATCAATACAGAGAAAGTACAGCAAGTATGCTCAATTCATTAAGCAAATAATTTACAGAGGTTATTTCCAAACACCCCTGAACTCTAGCACTAAAGAATCATACTCTCTGAGACTCAAGTTTCTATCAGGTCAAAAACCTTGAGAACAAACATACATTTTATAAAAATTCCACTTAGTGCATAAAGTCTATCTACAGAATAGGGTAATATTAATTTTCCTGTGTAGCACTTTTAAGATGCACAAAAAGGATTACACATGAAATATTATTCTGAGAACTATGCATCAGATTTGTAAATACCTAAAATGTATGAATGTTAAAACCAGAATATTTTTTTACAAGAGGCTATTTTATAGGAAATATGTATATCCTGATCTCTTAAATAATTCTAGCCTACGCAAATTAAACAATGATTTTGTATATGACCATCAGACAATGTACTTTTCCCCATATAGGGGTTAGAGATCAAATCAGTATCAATTAACTTGTTAATGAATCAGAAACTAACTTTCTCAACACCTACAAGACAGCATAAACCCAAAACCATAAAACACTCTTTTTTCCTTAGTATTATACTGAAATGTGCAGGTCCTTGCAATTGTTGATGCTACAGCAGAAAAAAGGGGGTTTTTCCCCTCAAATTAATGAGTTCAAGAATTCAAAAGACGTCTACAGTAGATATAATACTAATGTAGGTTTATTAATTTATATTTGGCACTCTATGATGCGCAAATTGTGATTTGAAAGTCTGGCCTTTTACCAATGTTAAATTCTGTGGATAAAAAGGCTGAAAAAGTTGCTTGATGAACCTTAACTGCCTAACTATTTTAAAAAGTAAAAAACCCAGAACAAGCAGAAAGAAACTGTGAAGCCCTCAACAAATCATATTCAATATTGATAATAAAAGTAGAAGAATATTTTCTGGCTTAAACTTCTTCAGCTACAAAACACTTTTCTTCTTCAGCAATAAAACCTGTAACTTAGAACCATCAACTTCTGTATGAACAGCATAGATTGAGAATCTTGTCACAGATGTAGCACATAATATAGCTTGCAAACAACAGCAAGTGGAAAAAGGTACAAGTCCAGAAGATCAGCATATCAAGAGATAAATTAATGAAAAGCATGCACAAGTGTTCAAATCAACTTGACAATCTATGACAGATTTCTATTAAAAAAATCTGTTTAAAAATGTCAAAACAGAACAGATTTTCTCTTAAATCTAATTATACAATTCATGAGTCCAAACCACAACAGACAGAGTTATAAGCACTCATCAATCACTGGGAATTATCCTGGTAATGATATCAGAGGGTAGAAGGAAATATCAAACAGTCTAAGTATTCAATTTAGCAGGAAAGAAAAATTTGCAGAGATATAAGTTCATTTCTGAATGAAAAGAATAATTTACGATATTTCTAATGACTAAAGCCGAATATGTCTACCAATGGATCTTATTTTCTTGCCATTTGAGCAACAAAGTGAAGCTTAGGTGTCGTGCACATATTCAAGTAGTTATTTGTTCATATGTTACAAATCACTTATAAACAACACAGTCTACCCTGAGTGATTGTACTGTATAATATACACTTTTCACAATGCCATCATTTATGTTAAGCTTCCTGAGTAACTGAAAAAAGCTTTTAGTGCTCAATTGCCCACAGCTATTTTATTTTCTGTGGATGCCAATGCCTAGTTTCTGCCTGATCATGTAAAAAACTCAAAACAAATAGAAAAATTCAGGTCACCACTAAGGTATGTATCTTTTTAGAATATCTTTCAATATTATTATATAACTTCTGGAGATAAGGAAAGAGAAAAGGATTCTTCTAAAATATTTCCCTATGAAGTTTAATGTACAATTGTCAAAATCACTGCAAACGGAGAATTACACCCCCTTAGCACATAGAAGTATAAATTATAATCAAACATGAACATAAAGATTTGACACTATACATAGTCAAATATTCCAACGGACAAAAGTCATGGGAAGTATCAGCCTCATGAAGGAGTAGA
Organism: Serinus canaria; assembly: GCF_022539315.1. Classification (NCBI taxonomy): domain Eukaryota; kingdom Metazoa; phylum Chordata; class Aves; order Passeriformes; family Fringillidae; genus Serinus; species Serinus canaria. The sequence goes on from NC_066342.1 coordinate 13,493,785, forward strand.
TGAATTTTGATACTTTATCTGAATGCCTGTAAATTGCATGAGTTTTACCTTCAAAATAAGTCCGTAACAGTCATCATAAAATACATATAGTAGATCTGGAGTCTTTTCAGGGAAACCACCTTGATACGACTACTCAACTTTAGATCTCATCATGCTGAGAACAATTAGTAGTTCAGACAGAAAAGTATTGCATCCATACGAAATATAAAAGTTCACATTTTTAAAAATACCCATAAGGCCCAAGATTTTCTTAATGTACTACAGAGAGCCCAAATGCACATACTGCTTTGTTAATTGCTGGCAACCTTGCAGATTTGGAAACATTTTGATAAGGAGCATTAACAGAAATGCAAACATGTATTCTCCAATGAAAGATATATGCAATTCTAGTAAATAAAACCCCACAAAAATAACAACCCCCCCTACACACACAATCAATATCAGTTCTATCACATAAAAACTAACCTTATAGGCCTAACAGTTTAACTCTCAAAAGTCTCTATATGAGTACCATAAGCTCAATTACCATTTTGCAATAGGAAATGCACATACATGCATGCACATACATGCACACACACACAAATATATTTTAAGGCCTCTTAAGATATAATCCAACTGTCACTCCATTATTTCATCTATATCCTCACCAGAAAATTTGTTTTACCATTTTAATTACCTATTTAAAATGATCACTAGGAAGATGGTGTGAGAAAGACATGAATTAACAAATGTGATACTTATAAATTGAGTATATTTGATTCAGAAATCTGAACAATGATGAAAACTCATTCCTCATAATGCCAGCTTTTTGCACATCTTTAAAATGCTTAGGCTTTTAAATAGATACATCTCAATCCAACTGGCATGGGATCTTTCACACACCTGTTTGAGTATTCTGGCTATAGAACCTTGATCCATTTTGCTAGTAACTGCATCTTTCCTGAGTCTTGCAGCTACAGTTCCAAGATAGTCAAGCGATGCAACTCTTAATGCCATTTCTGTAGATTTGTTACTGAACTGGTGAACCTAAGAAAAGCAGAATAAGCTGTTATAAAAACTATTTATTTCTGCAACTGAGATTCTTCTTACAAGACAGTTTGACCTTATTAAAAAGTCCCACCTGATTTTGATGCTGCTTAAAGTTATGTAATTTACTATTACATCACAGATACAGTCCTCTACTTTAGAATAATGTTTTTTTCCTTTATTGAGTCTTGTGCCTTACAAATACGCCTGTTATAAAAATATATATTTTAAAAAAACTAAAATAAACCAGACATCTAGTAAAGCAGATATTCTTCGCAATAATATAGCACCATAATACATCTTTCTCATTATTTACACAAGTATAAAGAAAGCTACATTTTACCAGGAACATGGCCATAAAATATTTTCCAAATAAAAAGCTCAAAGTACTCTATTAATTGCATTTTAATACTGAAGAACAACTCTCAGAAAACATTACTACAAAAATATTCACATTCTCTAAAATGTCACAATCTGTAAGTAAATGTACCACTTTCAGACCAAACCTATAAAAGACCAAACTACTTAATTGTTTTCAGGTTCTGTGCTAAAGGAATAGTTCAGAGAAGTATGGGACTGGGAGAGCAAAGTCCCTCCCACTCTAAGTGAAGATCAGGCTCATGACCACCTGAGGAACCTGAATGTCCATAAAACCTTAGAGAACCTTCCAGTTCCTGAAAAGGGCCTGTAAGAAAGCTGGAGAGGGACTATTTGCAAGGGCATGGAGTGATAGGACAAGGGGGAATGGCTTCCCACTGCCAGAGGGCAGGGTTAGATGGGATATTGAGAAGAAATTTTTCCCTGTGAGAGTGGTGAGGCACTGGCACAGGTTGTCCAGAGAGGCTGTGGCTGCCCCATCCCTGGAAGTGTTCAAGGCCAGGTTGGACAGGGCTTGGAGCAACCTGGTCTAGTGAAAGGTGTCCCTGCTTGTCCACTGCAGGGGTGTGGAATGAGATGAGCTTTAAAGTCTCTTCCAACCCAAACCATTCTGTGATTCTATGAATAACTACAGGTATTAGTCTGACTTTTTTCCTAATGAATATGAATGAAACTATTGGATAGCATCCAAAAAAGGGTAATGAAGATGGTGAAGGGTTTAGAGGGGAAGCCGTACAAGAAGTGGCTGAGGGCATTTGGTCTCTTCAGCCTGGAGAAGAGGAGACTGAGGTCAGACCTCATTGTGGTCTACAACTTCCTTGTGAGGGGCAGTGGAGGGGAAGACACTGATCTCTTCTCTGGTGACCAGTGACAGGACCTGAGGGAATGGCTGGAGCTGTGTCAGGGAGGTTTAGGTTGGATATCAGGAAAAGGTTCCACCCTCAGAGGGTGGTCAGGCACTGAACAGGCTCCCCAGGGCAGTGGACACAGCCCCAAGGCTGCCAGAGCTCAAGGAGTGTTTGGACAATGCTCTCAGGCACAGGGTGGGATTGTCAGGGTGTCCCGTGCAGGAACAGGAGTTGGACTCAATAATCATTGTGGGTCCCTTCCAGCTTAGCATATTCTACGGTTCTATGAATATCTAAACTTATTAGATGCTATAGAATGGCATTTTTTAATGTGGAAAATGTCATGGAGTATTAGAAGAGGACATTAATGAGAAACTGTATACATATGACCTTTACTAAGTTCCATATCAATGATCTTCTGACCTAAATTTTATTTTCTATGTATTACATAATAGTGATACATGTAAGAATATCCTTACATGCTGCATGCATGTGTCAACAATCAGAAAACACTCCTGCAATAGTTTGAGCTGAAATAAACACATTTTATCGTAATAAGAAATAAATTAATATAATAGTTAAGAACAAATATCCCTTACCAATAGTCTTCCTAATAAGCTAAGTAGCAACTCTGCAGCTGGCCATTCTGGTTTATTGACTGTGGAAAGAAGATCTTGAATAAAGTTCTCAAACAGTGGTCTGTAATCTTCTTCCCCTTGTTTACTGCCACATCTGTTTAAATCAAAATGCATGTTTGCAAGTGAATTTAAGAGGCATTTAAGCTTTTCTTTTGATGCAAAGAGAACTAATCCTATTTTTAGCCAGAAAACCAGTTTTATGCAATTCTAAAAAAAAATAAAAATCCAAACTATTAGCAGAAAAATTGTTTTTTTCCATTTACAGACAAATAGTTCAAACATTTATCACTCCAAGTTGCACTGCAAATCAAGCAGTTAATCCAGGGTAGTAGAATTTTGTTCCTAAGGTTTTTTATTTATTGTTTTGAGGTAAAGTCTGCATTAATTTGGATAAACAAAGTAGGTAAAATTCCAAAGCTCAAGCTAGAGTGGGGTATTTAGAAGGTGTTGTATCCTAAAACCTGGTCTGACTTAACTCACAGTGATAAGGCATCTCAGTATTATGTTCCAGAAAGGTTAAAATCAGAATATTAAAAAATCAAAAGATAACATATGTGATAGTGTTTCACCTATATGTGGCATCCCTAACTTTAATTATATCAGAAGTATGCAGAGAAATGGCTAGGTAGCTCATAAACAGCGTTTTGGCTTAACAACAGAAATCAACATGATAAAAACCTCAGGACTTCTTCTTAAAAATCCTTTGGTTATTCAGATTTGTTTTTTTTCCCTGCTGAGCTATTGACATTCCTAACTTTACCTAAATGAAAGTAATTTTAGGGTTTTTATATTTTGATCATTTTGATGACTGAAATAATCTGGTTTCATCACTTAAATATTTACTCAGCCTTCTCTTCCATGTTTCAAATGAGCAAAAAGATCCGTGACAAAAGGATCCTATATAAATTATCAGACAAATTCTTAAATGTGTTCTTAAACTCTGCAGACTGTTCCATAAAATTTTTTTTCCAGACAGGTAGCTCTCTCAGAGATCTATAAAATATATTGTTATAAGTAACTTTATTAGTAGTCATTTAGGATTGCAAAGTGGTTTGGTTTGTCTTAAGGTGTGACATTTTATTTGGAGTTGGTTTCATCAATATACCAAAGAATGCAACAGTACTTACTTCTTAAGGAAAATAGAAAGGAAGTTTTGTGCTGTTCTCATGGCTGTTTCATATGAGTTAGTCATAAGCACATCTTGATCCACCTAAAAATAACAAGATGTATTTTTCTAATATTTTAGCATGCACAGAAATATAATTTCCAGACCAGCATTTCTCATTCATCAAATAATTAGAGCTGGCATAAAATTAAAAGGCTTGATTGCTAGAACACCATCATAAAATATTATACCTACAAAGTCATTCCTGTAGCAAAAAAAAAAGAATTATGGCTCTTAAAAAAAAAACTTACTTTTTTGTTTGATTCCTCCTCTGAATTAGAATCTTTTTCTGTTGATGGCAAATGCACCACACACTGAATAAGCTGTAGAACTAGTGCTGTTACCATCTGAATATACATAGGCTCTCCATCAGTGTCACTGCTGTTTAATCTGTTAATAAGACAGCATTAGCACTAAAACTAAACAAAAAAACAAAAAAAAAAACCCAAACCAAACCAAACCAAACAAAAAAAAAAAGCAGATTTTTTTTGTCCTAAATAACATCTTTCTAAAATAATAATCAAAGCTAGGAATCTGTGTTATACACATTTGTCTTATCATCTGCTCTCTTATGTAGTGAAAGATTTGGTCTAACTAAAATGGTAAGCATTATTCTCAGTCCAAAGAGATGAACTGAAACAGCTCACAGATGGGACATCAGAGTGTCAGTAAAGTTCAGCAGCAGAAAAATCTTCAGAAATATTTAATAAATCAAACACATCCATGCAAAGGCACTTACTAATAGGCTGATTCTGTATAATGCCATATCCATTTCCAACACAACATTAAAAAAAATAGACCAATAGACCAAGCTTGTAATAATAATTTATTACGTATATATTATTCAATGTATCTGAATTGTGCAGGAATTTTAAATGAGAAATTAGTGACCATGACCTGGACTGGCTTCTAGAAGAGTTACACCTATGGTAATCTCAGGTACTGCAAGAGACAATAAACTTTAGTATGCAAGACTGTCTTTTAAGTTGGTATGACCAGCATGAATACACTCTACCTCACATTTCTCCCTTTCCAAGTGACTTAACCTGATAAATAGTGTGGTGTTTACTACCCATATGTACATCAACACCACTTAATGTTGCCTTTAACAATATGAAAAGGTGATAATCTCTGACATCATTCTCCCTTAATTATCAAAATAATAACTGGACACAAAACAGATTGCAATTATCTTTATATAGTTATCTCTAACTACTTGTACAGAGAGAATATTTTCCTGTAAAATTTTAGGTAAGCTGCACCCTTTATGACTATAGCCACAGACAGGGAATGTCCTTCAACAAGTTAGAGCTAGGGCTCTAGAGATAAGCAGTGCAGTCACGGCCTTGAGACAGTAACTTCCTTATAGTAAAGGTCCCAATTCAAAGAGGGTATTTACCATTTATGCTTCCATGCCTAACACCTTCCTATTTACTAGATCTCTCTGATGTCTATAAACAAAACAATAGGAAATACTAGGAATAAGCACTCATGTTAACATTAGAATTGCTGAATTCAACTTCAAAGTTTCCATAAATTTAATTTTCCTGGATATTTCCTGTTCATCCACCCTGGGTCAGGCAACCTATTTCATTGACAACTTGTCTGTCTCCAGGGAAAAGATGTATGGAAGCAAGGAACAAAATCAATAGTAAAACCAAATGTTTTAGAATAATTTGCAGCGCCCAACCTCAATTTTAATTAAAATCCATCCCAGGTTAGGTTCTTTCTCTAATTTAACCTGAAACTATACTATTATTCAGAAGATGCACTGAAATCCAGCTGAGGCACTTGAAAGACAGTTAAAGCGAACTGAGTAGTTTCTAAATGAGACTCAGTCAAAGGAGTATTAGATTGATTTCATGGAAAGAGTGCTCTGAGGATGTCCTCAAAGAAATTCAGCCACAATTTTCCTATTATGCTTTAGCAATGACATTGTATAACATCCATATAAACAGAACCAAAGAATTTTCCAAGAAAAAACTTTTGAATTCATAATAACATTACAGTAATTTACATACTTAGTGAGACAGATAAGATATTGCAATTAGTTTATGTTGGGGTTTAGGATCCTTTCCTTTCTTTCTCGAAAAGAATTTTTCCCCATATGTGTTGCTAGGAGACAATAATGACCATGTACTTAAGAGACAAAAGAAGTGGCCACAGATCAGGGGAGGGGTGCAGCTGGTTACTCTCTCTTTTTACCTGGGGGTTTCTCTGGGAACGGCAGAGATACCGCGAGTATGAAATTGGGCTGGGGAAAAGGGGTTGGGTGCAGCCCCTAGCTCTCTTGTGCTCACGGCATTGGGGGGGAGAGGCGGGGGGGGGAAGAGGCTGCTGTTGCTGTGAGGAGAATGCATCACCACTGCGGGGCTCCATATCCCGCTGCCTTTCTTCTACTGTGAGTGGAGCTTTGCTCATAACAGTGGCCGTTGCACTGAGACCTCATTAACACTCTACTTCACCAAAGAAATGACCCCTCACCATCGAGCCCCTTTCCCCCCCAAGGGAGCCTGCTGTGCTCAGGAGTGGGGCTGTTGCTGCCCAGCCCCCTGCCATATCTTTGCTACTGCTCCAGGTTTTTGCTACACTGTATGTAGCCCCAGCATCCCCTGCCTGCCAAGATGTTCCGCGTTCCCAGCTACAGCTGCGGAGTTTCTGATACATCTCATCTACCAACCCCGGATTTTGCTCGTTCCTGCCATGCCAACTTGCTACTTCCGAGAGTCTTGCTGGGGCACGGGGATTGACTGCGCCTGGGGGTTTGTAAAGCAAGCCCCTTTCCCATCCCTTCCCGTCTCGGCCAAGCTGCCATTAGCCGTGTGGTCTTCCAAGCTTGCACCACAGCGCCCCCTGCAGCTGTGGGGGAATCATCACACCTGCCCTGCCCACTGGAAGTCACCAGCGCCCCTGCCAGCTGTGACCATCACTACACCAAAGGGGAAATTATTTAAAGAGCAGGAAGAGACAGTTTATTGGGTTTTCTGCTCTTGTTTGTTGTTGTTACCATTGTTGTTTGTTTGCCTTGTTATACATATACATACTAGTAAAGAACTGTTATTCCTTTTTCCCATATCTTTGCCTGAAAGGCCCTTAATTTCAAAGTTATAATAATTTGGAGAGAAGGGAGTAATATTTTCCATTCCAAGGGAGGTTCCCACCCTCCATGGCAGACACCTGTCTTTCAAACCAAGACATTTTGGAAGCAGGCATAAATATGATAGCATAAGAAAGTGATTATTACAAAATACATTTGTCAGACAATTCTGCTCTCACTGTAGAGGTTTTGAAATATCAGCCTCTTAACAAAACAGAGCTCATGGAGTCATGGATTTTTAAAGAACAAGTTAACACTGAAGCCTAAAATCCTACATCTAAAAAACTGTAAATGTTGCTGTCTACAAATTATCAATCTATGTCAGAATTTACCTGAAATTTCTCAAACTCCTCTTGCTGGTTGGTAGTCTTGCGAGAGAAGTGAAAATTTCTTCTAGTATTAGCTGTCTATGTTTTTCATACCTGGAGAACACCTATTTAACAGTAACATAATTGTTAAAAAACTATTTGTTGTTACATAAAATATCAATTGTTAAATAGATTTAAAAAATTATATATAGAAAAATACTCTTTACATGACATTTAAATAAATTATATTTAATGCATACCTTGCTTTAAATGCATTGCTTTGTTTTTTCAAAGCAAGCATTTCTTTATAAAATACATAAAACCCTTTTCAAATATAGCTTTGTTAATCTTCAAATAGCATAAATGTGTAATAGCTCTTAAAAATATAATGTGTTTTAAATTTTGTTGCCAATACTACAATACACTGAAAGTCAAACAGTGTAAGGCTAAGCTATCAGACTCCAGTATAGAGCAAAAGTCTGTGGTAACATTCATTAAATGAGAACACATGTATAGTTTTAGAGCACATTTGAGAAAACTAAGCTTTGATGTTTGCCTGACATGACATATTAATTCAATTTATGGAGTCAGGATTGTAGAGTTTGCCTCTCCTTTTGTTCAGACAGAATTACTTTTATAAATACCAGAGTACATAATCTTTACAAAGATGAAAAACTTTCACTTGAACAAACACATCTGTGTTGCACTGCAGTTTTCCTGAAAAAATATTTTATCTGCCCCATGAATTTTTCCCATAGCCACCTCTTCTGAGGAAAAGAACTTGTTCTATTATATAGTTCTATTATATATTATATAGGGTGTTGTATTGCACTAAATAGTTTATTTAGTTGTTGCACTGGTGATGGGCAATTTCTACTGAACATGTTGGGTAAAGTAGATGGGTTTTCCCCCTCCCTCATCACATGGTCTCCCCCTCACACACCCCCTGTTATACACACCTGGTCTGTCCCACAGGTACTTCGCCCCTCCCCAATGGCATCCCATTGGCTCTGGTTCTCTCTCCCCCGCCCCTCACCCCCTAGGGTATAAAACCTCCTGTGTGAGAGTTCCAAGCCCTATTTTTTACCTGGGTGACCCCATCACCTGTGTCCTGCCCCAAGCCAATAAACAGGATACTTGCACCCACATGGAGAAGAGCGCCTCTCGTCTTTTACTTTCGTCTATGCGGGTCCGTGTGGGCTAGAGTCTTAAGCTAGCCGGATTGGACTCATATAAGGCCCAGGAAAAACACAGATTGCTGCAATAGAACTATCCTACTAGTTCTATGGCTTATACCATTGCATAAACTAATCTTAACAAAGGAGGTAAGAAAAATTACACTGTTAAGATTTCTTAAGATGAGAAAGAACAGGTAAGAGGAAGGGGTTTATGTTTACACTTTAAACAGCATAACCAAAATAAAGTAAATTCCTTGGCTTATGTAGGCTATTCTTCCTGTAGAGTACTCTGCAAATGGGAGGAGCTCAAGTAGCTTTAATATTGTTCCTAGATTTTGATACCAAACTGTAAAACCATGCAAGAATAAAATTAGTTCTAAGCTCTAATACTCTACCAGCAAAAATATAGCCTATGTAAATGCCCTAATAACTCTCAGAAGAACATGAAACTACTGAAAATTAAAAATTACTTACTGCAGTCACTAATTTGATGGCACACAGCTGTAGTTCACTGACATTTTCTACAAAGAAAGGTGTTATTCCCATAGATGATATCTATCAAGAGAAAGAAGTTATTGTAAGTATATTTGACTATTAAACTGATATTTATGCATTTTCACAAGTAGATTATTCATTCATCAGGTAAGGTATTCAACAACATGTATTCATTCATATGGTTTACAAATAAAGTTATTAAAAGATATTTTAATACACTCAGATTCAACTTTTCTTAAGTGTACAATAAAAGCTATTTAAGATGTGAACATTACTACAGAACAAACTAGTCACTACTGTTAATAATTCAAAAGTTTGTACTGGTTGCATATTTCATGTCATTGAGACAATTACATTTTACAGTCTCTGGAAAAAGAAAAAAATTCTCAGACAAAAATTTTTCTAATAAAACTTACTTGAAGAATAGTTGTATCAGTGAGAAGCTGTATCTCTAGCAACTCTGACAAACTGCTGACAATGTCACAAACTTTGTTATATAACATCACTATTACTCTTTGCTTGTGGGTGGAACACTTGGCACGTTTTGCTTTTGAACTTAAAACACCACCTAGAAAATAAAAAATATCTTTAATTTTTTCAGTATTTCACATCAGATATTAGAAAGATTATAATCTTCCTCAAAAAATGTCTCCAAAACAAGTCCATGACTACAGCTTTGTAAATGAAATTTTTTTACAAAAGAAAAACTATTTAGTAAAATCGGCTGGAAAGTAAGAATTTCATATTTTCATAATTGCTTTGAATTCTGGATACAAGATTCTTAAAACCGTTTTTAAATACCTGCACCTCAAGATATGCATATGACAACAAAATGCAAAACATTTAGCATACTAACCACCATGAGGATCCACTCTATACACAGGATCATACTGAGGATAGAGAGTGTTTTGCAAATGAAATTTTGTGTATTGAATAACTCTTTCTATTACATCTTCAATATATACAGCTTTAGGCATATTTGGTGATGTCATAATATTGATAGCAGTAAGACAAGCATCAGCAGATTTTGTCACTCTCTCCATAATAAGATCTCTCCATAATCTCTCCTCATCTTCAGTGTCATTGTTCTGTAACAGGTGATAGAAAACAAGACTGTAAACAAGAAGTTAAATTTTTTTCCTTACCAAGTAAAATATAACATTATTTTAATACACTTACATACACACATACAAAATGCAGTATTACCTTTATGATACAAAAATAGTTTGGTTTAGAAATCAACAAATGTTTGTTTTACTAGCAAAAGGTTTGTAACCCTGTTGGGGATTAGGTTTCTTTCCTTTTCAGTATAGAATTTTTTCCCATAATTTGCTAGGAAACACTAACAACTGGGTATTTCAGAAAACAAAATAAGTGATCAAGTTCAGGGGAGGAGGGGATCTGGTTGCAGTTCTCTTATCTGGGAGTTTCTCTCAGAGGGGTAGAGAAAGCACAAGAATTAGGCACGTAAAAGACGGGGCTGGGGCAGCTGCTAGCTCTCTCTCAGCTTTGGAGGAGGACGATCAGAGCTGCTGCTTGGGGAAGGGAATTCACTGCTGCTGCCGAAGCCCAGCCTGGAGCTGCTTCTTCTGCTGTGAGGTGAGCCTCTGCTTGTGTGAGCAGCCACCGAACTGGGACCTTATTAACACCTACCTCACTAAAAGAGGGACCTATTACCATCTGCTTGGGTGCCCAGGATCCTGAGCTTGCCTCTCCCTGCCCTGCTGGGAGCCGGTCTGCTGCTGCTCCGCCCCCACTGCTTCTTCGGCACTGCTCCAAGTTTTTGCTGCACTGTAGCCCTGCACCCCCTGCCTGCTGAGACATCCTGCTGGCCCAGCTTGCTGCTTCTGAGAGTCCTGATGGGGTACTGGGATCAACTGCCCCAGGGGTTTGAGAAGCAAAGCCTCTCTTCCATCCCTTCCCATCTCGGTCAAGCTGCCATTACCGCATGGTCCCCGAGCTCACGCCACAGCGCCCCCTGCAGCCGCATGGGGATCATCGCACCCGCCCTGCCCACCGGGAGCCACCAGCGCCCCTGCCAGCTGTGACCATCACTACACCAAAGGAGAAAGTGCCTGCGGCTGAGAAGGCTGTTGCTGGGTTCCTGGTTCTGTTTGTTCTTAATGCTGTAGTTGTTGTTGTTTGTTTGCTTTATTATACATACTAATAAAGAAATGTTATTTCTATTCCCATATCTTTGCCTGAGAGCCCCTTAATTTCAAAATTTTAATAATTCGGAGGGAAGGGGTTTACATTTTCCATTCCAAGGGAGGCTCCTGCCTTCCTTAGCAGACACCTGTCTTTCAAACCAAGACAAACCCTAAGTTACAGGTCTTCAATATCTCACTGTGTTCTTCTAGTAAATCACAAAGAAGCTTTCTGTGTATCATTGGGAAGCACTATGAAGGAAGACTGTCACATTCTCTATTTGATAATTATGTACCTTAATCAAAATCTAAACTCATTCATCTAGTGTTTTCTTCAGTGGCTTATACATACCAGTTGCTGCTTTGATCAGTCTAATTTTTGCCACTAGAGAGAATTCTTACACAAAAAGACTGTTAAGTCACACAAAACTCATGAAAATACAACTTTCTCCAGAGACCAACTCATCTATATCAGTGGGTTTAAAACATGTCTTATCAAATATGACCATATAAGGACTCAATGATCCTTGGGGGTCCCTTCCAACTCAGCAGATTCTGTGATTTAGATTTGGCACAGGGTATGGAATCTCTGTATTTCTGTGTTTGCACAATTCATAAAACATACATGAGGTTAATTATGACCACACAGAACTACTGAAATATTGTAATAATGTTATTAATAGCAAAACCAAGTGAAATTTTTAATAACTTCTCTGGTACAGAGAAAAATAATCTTTCTTGCCTGTATAAAAGCACAGGCTGTTATATTTCTTCCACTGTGGAAGGAATGTTTTATGGACACATAGAAAAGTAGAAAATAAATGCCCAATAGTGCAAGTTACACCAGTTACCATGAATATCTCAGGATGAAACTATAATACTTAAAATTAGGTCCAAAGATAACCTAATTGCTCTGATTACATGTTTACTATAGTAAAACATACTGAAATAATAAACTATAATTTTACTTCAAATCTTAAAATTTGGCAATCTTTTAAGCACATGCATATTAAATCAGGAATTCATTTCAGACACATGCAGTATTTGAAACTATCACAATATAGGACTCAAGTGAAGAAAACCCTATTCTACACAATGGTGTGAAACAATGTAATTTGAAAACTCACATGGTTAAATAATGTGGAAAGCTTTGATCCATCTTGAATATTCTTCTCCAAAATATTCAAGACTTTTACTGTTTTATCTGATGAGAGCTAAAACAAGAAACAAAACACATCAAGCAACTGTAGAACATAAAGGCTTCCAAATTGTGGAAAAAAGTCCAATCTAAGTATTGGATCTTGATTTGTCAGGTTTCTGACACAGCATGCTTTAGAATGCTGATAATAGAATTAAACTAGTGAAAATATGTTCTAAGACTGCAATCAAACTTAATTTTCAACCAGAAAAATACATAGAAATATATTTTAAATTGCATAACTGTAATTATTGTTGTATAGTTATATGCTTTTGCATTTGCTTCTAGAAACAGAAATTTACCATATCTGAGTATCAATCCCAAATTCTAGCTGACTATATAGATCTTTATTAAGACAAAATCCTAGTCCTATGGACAAGCAGAAATAAAATTCCCTGATACTTGAGTTCTAATAAAAAGGAAACGTATTCTCAATAACAGTTAATTTTAAAAATTAGCATGTTGAAAAAAGTAACTCAAATTCACTTGCTGATGTTCTACAGAATTGCGATTAAATAATCTGTAGAATACGCTTAACTCCAGAAGAATTAGTTTCATTCATCCAGATACTATTGGTGCTCACCTTTAGAAGCAACAAAATTCTGATTTTATGCATACATGTAAGTTTTATGTGAATAAAACAGGTAACAGAGGTTACGGGTGAGAACTATCAGGAAACAGAAACACTCAGGCTAATATCATGCTACAAAGGAAGGTAGAGAGACCATAGAAAGAGCCATGAAGAACATCTAAATCTCAGACTAAAGAAAACCCTTCAGCGTGACTTGTATAAGTGGATTCACAGACACTTCATAAACATAAAAAATGGCAATGAGGAGGTAAAGTAAGAATTTAATACAAGACTGGCCAAAGCCGATAGTTCTAGGAAGATAAGGAAAGCAAGAATACTGTTTCTAAAGGTGTGATACCAACAGTTTGTGCCAACAGAAAGTTCCCCTGAACAGAAGGTGGGAAGAGTATGGAAAAGAAATCACAATATGCAGTCTACAAAAAATTATTCTTGTTATTAACTTAAGCATTAAATCTTTAAAGTTTGAAAGGACTCTTAGGAGAGAGGAAGGGAGTGGGCAATTCAGTGTGATGCTGGATGGACATCAGATATTTACATTGCACTAATGGCATATATCAGCAAGGGTGGATTTTTTGACTTTGCCAGCAGGTTCTGTTTTACTGTGGTTGCTCAACAGTAGCTGTAAGGAGCAAATTATGTGCTTTTGTGAAAGTAGATTAATTATTAGATTTTACTGCTCAGGAATGTGTTACCTATTGGCATATAGTGCTCTGAGTCAGCCCTAACACAGAGGACCATTTAAGTCTTGGCTTCAGAGACAGTAACAGTTAAGATGTGGGAACTTTTTAAGCACTTCAGCAGAAGCACAACTGTTCACAGTATTTGTCACAGATACACCTGAAGAGGGTGGAATATTAGAGGGGGCACAATTTTTTCTATGTTTAACAAAATTAAATGTTCAAAAAGAGTTAAATACTATGAAGATGTACCTTGTCCATAATGCCCATTGCCTTGATTTTTGCAGATTCACTCCCCAACTCACTAAGCTGATGCTTTCCCAGTAGCAGTTCTTGTGGAATCTCATCATCATCACCTTAAAAGAAATTAATTAAAAATTATCAATCACATTTCTAATAAGACTTCAAGGAAACTAGTATTTAAGAGTCAATATGAAAAAGCCAACTGAAGAAAAAGAAATCATTTTCCAAATAGCTAGCATATCATAGTTCCATCTAATGAAGACTGATGATGACAACTTTTGGTGGTGTTAAAATGACTACTTGTTAAATACGACTGAAAGACATAGATTAAAAATATTTTTAATCCAAGGTTGTAGACACCATAGCTGTAGTGATTTGCTTATCAAGTTGCTCCCTTTGTTCTAGTTCTAAAACATTAACAAATGATCTGTTATCCATTTCAAAATAAAGTCATGTTGGTCAACCTGAGCTACTTCATCAGACACTTATGCTAAATTGGCTTAGTTTCTACTGAAATGGATAAGGAGCATATAGTGATTCAGTGCCCCATCCATAAGAGAATAAGCACTCTGCTGCTGAATTGAATAATCAATCTCTGTCGGGCCAAAGGCCACAACAGATGCAAAATTATGTGCCTCGGAAATTACCGGTGTATTTGGTGTGTATGTCCAGGTTTTGGTAGCAGGGGGACTAGAGGGGTGGCTTCTATGAGAAGCTGCTGGAAGCTTCCCCCATGTCTAACAGAGACAACGCCAGCTGGCTCCAGAATGGACTTGCCACTGGCCAAGGCTGGGTCAGAGATGGCAGTGATGCTGCAGGGATAATGTAGTTAAGAACAAAAAAAAGTTATTGTGCAGATGTAATTGGGGCGAGAAAAGAGTGGGGTGAGAATATGTGAGAGGAACAACTCTGCAGACACCAAGGTCAGTGCAGAAGGAGGGACAGGAAGTGCACCAGGTGCCAGAGCTGAGATTCCCCTGCAGCCCATGGTGGAAGACCATGGTGAGGTAGCTGTGCCCTTGCAGCCCAGGGAGGGCCACAGGAATGCAGAGATCCACCTGCAGCCTGTGTAGGAGCCCATGCTGGAGCAGGGGGATGCCTGAGAGGAGGCTGTGACCCCATGAAATGCCTGTGCTAGAGCAGGGTCCTGGCAGGGACCTGTGGACACGCGGGGAGAGGAGCCCACACTGGAGCAGGTTTCCTGGTAGGACTTGTGACTGTGAGGGACCCACACTGGAGCAGGCTGTGCCTGAAACCAACCCCATGTAAGAGTGACCCATGTTGTAGCAGTTTGTGGAGAACTGGAGCCCTTGGGAAGGACCCATGTAGGAGAAGTTTGTGGAGAACTGTTTCCCATGGGAGGGACCCCATGCTGGAGCAGGGGAAGGACTCCAGCTCCTGTCCCTGAGAAGTGTCAGGAGCAATGGGCAATGAACTGACCATAAACCCCATTCCTGTTTCCCTGCACCACTGTGAAGAAGGAGGAAGATCTGAGAAAGTGGGGGCAAGGTGTTTTTAAGGTCTTATTTTACTTCCCATTATTTTGCTCTGATTTTGTTAGCAATAAATTCAATTAATACCTCTAATTCAAGCCTGTTTTGCCCGTGATGGTATTTGATGAGGGATCTCTCTAGGTCCTTATCTCAACCCATGAACCCTTTGTGAATTTTCTCTCCCCTGTCCAGCTGTGGAGGGGAGTGAGAGAGAGGCTTTGGTGGGTGCCTGGCATCCAGCCATCTTACATTAGCATTCTTTACAAAGATACGTTTGACAGAAGATACCCTAATGATGTCCCAAAGAGGTATCCTTTCCACTCCAAGGGACTATTATTTGTCTCATTGTGATTTATGTCCCTTTTGGATTCTTCAGGGAGGAACGGGGATATTTTTCCTGTAGTAGCAAATGAAATTGGAAAGGTAAATGCCTCCACTAAAGGTAGAAGCCATATAAATGTGATATACCACAGTGTGTTTCACAGGCTATTAAATCACAAAGAAGGAAGTTTGAAAAAACAGAGATGCAAATTACTTTCTTGTGTTTTTAATTAAGCATTTTGAAAATTTTTGCCATATTACCAAAAGCTGTAAAATCCATGTCTTCTAAATTTTCCAAAATATTCTCTATTGAAGAAGCAAATCTTTTGAAAGTAGAAGAATCCATCATTTCTGGTGAAAAAGAAATGTATATATAATTATTTTATATACAACCAGAAAATACAAACTATAGAAAATAAATATTCTAAAATTACCTTCAGGTGTTAGTTTAGGTTCATAAGCTTTCCTCTTCTTTTGTTTTTCTTTTTTCTTCATTTTTCTAGCTACTAATTAAGAGAATAAAGGATTGTTTACACTTTTTATGCTTATATTCAATATTACATGTAAAGATGTTTCTTTTGAAATGTTTAACATATCCTTTAAAATGCACTAGTATTATGGAAAAAAATATTTGTTTAAACCATCAGTTACCCTCACTGAGGCTAGGAAGAGGAGAATAATCATCCATCTCAGAGTCATTGGGACTGCGATTACGATAACGGCCACTACCAGAAGTCCTCCTTCCTTCATGACAATAACCACTTCTCCTATGGTCACCAGAACTTCTTCTATCATGTTCTTCATACTCCCAAGCTTCATCTCTATCCTTTTTATGTCTTTTACGAGAAGCTAGAAATAAAATGCATTTACATTATAAGGACAAAAATTCTACTTTTAATAGCTAAAAATTATACATTTGCAAGTTAAATACTATCATATAGACATTCTGTAAAACAAGCAAACACTCTAAAACTATCATATAAAAATATGCTATGACATTATTCTAACAATTTCTACAATTCTAACAAATTTGAATTACATGAAAAAAGTACCTAAAACTGGGAAAGATGAGCAAACATTTAAAAATATAAATTTACAGGGCATTTGTCATTTTACACAAAGGAAAGTAGAACAAATCAAAATAAGTTGCACTCTTTCATAAGAGAACACTAAGGTTGTCTAAATTCTATTATCTGGTGTCCATGTTCCAATTCAGTGATTGCTTTGCCCATCTAACACAGTGAGTTCTGATGAGACTTGGTAACCTAGTTACTTATTCTGTTCTGCCAAGACAACTAAAATTTTGTCTTGATATATATTGCAGGAGATTCAGTCTAAAGGAGAAAGCTGCAGTCACAATCCTGGGCCAGGCAGCAAGTAAATACCACAGAAGGTTAATAAAATCAGTTTTCAGTTAGGACCAAAAAGCCTTGCACAACTGAATGTTGAAAGACTAGGACAAATGTTCTATACAAAACCAGAAACTTGGTGGAAATAAAGTGTGTGTGTAGAGGAGAACGGAGATTTCTTTGTTTTTAAATATAGTCCTGAAGGGCAAAGAGTGCTAAAATGTAATAGAAAAAGGATATAGAGAAAGGAGGTAATTTCATTCATGAAATCAGCCAACTCTCCATTATCTAAGGTAACAGGAAAGCAAAGAGATGTCTAATGCAGACTTTGCTATCAAGATCGAAATTGCTCCAAAACATTGCATTCTACACTAGAAGAGTTTATTATTCGTGTGAACTTGCATATAGAAGCCCTGACATCTCTGTGTCTCTACCAAAGCCTCGTGAAGTTGAGAGAGGTATGACTGTACAGTGGGTTGTTTCTGAGCAAAATGGCTCCAAGCATTGAGACAGAACTGGAACAGAATTGACAAGTTCTTTCCACAACCCCAGTTTATTGAGAAGAATAAGAAACATACCAAGATATAGTCAATAGTCAGCCCAGGCTCAGAACTAATGAAGCCAATATTGAGTAAGAGGTGATACTAATGCTCTGCACTGCACCCTAGAGGGCTTCCACTTTTGAAAACTTCTGTGCAGAGGTGGTTCAAGTGTTAAAGGTAATAACTTAGTTAATGTTTTTGAGGTGTTCTGCTTATGGATCAGACTTGCTTCTGGAGGCAGTATAGTCATGTTCACAAGGCCTGAGCTACTAACACTCAATTTTAAAATGGTTGAGTTAACTGCAACTGAAGAAACAAAGAGCTGTCTGGGATAACTGAAGTGAGCATATTGGAGAAGTAGTGGGTTTATGGGAAAAGACTTTACACATTTCAACTGATTCTTTTCCCCCATGAGGGAGTATTTTGTGGAGGTAGATTAAATCTGTCTCTGCAGTTTACAAATCATCAGTATCAATTTATGCTCTGTAGGACAAATTCTGACCCCAGCTATATCTCCATGAGAAAAGTAACTTCCAATATTGCTTTCCAGCAGAAATTTAAACTGATTGGTTTATCAATGCTGTGCAACAAAATAGAACGTGTTACAGTTGTGCTGACTCCGCAAGGCAAATAATATGAACATGGGAATAGCTATTCACAATCAGTTATTGCTCTACAAAGTTTATTTTGAAGCAGATAAAAATGACTAAAATGTAAGTACTAATAATATTAAAGAGTTACTATTAATTTTTATACATAAAGACCACTCAGAATATAAACATCCAATTTCCTTCTAAATTTTGTCAAACATTTATGCAATAACAGTTATCACTCGTTGAATGAGATTTAATCAAATTTTAATTGTCATAATTTAATTTAATCAAATGCCCTTTCTTCATGAGATACTCAAAGACATTTATCTTCTATAACAATAACTATTCCATATTTTTAAAGTTCAATTTTGGACAACCAAAAGAATTCTGAAATACATATTTGTAACACTACAAATCTATTCAGTGTACTTGTCACAGATCTTTCATTCTCTTGATCATTTTGTCTTGTTTTACCTGAATTCAGTTTTACAGTATCCTTTGAGAAATATTATCATTTATTTTTAACCCAGATGTCCTCAATGAATTGTTTAGAAAGATTACCAGATCTCTTGAGTGGATGTAATGAACCTAGAATCCCTTAAAGCATATAATTACTGTGAAAGTTTTCCATAATTTACTTTACTCCACATATAAGAATTTCAACAGCCACTGGAGCTTATATGTACTACTTACATTCAAAAGCTTCATCACTGTCATTGTCTTCATCAGAACTGATTTCAGCATATTTTGGTTTCTCATTAACTGTGCTACGTTTGCGCTTGTTCATTTTCACACGTTCACAAAGTGGCATGGTGGATTCAATTTCTGCCAGGAGATCAGGAGGTAATTCCTTTAACACTGACTGATCTATGCTACCTATTAGTGAAGAGTAAGAAGAACAAATGTGAACCTGAAGATAATAATAAAGGCTCAACACTACAGTCCTTTCTCAGGAACTGCTTAAAGTATATCCTCTAATAAATATTAGCACAATGAGATATACTTGTATGTATTTGACAGCCCTTTCTAAAGTTGCATTTATTGTCCACACTGCAAGTAGAAATTAACACAATACATTGAGTACACATCTCCTTCAATAAAATATTTTGTTAGGCATATAAACAAATTCAAATTGGTGAATTTCCTTTGTAAAAAGACATTCTTGCTCTATTTCCACAAAATTTAGTCTTATTTTGGTTCATTCTCTGAATTCAGCAGGTTTTATAACAGTGTATGTAATTTAAGGATTCATTATGCCTAATTAACAGTTCTGTTTATTCCCATTCAATTGTTTAGTGCACACAAGACAGTAATCTTCCTATTTCCAGCAGTTAGAGACAATCTGCGGCAGAATCTGTGGGGTCTTATCCCTAAATACAGACAAAATCATTGACATTTCAATCTCTGCTCCAGATTTTTTTTCTTACCTCTTGTTAGTAGTTTTATAATGCAACCCAAATTTTTGCTTCATTTTGCTACAAAGCATAATTGAAATATTTTCATTTAATATAGAAAAACAGCAAGGTGAAACACATCGGGTTTCTTTTCCACAGAGGTAAATACTTATATATCATCACATGCTTCTCAGCACATTTTGAAACTATGATTAGGCCCATATGGTCACTATAAAGGAATTTACAGTCAAAATATTTTACAAGTGACACAAGAAAACCAAATTAATTCAAAAGTATTTCTTGGGGGTTTGTTTGATATCTTTATTTATCAAAGAACCTATTGCACAGATTTCAAGATTATTGGACTAAACTGTTAACCTTTTTCCAACACTGAACAAATGCCTTTGTCATAAGTGCCTTTCTCTCCTTCCCAAGAAATAGAGAGAAAATCACCTGCCAGTTTGCTATACACACACACAAATTCTCCAAGAAATCATCTTCTGGATGATAATTCACTTTTTAATTACATTAACTATATCACTAACATAACTTTCTAAAATTTATTTCAATTTTTAGATAAATATTCCATCTTCTAATCCAAGTTAAGTTCCTCCCCCACTTTAAACAACTTAAACTGGAATTAGAAGAGCCTGAATAAGAGAAACTAGTTTCCAGCAATAAAATGTTTTTAAAGTCTCATATATTACTGGTTTCACATCTCTCTACAATGAAACTAATGATCAGAACATTATTTTTCTCAAATTCTCAGGTATATTCATCAAGTCATCCCATTTAAATGCATTTTAAAAAGGATTTAACTTAAAATATTGGAGTTTTCAAACTGAGGTAGGAAAAGTTATTTGAGTATAGCAAAAGTTGTTCCTGCTTCCCCCATGCTGTAATCACTCATTTATTTGCTTTTAATTTCCATCCTTTGATAGTCACCACCTGACAAAGTTCTAAAATCCATAATATTGCTTTTAAAAATGCTAGAAAACATTTCACAGTGTTGTTTACTATGGTGCTTTGAAATTATTAGTCTTCGTGGACTGGGCACTAGATTGAAGGTTGTCAGAAATAAGACAACATGGACAGATCAGTTCCTCTGTGCACATCAGCAGCTGACTGGATGCCAGCCAGGTCTAATCTGGATACTGTGCAGCCATGTCTGAGCAGTGGTATCCCTACATTAATACTCTTTGCATGCCTATGCAATGTCTGAAGAGAGTTAGCATACATTCAACTTCAGACTACAGGAAAATTCGCACATACATGTTCAAGACAATTTCTACAGGTGAAATTGCTAGAGGGCCTCAGATCCTGGGTTATTTTAACACAGATGCTCCATGAACTGTTGGTAATTTCATTGAAATCAGGGGGACAATACACAAGAGCATAAAGACTATAGGAAATCTGGCCAAATATACTGCAAAAACCAGCTGCAAGGAAAGGAACGAAATTTGCGTTATGATTCATACAGATGCTTAAATGCTAGATGGGCTAGATGTACTTACACTAGCAGGAGTATTTTTCTACAAATATATCTTTAAGCCTCTCCTAGTCTACAGTGAAAAGTAATTTAAAACCAGAATAATTAGTAAGACAGATTGCTTGGAAAGGAAATAAGAAAAGGAAACAAATCAGTAATGGATTGTATACTGATCTTTGCAAGAGTTCCATAACCAAATTCTAATTCAATTCAATTCAATATCAAATTCAGTTTTAAAACTATGCCTGAATGTTTAATTATGTAATTTTAAGACTGTGAACATTTTGAGGAACTGTTTGAACAGAATTCATTCTTATTTTCCTTATACTGTGCACAAAGAACATATCAGTAAGACTAAAAAATTATATATTTTAAGAAAACCCAAAAAACCCACTCACCAAAACAAGAAGTAAAAAATCACAAGCTACTACTTTCATACCTCCAAGGAATATCTATTCTTGCTTTCTTTATTGATTTTGTTCTGGAGGTAGAACACTACTCAGTCTTTAAAAATAAGTCCATTACAAGAGTGTTAATTATACATAAATGAAAAATAAAAATGCAAGTACATAAATGAAAAATAAAAATGCAAGTACTGTAAATATTTGGAAAAATAACTTTATTTCCTTTTCAAAAGTTGTAAGTATTCTATATTCTCCAATATAATTTAAACTAATGCTTAAACTGTACTTTCTCCTGTTACAGATATTTCAGATGACAATATAAGCTTCCCCCTTTTCTTTTATTAGGGAATATGAAAAGCTTTCTGGAATAAAGAAGGGAATAGCAGAAAAGAGAACAATAAATTATTGCAAAGACCGCAATAATCTATCTATAAAGTGTTTTTGTCACATTGCTCCCTGGGATGAGTCTGCTGAATGCCCAGTTTCCTTAGCTGCTGAGGATTGTAAATAACCAAATCTAAAAAGTGTTTTACTCATGCAGTACACAGGAGTTGAGCATGACTGCACATGTATGAACAATTCTGATATACATGGAAAAGAACTCCCTGTCCTTTCTGAAGAATTTCAGGGATACTATATACTGTGAAACTTCAGTCAAAATTTTAAAAATATTTTACTTTATTACTTATGTTATTTTGAGTCAGGGCAAACCAATCTTCACTAGAAACATCTTACTAAATTCAATTTTTATAGCTCCATATTTTATAATAAATGTACTATTTGTAAAGAGTAATAGAGAAATACTTAAGGTATCCAGTTTACCATAAGAATCCAGTCACATGGCAACAAACATTAGGTTATAAACCCCATACTAAGGTCTTTTCAGTTTACAGGATATTTTTCAAAAACATTTGAAAGACAATAGAACACAAAACCATTTGAAGGCATCTACAAAAACATGTATGATCAACTTAAGTTTTTCAATTTGTTTAATAAGTTTGTGAAGAGCTGGTACCTACTTTCCTGTTACTCTACTTTCTGAAAAATTTTCCTTGTCAACAGAACAACTCAAATTTTTGCAATGTGCGTGATCAGCATATCTGGTATGCCTGAAATGGACCATAGGCATCAGTGTTCTTCAGACATCACTTCAGTATACTCTCAAAGCTGCTGCTAGTATTAAAAGAAACAAACAAAACCCACAAAGAATGCCATCACAACCAAATCTTTGTTCCACTGTAAGGAATCACAATGCTGATAAACTCCACATTAGTGAAACTGAAGGATGAATCAGAGTAGCTGTAAGAACAGTTCATATTGATGAACCACATACATCAACAACCACTTCTTCACTGCTTTTCTAAACCTATGTAATGCTGTTCATGACTTAGTAGTTGCTTGCTGAAGGAAGAACATATGCTTGGTTTTATTTGATTGCAATTATAAAAAGATTTCTTCGAGAAGATATTCTAGAATCTTGCTTGTTGCTCACCAAGCAATCCTTGACAAAATATAATACAGCTAAAAACCAGCCAGAGAAACTCAGCTGAAAATGAGATCTGTAAACCTCCCAAATTCTATTTTAATCTGGGAAGCTTTTCAAAGGGTTTTGCCATGTACAGTGAAAAGAGTTCTATAAATGTCTAGTGGATATTGTATTTTCATTTGTCCTAGGTTACAATATAAAAATGTGTTCTATTCCCATCCTCAAGAGCTGCTGAAACCAGGAGGGGCATTGGTTTTTTTCCTTATCTCCTGTTAATGGGCCCATCAGTGTCTACCTCTCTCATGTATGACTAGGTTACTCTCTAACTCTTTCAAGTCATTTTGGGTCATCATTATAACTACACTGATAAAATGTCCCATGTCAGACATATATACAGGAAGGAAAGCAGTTTCTTTCTGGATTAGCTCAACAAACCTTCGAACTCTGCTAAATCAAATAAAATATACTCTTACATATAACAAGAGTGCCACCTTTTTGTTGTTGGATAGCCATATCATTGTAATTACAACAGCACAGACTCACAGCTTAATTCTATTACAACCACTTAAGCAGATAAGGTTCTATTTTATATTAAGAACTAAAAGCAAAAAGAGGGGATAAAAGTACTTCTCTGCTTTATATAGATGTTTGGAAAATAAACACTTTAAAACCAGTTCAGTACTGTTACAGTATAGCACTCAGGCAGTACAGTGCAAAAGGCCACATGACTACCTGTGACTGATGAATAGCTTACTGGTTAAAGCTAAAATTTTCAGCTATCCCTTAGTGTGAAAATTTAATTTCATCATTTCCATTATGCTCTCCCTTAAAATGTTCTATTACATCTTTACATCTCAGTCTGTGGTGATCAGAGTCCCCTGCTCACCAGCATCACACTACTCCAAATAATTATGTGCCCTGGAGAGTTTTAAGAACAGAAGGGGAAACACAGGGAAAACACTATCCTTTTATCAAAATGGAATTTAAAGCATGAGGAAAGTACATCTGCTCATAAGACAGAAGTTACACTTTTATCTCAATACCATATCATCAGCTAAAACACACCATCAAGATGAATACTGATGAAAATAATCTGAGTAGTCATGCATTGACTTTTCTCTTTCCCATTCTCTGCCTTAAGGTTTGTGGAAGGTGTGGAAAGTATGGCAGGAGCATCCCCTGGCAGGAGGGAGAAAAGTACTGTTTGGAAGTATGTCCTATATAATTTCATAGAATCTGCTTGAACACATCTTTCAAAATAATTTTTCCTCATCTACCCTAACACTGACACAAAGGGAAAGCTCTAAGCCTCGAGATAAGCAAAAGGAGAGGTTCAAGCTCTCTGGTTATATTCCAGTCATTAGCTCTGACTTTAAGAAATGGGACACAGTTAGGTTGGTGGGTCAGAGAAGAATCTGGACACAGAAACTGAATAATTCTATGATGTAGGAGATGTCATCATTACCCATGGCTAAGCAGCATAGATTCAAAAAGGATTTTTCAATTGCACAAAGTACTCTTAGAAGAAAGAAAATTTTGACAGCGGGAAGAGATTTCCAAAGAGCACCCTGAAGGATCCAAAGATCAAGGAATATACCTAATAGATATTCTCCAAAGATGCCAAGAAGCATGAGAACTCACTTTACAGCGACATTAATGATGTCCTCAAGCTGATTTCTGCAGCAACTATAGCCACAAGTTATTTTATTCTTTATTGCTTTTCCTTGGCTTCTCATCTTTATAAAAATTGATAAAAGAAGGCTAGAATAGTTTTGCAAGATACTTCACAAAAAATATAGTATAGGAATGTGTCCCCTGTTGACGGAGTGACAAAATTATTCTTTGTCCCCTTAAAAAGGAAAAATCCCAGAAGTTCCTCTCCTCAGTTAGGTGAAAAGGCATCTCACAGGCCTGGGGGACTACACCTCAAACTTAAGGATAGCTAATTGGACAGGAGCCAAAAAGTCCTGCCTGAGCAATTTACTAGAAAAAGAAGAGAACAAAGAAACTAATCACTTCTGTGAGGTGTTTTACCAGGGGCAGGAGGGCCTCTTGCACCTAGCTTGGTTTTTCTCTGTAAAGAGCTTGTTATTTTGCCTTTTATTAAAACCTTTTTGTTTCCAACACTGCCACAGAAGCCATCCTGCTAATTTTATGCCTTCTAAGGTAGCTGAGCTATCTTGGGTGTGAAATAATCTCCAAGAGCTTATGAGACCTGGCTCGAGGAGAGTCCTATTTCAATACAGCAGTACTCAGAATAAAATGGAGCAAGATCAACAATTTAAGTAAATGCAGTGCTGCACAAAGAACCTCACTTTTATCAATCTACTATTAGTGCTTGTAATCTGGAATTTATGACATGCATTTTCCCAACCGTGTATTCTGATTAGTTTAAAAACTGAGCCGTGGGGCCTCATCTAAGAAAAAAGATCTTCATTAAATACAGTCAAATCAAACCTTAAGTTTTCTTCTCATCAAACTCCTATATAATCATTATAATTCAACCAAGATCTTTGCAGAGAACAAGCAAAACAAATTTCATTATTTATACCTGTTTTGTGACTATAGGCACATAATCTGCTTTTACCTTGCTCTATTATGGAAGGATTCTCATACTTTATCACTGAAAATATCACATGAAGGTACTCTTGTTTTACTTCTTCAAAGTAACTTAATTACATTAACAACAAGAACAAAATATTGCTGATATTTTAGCTTTTAATATAAAATACTACAGGAAATACTCAAAAGATAATTAAACAATAAGCATATTTAAGTAACCTTTATTTGATGCAAACAACAATTTGGTAATTTGAAGAACAATAAAGGTCTCATCTTTTTCTTTTCTGTTCATTGGTAATATTACCATGAAGCAAAAATAAATTGCAAATTTCAAGTAAATAGTCTAAAGTAAATAGTTTAAATTTTCCTACACAGAAACAGCCACTTAAAATGGTTGAAAATGTCGAGCAACAGAAAAGTTCCTTTACCAGAAGCAAATGTGAGGGTTTCCCTTATTCATATTTTGCCAAATTTACCCTTTGTCTAGAAGAAAATTCAAACAAAAAATTTTGATCACATTTCCCGGCACATATGCCAAGAAATAACATCCATATTTAGATACTTACTTATGTACATGAACAAGTCAACACTGCATATTGTAATATAAAACAAATTGCTGGCCCACATTTTTATGTATTGCACTGCATTGTTGCAAAAATAAATTATGCAAAATAGCTTCAGCTTTCCCCAAAAATAAGAGGAACCTGATCAATCACCCATACGCATGAACCAAAGGCAGTTTCAGACTTTCAATACATTGCTCTGACAAATTAGGCAATAAATTTCTATCACTTACATGTACCAAAATAATTTTTCAAAAGTGAACTAGTTAAACAACGCACTCCTAAATCTGCAAACAAAACAAAATATTTCAGATGAACCAAAGAATAATGAAATTATTATATTTGGTAAAGTTTGGTCAAGCTGCTAAGAAGTAGATGTGCAAGAAGTAAATTTCACTCTTAGTATCAAGAGAAGACTTAAGAACTGTGAGAGCAAGAATCAAAATATTTACCTTAGTGGCAAAGACAAAAATAGGAAATAATTAAAGCAACTTCCAGGCAAAGCAGTGTGCTGAAAATGTCCCCTATTGTATTGGTAACAGATCAACACAAGAAAGGACTCCGGTGTGCAACTGCTGAATTCCTTCTGTCTACCTGATATCAGTTTATCCAACATCTACCAATAGTAGCTTATTGTCATGGTTTGACACTGGCGCAATGCCAATGCACCCATGAAAATATATTTTTCTCAAATGAGTGCTGTGAGATGAGACCAGAAACAGAGCAGAGCAGGCTCAAGCTTAGAAATAAAGAAAAAAACTTTATTAACCTACAACTATAACAAAAGGAACACACAGAATTCAAAACGAAAACCTTCCAAAACATTCCTCCTCCCCCCACCCAATTTCCAACACAGCACAGCGAGACAAAACCTGAGATTCTCAATTCAGTTACTACCCCTCAGATCACCAACTCTCAGTCCATCACCACCCCTCAGATAATCAATTCTCAGTTCATCAAGGGAGGAGCCTCTCTTGTACCATAGTCTTCCCCAGGAAACACAGTTGAAACCTCTTGTGTTTCCATGTCACACGTGTGTCATGGTTTGAGCCTGGCGCAATGCCAGTGCTCTTATGAGAATACTTCTTTCTTTGGTATCTACTGTGAGATGTGATCAGAGACAGAGTAGAGCAGGCTCTAACTTAACATTGAAAGAAAAAAAAACTTTATTAACTTAAAACTACAAGGAAAAACACACAGAACACAGGATGAAAACTTTCTACATTTCCTCCTCCTCTGCCTCACTAAATTTCTTAATTCTGTTACTACCCTCTAAATCATCGTTCTCAGTCTATCACTACTCTTTAGATAATCAATTCTCAATTTTTCGAGAAGAGAGGAGTGTCTCTTGCACTACAGACTTCCCCAGGAAATAGTCAAAACTTCTCGTGTTTCCGTGTAACGTGTGGCACTGCCCAGAGAACATTTTGCCATCAAGACTTCTTCTTTCTTCCGTGTCCAGTGCTCTCACCACTGCACATGGACCAGAGCTGCTTCTAGGGTTTTTCTCTTTAAGGATGCTTTGTCCAGTTCTAAAAAAGAGCAGTCTTTCTCTTTTTGGGACACCTGTCCCCCCTAAATTTCACTCTTTGGGGCTCAGGGGTTTCTTGAACAGAGATCATCTTCTTCTTCTTTTTCTTCGAAGACGGAGGGCACCACTACCACCCTCCTCACCCGTCATCTCTGTTCACACACTTTCACATCACCGCACTCTCTTGGCTCTGAGCTATTGCCTCTCCTTAGAATGCAGTCTCTGTGTCACAGGAACTCAAGGGTTCTGTCATGGCTATCCAAGAAAAGTCCAGCCAAAGGCTACTCCATCATCTCCTCCCACTTAGGATTCTTCTCAACTTCTCTCCATCTCATCAACTTCAGGAGGAATCAGCATTTGCAAGGTTTCTATCATCTCAAGAAGGGTTAAAAGTCCCAGGCTCTGCTGGTTTGGTTCATGAATTCCCACGGCTGGCTGCCCTGCTGGGCACCGCCCCCCCCCCCCCCCGCCCCTTTCTCTTTCACACCAGCCGTGCTATCACAGGCACAGGCTGCTTTCTCTCTCTCTCTCTCTCCTTGGGGGGGGGGAATGGCTGCCTGAAGCCCTCGCAGTGCAGTGCTTCTCTACCCTTCGGCCCAGGCTTGGCTTACCTCCCTCCAGCTGCAGCTGCATGGCTCCTCTCCACCCCCCCACCCCCCCCCCCGCCCAGCTCGGAGCCGGGCAGGGGAGGGTCTGCTCTCTTCCAAGACCGGAACCTAAAAGGAATTTCCCCTGGGAGTTCACAGCTTTTAACCCCCTGTGTTCTCAGAGGCGTATCCATGCCCTCAGTGGACAAACCAGGTGCCAATATTAAAATCTGAACACCGATTGGCGTGACCACACCATCACAAAAAAACTTCATTTCTTCTCAAACCACGACAACGTGGCACCGCCCAGAGAAAATCTGCCATTTGACATCTTCCTTCCTTCCATGTACAGTGCTCTCACCACTGTTCATGGACCAAAACTGCTCATAGGTTCCCCCTTTAAGGATGCTTTTCCAAGTACCAAGAAAAGCAACAATTTCTCACTTTCGGGACAGAGGTCCCCCCCATTTTCACATCCCCTAGGGCGGAGGGTCTCAACAACAGAGATCTTCCCTGAAGACAGAGAGCACCACCACACCCTCCTCATCGTTTTCTGTTCTCTCCACTCCTGCACTTGGCATCACTGCAGCAGGTCACTCTCTTGGCTCAAGCCATTGACTCCCCCTAAATGCAGTCTCTGTGTTACAGGAAGTTGGTTCTGTCTATGGCTATGCAAGAAAAGTCCAGCCAAAGGCCACTCCATCTCCTCCCACCTAGGATTCTTCCCCATCTTCTTCTGACATCCTTCACTTGCTCAGACCTTCACCACACTTGCTCATTTCCTTCTATTTCATGTCTGTCTCTCTTCTAGGAGGGCTAATGTTCCACAAAGTTTTCATTGTCCAAGAAAAGGGTTAAAATCTCGGGCTCTGCTTGCCCAGGACTCCAGGCAGCCGGGCACCTTCTTGACACACCCCCCCCCTTCTCCTTCTCGGCTGTGCTGCCAACACATGATATCAAATTTCAAGGTGGCACAAGCACAGGCATAGTCTCTCTTCCCTCTCTCTCTCTCTCTCCTGGGGGCGCCTGCCGGATGCCTCTCAGTGTTCCTCCACTCCTCTGTCCTGCAGGGGCTCCGGCCTACCTCAGCCCAGGCCACATGGCTTCCCCTCCCCCTCCCAGCCTGCAGCTGGGCAGGGGAAGGTCTGACCTCTTTCACTGACCGGAATCAAGAGAGAGTTCCCCTGGGCGTTCTCTGCTTTTTAACCCCCTGGGTTCTCAGAGGCATATCCATGTCTTCAGTGGCCACACCAGGTGCCAATATTCAAATCTGACCACTGACTGGTTTAGACCACAACTTCCCGAAAAACTCACTTCCTTATCAACCCAGGACATTTATCCAACATCTACTTCTGAAAAACTGACATCAAAGCCAAAGGCCCCAGAGAGTATGTAAAATGCCCACACATCCCAGCACACTTTTTGGAATAGAAGAGATGCACCATACTTGAAAAAATCCCTGCAAGTGGGAACAATCCATGCTAGAAAACCAAGATCTTCCCAGACTATTGGGTTTAACTGATGTTATTTACATATATATATATATATATATATACATACACACATATA
Organism: Serinus canaria; assembly: GCF_022539315.1. Lineage (NCBI taxonomy): Eukaryota > Metazoa > Chordata > Aves > Passeriformes > Fringillidae > Serinus > Serinus canaria. The sequence goes on from NC_066342.1 coordinate 13,523,658, forward strand.
TATATATGTATTTACACCTCAAATATTTTCAAACCATGAACCTATTCATTCTAGAAAGGAGAGAAAAGAATAAAGGTAAGTGAACATAGAGTATATTAAAATGGATCCTCTGAAAACCCAACATATCTTTAAATAGTTCTAATGTCACAAGGAACAGCCAGCTTCTCTTCTAGACTAGTTAAGTTGAAAAGAGGTAGTCACCAATTCCTCAGAAAAGAGGAAAATCAGGAAAATTATATAATTCTCACGAAAGTGATGTTTATTCTACAAATTCAGTTAAATTTAGAGTTTAAGGGAAGCTTTAAAGACTTCAGCTGTAAACCACTAAATATATCCTTTACTTCTCTGAAATGTGGCATAATTTACTAGAGGACTTCAGAGAAAGTTTTAACAAGCTTAATCCATGTGGTAGTATATGCACATGCAAGATGCCCAGTGAGTTATTCCTCTGGCCCTCCCAAATGCAAATTCAGTTGCTACCAGGAACTCTAAGAGTGATTCCAAATTTCAGATTTGTGGAATTAGGACATTCCGAATGGTTTTCTTTAGAAAAGGAGAATCTGTATTAAACAATCTTAGTTCCAGGAAATATGCTTTTATTCCAGCTATTTCCTAGCAGCACAGCTGCTTGCCACACTGATTTCAGTAAGTACAACAGTATGACTCTTTCAGCATCAAGAGATAGTTATTTTGGAAATAAATTTGAGTTGAACTCAAGTTTTCTTGATGAGTTAATATCCATAAGAGATTTTTCTCAAAGTTTTGTCAATTTTGTCTTTGTAGAAGTCCTATAGATGAAGGATTTAAGCAAATGTTTAAAATTTATTTACACTCCTTTTTTGTCTAGTTTTCAGCTGCACCAAAAGGTATTGGTGAGTAGCTCAGCTGTGCTGTCCAGAGGACTGTAAGAAGCATCAGAAGTTTGCTCACTGAGCCTTTTTTTGTCACTCCTGCCTAAAAGATGAAGCCTAACTAGTTATTCTGCTTCACAAGTGAGACTTTTCAGCAGTACTAGAACTCAAAGATGGACCATCACATTACACAAATGCCATGGAACTATGCACTGCTACAGCCTGCCACTGACTACAAATTATAGTTATTATAGGCTCTGAAAAAGTAACCTGGAATTAAAAAAACCCCAAACACACAAGCATAGAGCACAGAAATATGTAAAAGCATTGTTTCAACCCTGGGACATAAAGATTATTAAGCAGCAGTAAATTTTTTAGCTACACTTGTAAAAATATGAAGAGGACTTCTGAAGAAATGGCAAATCTTCACTCATATTTCAGATTATAGCAGCAGAAAGCACAGAGACTTGTAGTGATCAATGAAAACATGTGTTTAAAGTTCTGCACTGCACAGATAATTAAATCCTAGAATAACAATCTACATTAAGAAGTAGCATTCAGCATTATATTCTGCAGTGAAATTATAGCTTTTTTTTTTTTTTAATAACGAAGCCTTTTCAGGTAATATTTGAAGACTCAAAAGGTGTTTCTGCACAATTCTTAAAAACACTCATTTGTCCTAGAACTAAAATATGCAATTACATATGTAGTGCTTATTTTAGAAAGCTAATCCTTTAAATATATTATAAGCCAACTCAGACATCTCCTTACCACACTTAAATTCTTCTCTCATTCTCTGTAGATGTGTCTACCCAGACCGTAGTAAAGCCTTGACACTGTCTCCCACAGCATTTTCCTGGAAAAGCTGGCAGCCCATGGGTTGAACAGGTGCTCTCTTCACTGGGCTAGGAACTGTCTGGATGGTCAGGCCCAGGGAGTGGTGGAGAATGGAGCTACATCCAGTTGGCAGCCAGTCACCAGTGGAGTTCCCCAAAGCTCAGTATGGGGACCAGCCTTTTTAATATCTTCATTGATGACCTGGACAAGGGGATCAAGTGCAACCTCAGCGAGTTTACAGAGGGCACCACCGAGTGGGAATGTTGATCTGCTGGAGGGCAGGAAGGCTCTGCAGAGGGATCTGGACAGGCTGGAGCAATGGGACAAGGCCAATTGTATGAGGTTCAACAAGGCCAAGTGCCAGGTCCCACATTTGAGTCACACAACCCCCTGCAACACTACAGGCTTGGGAAACAGTGGCTGGAAAGCTGCCCACAGGAAAAGGACCTGGGGGGGCTGAGTGACAGCAGCTGAACATGAGCCAGTGTGTGCCTAGGTGGGCAAGAAGGCCAATGGCATTCTGGCTTGGATCAGAAATGGTGTGACCAGCAGGACCAGGGCAGTGATTGTCCCTCTGAACTCGGCACTGGTGAGGCCACACCTCGAGTGCTGTGTCCAGTTCTGGGCCCCTCACTGCAAGAAAGACATTGCAGTGCTGGAGCGAGTCCAGAGAAGGGCAATGGAGCTGGGTCTGGAGCACAAGAAGTGGCTGAGGGAGCTGGGGGTGTTTAGCCTGGAGAACAGGATGCTCAGGGGGGACCTTCTTACTCTCTACAACTCCCTGAAAGGAGGGTGGAGCCAGGTGGGGGTCAGGCTCTTCTCCCAGAGAACAAGCAATAGGACAAGAGGAAATGGCCTCAAGTTGGTCTAGGGAAGGTTTAGATTGGCTATTTGGAAAAATTTCTTCACAGAAAGTGTTATCAAGCACTGGAAAAGGCTCCCCAGGGCAGTGGTAGAGTCACCATCCCTGGAGGCATTTAAAAGACATGTAGATGTAGATCCTGAGGACATGGTTTAGTGGTGGACCTGGCAGTGATGGGTCAATGGTTGGACTTGATGATCTTAGAGCCCTTTTCTAACCTAAATGATCTTATGAACTGTAAAACCAGTAACATGTTTAATCTCAAGATAGTTGATCAGTATAGCTATAAGTAGCAGACAAGGTATTTGTTGAAGCTCTGAAATGAAAGCATAGCAAACATGACCTCTTCATTGCAGGCACAAACTTGAAGGGAGAAGTTTAATGCATTCCTCAACAACATACATTTACATTAAAACCAGGATAAAAGGCATTCACAGATGTTAAAACCGGAAGCAAAAAAAAAGTGCTATAATTCATTCTGACCTGCAAAAAACAGGTCATAAAAATTCAGCATAAGACCTGTTAACAAAAGTACTGTGAAAAAACTTCTATAAACTTCCTCTGAGCTAGAGTGCATCTTTGAGAAAAACGTTCAAAGATCAGCAGAGTTTAAAAAATGTTGCTTCTTTCTTGCAAATGCCAAAAGGGACTGTTTGGATGGTTCAATCTTAACGATCACATACTACAGTTTTCCCAGTCATATAATAGCCTAACGAACTTTCAAACCTGTATATAAAATTTGCTTAAAATGCTACTTTTTTTTTTTACAGTAGAACGCAAGGCTTATCCATGTGCACAATAACAGGATGATTTTAAAATTTAAAGTTTACTGAAAAAATGTAACAAGTTATATAGACTTTCAGTATACGTAGCATTAATTTTAGCTTAAAATAAGTTGATTTTACTGAGTTTTATAATCAATGGGCATTAGTCCCTTAAGACAGAAAAACTATCTAAATGGTTTCTGAACTAATCTTAGTTTAAACTGGATTTCAGATAAATCACAGCAATGATGTTGTATGTGACAAAGCCAGAAGAACACATTTTCTTGGGGAAGGATGAGAAAGGAGAAACAAAGGACAAGAAATACATGGAGGTGAAAGAAGGAAAGATAAAGTAAAATATACTAAGCTACATGGAATAGGAGGGATGCAAGAAGAAATGGAATAATGATGCAAAAAGGCAATCCTAGAAAAGATTTGCTAAAAACTATTAAGAAATATATGATGAACTAAATAAAGAATGTTTATGAAAATTACATCTTCTAGTGTAGTGAAAAAGTTATAAGTAAAAATGGCATGGAGTAAAACTGGATGCTATTTCTCTCAATTGGACTGAGGACATTGTGGAAATTACATGAATATTTTCTATATCAGTTACTGACAAATAGACCTTGGCTTATTAAGAGATATCTTTATGAATTATGAGCCCTAAATTATGAACACTGGAATTTGCTTAATTGTATCCTAGAAAGTAGGCTACCAGTAAGTTGGGCAAAAAAATGTAAAACTAAAAATACACATGGAAAATCTGAAGTTCAGAAACTTTCTCCAAAATCTGCATGAATGAACACTCAAAACCAGATTTGTAAGAGAAACATAGCTATCCTTTCCATGAAACTTATTTCTAGTATCATTGTAAGAATCTTTTTCTAGATACAATAGCAAAGAGACTGATATCAGATTCAAACTTTTTTTTCCCTGGAAACTATGTCCCAAGTTATTTCAAAATATATAAGAAATATATGACTTCATAAAACACAAAATACACAAAAACACTGCAGAAAAGCTATAAACCTGAATTTAAAATGAATGCATTGCTCATGTGTGACACTGCTAGTAGAGTCATGCCAACTGGATTAGAGTCAATAAAACCTTTATGCATTACTAAAATATACTATATAAAAAACCACATACAATACAGACTACAAAAAGCCTACTTCAGAAACATTTTAGAAAGGATACATACACTGCATATAGCTCAGAGGGCTCTAAATTTACCAGTTTTCTGCACATAGAATTGTGTGATTTCAAAGTCTATCCTTAGGAGCTGAACTCCATCAGAAAGTTTTCCATATGCCTTATAATGAACATAAAACTTTCATCTGAAATCTTTAGATTAAGCTGACAGCAAGGATGTCACATTTTTCTGTCTGACTCTAGATACCTATTATTGTTAGAACTGAAAACTTTGCCTGTTCTGAATATCAAAAAGGGACAGTGGAAATGTTCATATTTCCAGGATAAAGAGAAAATATTTAACAAGAAGGCTGACATTTTGCAAATAAGCAATATTCATGCTGAATTGTTAAGTCTTTAAGGGTCAATACAATCAAGTTAGTAGAGACCAGATATAGCAAAATAAATTCATCATACAAATATCAACTCAGTACACATGCACATAAACTTAGCTATACATTCACAAAGATGTCTAAATCAGTTCTTATCAGATAAATGTTGTAAGAAAACATTTTATTCTCAAATTAATGAGCAATGATATACCTGGAACTGCATTCATAAATAATCCTGTATACAGTTAAAATCCTCTCCTCTGACACTTTATCTGCCTATTGAGACATGACAGCTCTATAAACCTAACTACATAAGAAATCTAAATGCTCTAAATGCTAAACAATAAAAAAGAACCCTGACCAGTTAGTAACATTGATTTCACAATATGAAATTATCTACTTCAGTTTGAAACCAAAGGAACTAAAATTATAGCACCAAGAATAAAAAAGCGTTAAATCTGCAGAAGAGACAATCAAATATCAAACCTATGATCTGTTATGAATAAATTCCTGTTTATATGACCAATTTGATAATGCCAGTCTACTGTTTACATTTCTTTCCTCCTTCTGCATCCACTGGACCATAAGAGACAACACTATCTGAATTCTCCTAAAGATAGAATTTTTTAATAATCTTATTGTCACACAGCCTAAAGTATGGAGGCTTCCCAACAGAGCTGTATTTATAGTATAAGAGGCAGATGGGGCTTTGTAACTGCCTTCTTATCTCATAATGTAAAAATATCCCTTAGAAAAAACACATTTCATTTCCAAATAAAAACATAAAGGAATCTTAGGGCTTGTATACATAGTATTTCACAACACTTCAGCTAAAACATTTTAGTTACAGTAGTACCATTCCCTTATACAGACACACCTAATCATTCATATCATAGTTATGTTTAACTAGATAAATTACCAGATTAAACTCATGTAACTGAAATACATTTTAGGACTATGTAAGTGTTCCCACATTAGGAACTTGCATTGGAATAAACAAATCATTTTAGTTATAGTGTAACAAGATTTCCAATAACCAGAATCCCATAGACAAATTTCACTTTGTTTCCCAAAATCACCAAATAAGCAAGAGTATAAACTATCAAACATTTGTGTTTAATTTCTAACCATAGGACTAGCAAATCGAAAAGAACAGGCGTATACAAGATATAATGCAATTAACATTAAAAAAGACAACTTACCTTTATTAGATTTGGATGACTTGTTCTTGCTAGGTTTAAAACAAGAGCCCCTTGATTTATCTTCTCTATCCTTAATAAATTTCTGCACATCATCCAGTGAAAGTTTTTGAAGGACAACTATAGGCTTAGCTCCTTTATTTAGATCTTCAACTAGCCCAATCTTCTCTACTTTGTCCTGTTCACCTTTAAGTTCAGTTTTTCTTGATTCCTGAGTGACATTGACATCTTTATCACGCTTGATTTTTGGAATGACAAAATTTTTCAATGCACCAGATCTTGCCCCCAACAAATAACTGGGAAACTCTGCTTTACTGTCAGCATGTGCTTTATTACTATTTACTTTACTCTTGTTACCATCTGTCCTTTGTTCATCCTTGCTGTTTTGTGATTTAAAGCCAGGTTTATCAGGTCTTGATTTATTAGAATCTCCTCTACCTTCTTGTTTAATGCGAGGGCTGTCAGGTCTTGATTTCTGATCCCCAGAAGAAAACCTTTCCCTTGATTCACCAGACTCATGTCTATGTTTCCTTGCAAATTTCTCGGGTTTTGAACCATCAGATTTAATACCATGTTTAGAATCATGTTCATTTTTGTTTGAGGATCTCAAATATTCAGGTCTTCTGACCTTGGATGTATCTCCTCTGTATCTCTCTGACTCCTCCTTGTCCTCTGATCTTTGTTTGAGGCTATCATGGTCACGCCTTGGTGTATCAGAAACCGAGCGCCCATCAGGCCTCAGTTTTGTTGGATCGGGTCTACTTTCAGATTTTATCCTTGAAGGATCAGATTTTACATCTATTTTATGCCTAGATATTTCTATTTTCTTATCTGATAATGGTTTACTTGAGTCCCTTCTGTTATCATGTCTATGTTTTGGCATTTCAGGCCTGCCTTCATTCTTCTGTTTTGGTGTTTCAGGCCTCTGCCTTATTTCCTGTTTGCCATTATTTTGTTTTCCCTCATTGTGTTTCATCTCCATTTGCCTGCTCTGGTTTTGTTTGGATTCTGTTTGTCTGTTCTCATTTTGTTTCACTTCCATTTGTCTGCTTTCATGCTTGCTTTCATGTTTAGCTTCTACCTGTTTCTTCTCATTCTGTTTACTTTCCAACTGCCTGCTCACATTTTGCTGAAATTCCATTTGTCTGTTTTCATTTTGCTGGATTTCTGTCTTTTGACCCCCAAAGTCTGACATTTTCCTAAAAATCTCAGGATGGTTTTCAGGTTTAAATTTAAGAACTCCAACAGTGTCTTCTTGGGGAACACACACAAATACATCATTATACTGCTTAATTTCTTCAGGTTTCTTGATGATGTCCAAATCTTGAGTTACTGCTGCCTGAGAGTCTGCTCTTCCTGCTTGCTGCAGATCAATACTAACCATCAGCGCTGGCCTTGCCCCATTTCCTGCAGAACCTGTCTCCTGAGAAGCTGCTCTATTTCCTCCAGTAGCACCTCCAACTTCCTGTGGTTTGTTTTCTTGTTTTCGCTTCTTCAGAGGCTTATCTACAAATTAAAAGAGAAAAATCACAGATGCTATATATTAGAAAGAGGCAAATGTCCCAGCAAAAATGGCCATTCCCCTCCACCCCCACCAATTAATGCTCCTCCACATGTATGTGCACACAAACAACAAAACCCATTGAATTTAAAAGCAAGAACAGAACTTCTCTAATACTTTTTAATGTGTTCGTTATCAATCTACCACATATGCCAATTAATCATTAAAAAACATCTTCAAAACATATGAAATCAGTTCCCCTACAATTCCCAAGAGAACCACCTAATAAAGAAGCTGCAATAATGGCCAGAAAATATCATTTACAGATGAAGCAAGTTTTGAGGAATGCTACTATAAAAGATTCTCCTTTGCAGATTACACCTGGTTCATTACACATGAACTGTGCAAGGATCTGCAATGATTAGGAGACAGAGCTTCTCCCTACTTGATTCAGTTGGGCTTTGCATATATTGTAGCCAAGGAACACATGAACAATGAACAAAAATTATTAAAATAAGTCCAACACTCCATGCTTCTCTTTGAAACAAGGAATATACCAAGAGTTGGAGTCTATACCATAGCACATATGAATAAGTGGGGGGCCACTACATACTTAAAAGCTTCAGTATTTTCCCCTTGCAACCATAATGCTTTTCATGGATGAAATAAAAAAATCAGTGATAATTTTATATAGTGTCAAGAACTTGACTCTACAATAATCCTTTCAGTTTACAGTTTAAAAAAAAATCATTAAATGTAGAATACAGAAAAATAGAAAGTGAGCCAAGTACCCCCTACTGTAATTTGGTAGAATTCATAGAAATGAGAAGCACATGAAAATGTCTATTCATTTAAAATACAACCTATTTATATTACCAACATGATACTCTAAACCTAAATTAATTTCTACCATGAAACTCAAAAGCCCTACCTGCACTAAGGCTTATATTCTCATTTTGTAGTTTGTCAATAAAATATTTTCTCTGTAATCAGAGAATATAATTTTAAGTCTAAGTAATGACCAAACACAGGCTGAAAATTCTATCAAAATGTCTAGACCACAAATACAATATAAGAAAAAATAACTTATTTTGTGCTTAGATTTATGGTGCCTTTTCACCAGATGCAATGAGCCAGATCTCCTTTTGGGAGCAGGGGAAAAGTAAGGAAGATGAAATCAAGGAAGAAGGAATTAAACTCTTAACAAAATTAACCCAAACCTCTCAAATTGTAAACCAGAATCATAACTATGACTTCTAATTTCTCTATACTTGTAGAAGATTCTGATTCAGAAGAATTAAAATTTTTAAAGATCATCTCCAAAATTAACATTAGAACACAGTAACAAGTAGTAATATAGTCAACTCCAGTGATGTGAACAGGTTTGTGGGTTTTTTCTGTCATTTTAATTCTCAAATCTATTTGTATATCTCTAACTTCCTAAAACTCCAAAATTAAACACACAGAAACTGGTCAACTGCAAATAAGGAGCTTTTCAAAGTAGGAACACTTGCTAACTTTATGATAGACATATGAACCAAAATAAATTTGATTAATTGAAAGTGCAGCTTTTTAGCATGGTGGTTTTTCCTTTTTCTGTCCAACAACAACAAAAACTGTTGGATTCATATGAGAGCTTATATAGATCAACTTCCTTACACTACTTATTAAAACAAATGTGGGGTTTTTTTGAAACCTTCATACAATGACAAAAAATATTTTTCTCCCTGTGACTAAGAGGGCTTTGACCTCACTGAGCTTCATAGCAGGTCTTAGGAATGACCATGAAGTAGAAGCTTCCAAAATGAGAGATTTCAAATTTGATTTTTTTTTTTAACACATGTATATTAATATACATACATACACACACATATCACTATCTTATTTCCCAATTAAAACTGTTGAAATTTTGAAACACAAATTGAGAAACTTGTGTTCTTATGAAAAAGTCAGTCAGCTTTTTCATTTTAATACAGAAATGTCAGTCACACTGAAAAAGTCCTGTACAGCTCTGATGGTGGATCTAGCTTTTAAGACAATACTGTTACCAGTTATCCCTGTCCCTTTAACTGAGGTTATCACCTGTAGCAGAAGGGAACACACATTCACATTTCTACAAGTGTGTTTCATTGTCTAGTGCATCAGATTATAGCACTAGTGAAGACAGTTTGCATTAACCTAACCAGACTGAACAAGCCAGCTAAGAACCAAGCAAAGGTTTTCTTCTGCTACCCCTACTATAGGAGCAAGGCAAATGGTAAGGAGATGTGATGCCTTAAACTGGTGTAGCTAGATCAACAACAACTCACCTTTCAGAGTCCTCATGCTGAGGGCTCTAAGATTAACCAAAACTATTCAAGTATGACCAATTTTCTCTCTTGAACTTCCATGGGCTCAAAATGCTGCTGTTCACCATCATCCAAAATGTCAAATTGTAAGTTGAGAACATATAAATAGATGATTGCATCATAATTTGTAACATTCCCTCTAAATACAGAGCTCATTTGATGCACCTTCTTTGCTTCTCTTGACAACTTGGTACTGATGTTTAATAAGTTATAACCACAACCTGTTGATATCTTATCTGAGAAGAAAGGAGTGCCTTCAATGTTTTCTTTTACTAAATGTCAAAGTGATTGCAGATGGAGTTACACATTATTCACAGATTTCTTGATATTTCCAGTGCAACTTGAGGGTGGTCCTCAGAACTAGACTTAATGACAGTTTTGCCTCTATGAGAGTTCTGGACCTAGGACAAAAAAGCCAACCCAAGTATATTAAAAAAAGCAAGTTTGCAGACAAAACAAAACGAGGAGGACGTATTGACTCCCTTGAAGGCAGAGAGGCCCTGCAGAGAGACCCAGACAAATGAAGGGGCTGGGCAATCATCAACCATATGAAGTTCAATAAGGGCAAGCACTGGATTCTGCACCTGGGATGGGACAACCCCAGATGTAAGGACAGACTGGGGAATGAGAGGCCTGGAGAGGAGCTGCAGGAACGGACCTGAGGGTCCTGGTTGATGGCCAGTTGAACATGAATCAGCAGTGCCCTGGCAGCCAGGAGGGCCAACCATGTCCTTGAGTACATCAGGCACAGCACCACAAGCCAGTCGAGGGAGGGGATTGTCCTGCCCTGCTCTGCACTGGTGTGGCCTCACCTTGACTACTGGGGGCAGTTTTGGGCACCACAGTATAAGGAAGACATGCTATTGGAGAGTGTCCAAAGGAGGGCACAAGGATGGTGAAGGGCCTGAGGGGAAGCCATATGAGGAGCATCTGAGGTCACTTGGCTCGTTCAGCCTGAAGAAGAAGAGATTGAGGGAAAACCTCACCAGGGTCTGCAGCTTCCTCCCAAGGGGCAGCAGAAATGCAGGCGCTGAGCTCTGCTCTCTGGTGACTAATGACAAGACCCAAGGGAACAGCTGGAACTGTGTATGGGGAGGTTTAGGTTGGATATCAGGAAAAGGTTCTTCACACAGAGGGTGGTCAGGCACTGAACAGGCTCCCCAGGGAAGTGATCACAGCCCCAAGGCTGCCAGAGCACAAGAAGCATTTGGACAACACTCTCAGGAAATGGGTGGGATTGCTAGGGTGTCCTGTGCAGGGCCAAGAGTTGGACTTGATGATTCTTGTGGGTCCCTTCCAGCTCAGGATATTCTAGGAAAATATCAGGTTGAACTAGTACATTAAAGGTAGGATGAGTACATAGTACCACTATCTTCACTGAGCATAATGGAAAAACTCCACTGAATGGGCACAAATACTTTTTTGTTTGCCATCATAGCTGCAGAAATATGAAAGGTGAAAACACCATTGGGCTTTATCGAATTCTGAACTCACTTTGAAGTATATGAGAATAATCAATAGAGTATCAGAGAAGTGAGGAGAGTAATTAACCTCTGAAAACAGATGTCTTCAAGTCTTCTCTTTTACAATCAAGTATATCCAAGTTTGCATAAATCTGTCTTGTTAAGGCATGAGTCCCAAGACCCCATAGGGTCTTAATGAACAGATGAACTTAGGAACTTTACAATATCCATTCAAATATTGTTCATAATCTTCAAGACGTCAGTATCCAAGCTTCATTCCATAGATGACAGAATTTATTATCAGGATCTAGGAGTTTGCAAAAATATCAGACTAACATTTTTCTTTCAAATCCTGCAGATCGAGGTTCAGAGCTTGCCACAGTTCTGAACAGGTAGGCTCTCATGCTCTTGAGACCAATTAAGTGTGATCAGGATCTTTTTGCTTCACTCTTTACAGCAAATTTTGTAATAGACGGAATATGTAGTAAGCCACAGAAGAGCTTTCTGACTATATTATAGATCAGGTATCCAAGTTTGTTGTTCTCAGATTCTTTTCTTTTTAAAAATATTATTTACTCCTTCCCCTTCCCTGCCTCCCAAGAACACAGATACATCAAAAATGTATCTACATTTTGTTCAATTACTTGAACAAATTTATGACTGTTCAGAGTACAGTCTGATCCCAGTTGTTCTCCTATGTGTGCATTGGTTTGTCTTGGCAAATTTGCATGGACATTCTCTTTACATTGCAACATGCTTGCCAAAAGGCAGTACTTTGGTACTCAGAGCAAGATGATAAACTACCTAATTCTAAAAAATAGCAGAGATGTTCTGTCAAATTAAATGGGTCACTGTGGTGCAAGAAACAAAATATTACAGGAACCACAAGTTTGAAATGGATTTCCAAGCAGTTGTGTCTCACCTCTCCTGTTATGAACAGTATTCCTGGAGACAGGTTGTGGCCTTCATCTTTGGAAATATCTGCATGTCAAAACAATGAGTACTTTCAGATTTAGAAATTAATTACTGCAGAACCTCTGTGCAAAAACACATTGCACTGGAATAACCACAGATACCTTTGAATATATTTCTGATGAAACTGCAAGTCAATTGTGATTTGCAGCATATCCATGCTGAAAATGGATGTACTTGGAAGCTGAGCAAGTATTAGGGACAGTAGCTGGATGAGGGGAGCTGTATTAAAGATATATCTGCATTTTTCCATTTAATCCGAAATCTTTCCAAAGCAGCAGCCAGAACACCACTAGTGCTGAAGTCTTCATTGTTACTGCTTTCTTGCAAACACGATGATTGTCTTAAGTCTCAGATTAAACTTTCTCAGCAAATTAGTATAATAGGATGATAGCCTAAAAACCTCTAGAACTGCATGTCCTAGCAGATGGAAATGGGTGTTGTGTAAATACTTGTGAAAAGGTAACAAGCCTAAATAAGAGCCACATGCATGGTTGCTGAGCTTCATTTTAGCAGAATGGTAACACTCTGCTCTATTATTATTGTTTGGTAAACTTTAAAATCCAGAGATTTCTGATTTATCTCTAAGACACAACATATAAATTACCACTTCCCCATTTACACCTTGTAAGGAATTCAGTTAGAGACTTCATATGCAAGATGAATAAATGTGAATGTACTCCTCTTCAGAACCACAAAGATTGATCCTCTAAAGCTGAATTCTGTGTGAACCATTTTAATGACTCCAGTAAAAAGTTTTGCATAACAACTAAGAGTGTAATATTTTAAAGCTCTAACACTCTTCAGAGATTATTGGGATATGCCTCTACTCATTTAAAATACCGATTATTTACATTATTTAAATCAGCAGTGAATAAATTTATCCCAAATATACCAGTCCTAAGCAGTTATTACTTATTGTCAAACCTTCAATTTTTGAACATCAAAGACAAGTCATCCAGAGGCCAATTATGAGCTTATTTTATTTAAGCTAACAGTAAAGACTAAGAATTTTCAACAAATTACACATAATCATATGCCTAAATAACAAATTATGTTTACTGGGGCTTGCACTCTGCTGCCAGAGGAATGGAGAAAAATGCTTTGGCAATGTCAATAGTGGTATACTACTTCACTGCCTTGGACTCTAGCTCGTACTGGAGCTCCAACATGTCAGGCACAGCAGTGCTCAGTGGTGGAGCCACTTCATTCAAGGCACAATAGTCCACATTTAATTTCCATTCTCCTTCAGATTTATGCACAGGCCAAATGGGACTGTTGAAGGGTGAGTGGGTTTTGCTGACCACCCCTTGGCTCTCCAGCTCTCAGATCATCTTCCATCCAGGGGGAGGAACCAAGCATTCCTACCTGGATATAATCTGAGGTTTTGGAACACCACAGGCAGCCTTACCTACTGGATTCCCAGAACACAAGAGCTACAGAACCACCACTGGGCATTCAGAGGAAGACCAGACCCTTCTACAGCATCACCACTTCAACAGAACCACATCTATGACTTCAACAGGACTGCAGCCACTATTTAATCGGACTGCTACCACCACCCGGACTAAAAGGGTGTCAGGTTGTATCCTGACTCTGACAGTTTAAGCCAGTGTTTTCTGCCTTTGTTTTAATTTTCCTATTATAGTTCTGACTTAGAGTCTCCCACTGGTTTGTTTTCAGACTAACACATATTTTGGCGCCCAATGTGTGGCGGTCCAGAGAGAAGTCAGAATTACAATTTTGTATTAACAGAAACCTTATCACCATAATGCTCAACATGTTTACATGGGTATTGTACCTTGCTCTCTATATTTTCCCACACATGGGGTACTATTTGCCAGCCGTGACACTCCATTTGAGACCAGGGACTGGTAAGAAAATTGCTTTATTGGTTTATTATGTCTATTGCATGATAACCTCCAAGGCAATGAACATAATTCGGAATATATACTCAATTTTGTTTGCCTGTCCTAGTCTGGGCTGCTATGTCTGGGGCCTCCTCAATAATCGCACCCATCCCCAAGGGGGAAGAGTAGACAATGGTTTCTTCCAGCCTTTCAGGCCAGACACAGCACTCTTTGAAAATACTGAGTTCCTTCTGGATATCAAGGATGGCATAATCTTTGTGTTAGTTTTGCTTTGTCTTCTCTTTATGGCCTGCACTGTGCACACCAAGCTTGGTGTCAGGACAGTGCTTGGTATGGTACATCTTCAGGAAGAGAAGGAGAAAAAAAGCAAAGCAATAGGCACTATGTCTATGTGAACCATCACTAAGTCAGAAGGACAGCTCACGCCCATAGCAGTTGTCCCCATTCAGAAAAAGAAATTGAAGAGTAAATCAGTCCGCATAGTGACTGATGAAGAAGCGACTGGACCTTTGCACCCAATAGAGGAGACAGAGCTGGAAATCATCACTTGCTCTCTATCCCTGGGTGAGCTGTGTGACCTGCAGAGGGAATTCATCTGCCTGGCAAATGAGTCCATCCTGACCTGGCTGCTCCACATTTGGGACGCTGCAGCCAATGACACCATTCTGGATGGAAGTGAGGCCAGGCAACTGGGATCCCTGTCCTGGGACATGGTCATTGACCAGGGGATTTGGAGAACCCAGGACACTCAGCCTCTGGTGGTAACTGCTAGCAAGTGTAAGGGACCGATACCTTTGTAAAGAAGACCTCCAGGTGCACCAAAGAAAATAGAGCACAATGGAACAAGGTATTCAATGCCTAAGGGAATTGACTGTGCTGGAGATAATTTTTTCGGAAGATGAGAGATTCCCTAAGAGCCCAGATGGTGTCCAGTGCACATCACAAATGTAGTTGAGATTCGTGCAGCTTGGATCAGGAATATAGTCCTGCTACCTAGTGATGCTGCAATGAAGGGAAAGAGAGGACAAGGTGGGTGTGTTGGTCAACGAACAGAGAATTTACAAGGACACTGTTACTGCCTGTTATGCACCCATGTCTCGTCCGTGGAAACAAAGCTGGCTGAGCAAGTTTGGAGCTTGATTGAAGAGGGCCATCAGAAACGGAGAAACAAACATAAGGAAGGAATTTACCATATCTCGTCAGAACCAACAAGAGTCTCTGCCATTAGGAGCAGATGTCCACCAGCCAAAGAGAGAGGATACACTCCACGAGGTAACCTCTGGTTTTTCCTTCAGGTGCATGGAGAAGACATGAGGAAGTGGGATAGAAATCCCACTGCTGGAATGTTGGGGAACACAAGACAGATGATGAATTTTGGACCTGGTTAACATAAGAGGTTTGATAACAGGATGCCTTGGCAAAAGCAAATGGAACTTTGAAAATTAGACCTAGATAGCAAGAAGATTAAATCGAACGGGTTTACTGGAAAAAGAAAATCCCATTAAACTCTGCAAGCAAGAGGTGTTGTTATATGCAGAGGTTTGTGTATGTGATTTTAGCCTAATCGTTGTAGTACACACTACTAGTCTCCCTGAAATAGTATATAAGTGTTTGTATCCCACAATAAAATCAGATTCTGATCACCAAACCAGTCTTCTCTGTCTCTATCGCTGACAATCCACCTCCTCTTTAGCAGCCTGGGCACATAAATTGAAAAGAGAAACATCTATCACAAGAAGCTCATCTAGCATCAATGCTGCTCCAGTCTTGCGTGGAGAGAACTCCAGACAGTATAGGAACAATAATATGACCTATTCTCTTGAAGGGACCTCAGGAACATATTTACAGGAGGAGAGCAACATGTACCATGACCAGGATTAGAGGGGCCCTGCCTCTAGCCAGGTAGAGGAAAGGGACAATCAGATCTTTTGGACTGTGTGGATCTGATGACCTGTCATGTCTGACCCACAAAGATGGATGGCTTTGGTTGACACTGGCACTCAATGTACCCTGATACCATCAAGGTATGTGGGAGCAGGATCCATTTCTATTTCTGGGTGACAGGAGGATCCCAACAGCTGACCGTACTAGAAGCTGAATTGAGTTTAACTGGGAACAAGTGGCAGAAACACCCCATCGTGACTGGCCCAGAGGCCCCATACATCCCCAGCATAGACTCTCTCAGGAGTGGGTATTTCAAAGACTCAAAAGGAAATTGTTGGGCTTTTGGGATAGCTTCTCTAGAGACAGAAGAAATCAGACAACTGAATATCCTGCCTGGTCTCTCAGATAATCTCTGCTGTGAGATTGCTGAAAGTGGAAGAACAACAGGTACCAATCACCACAGCAACAGTGCACTGTCGGCAATACCGCGCTGACAGAGACTCTGTGATTCCCATTCATAAGATGATTCATTAACTGGAGAGCCAAAGGGTGGTCAGCAAGGCTCGTTCACCCTTTAACAGCCCTACATGGCCAGGGTGTAAGTCCAATAGAGAATGGAGACTGATGGTAGATTACCGTGATCTGAATGAAGTCACACCACCAATAAGTGCTGCTGTGACAGACATCCTGGAACTTCAGTATGAGCTGGAGTCCAAGGCAGCCAAGTGGTATGCGACCATTGATATTACCAATGCCTTTTTCTCCATTCCTTTGGCAGCAGAGTGCAGGGCCCAGTTTGCCTTCAGCTGGAGGGGTGTGCAGTACACCTGGAACCAGCTGCCCCAGGGGTGGAAGCACAGTCCTACCATCTGCTATGGACTGATCCAGACTGTACTGGAAAAGGGCGAGGCTCCCAAACATCTACAGTATATTGATGACATCATTGCGTGGGGGAGCACAGCAGGGGAAGTCTTCGAGAAAGGAGAGAAGATTATCCAAATTCTGCTGAAAGATGGTTTTGCCATTAAGCAAAGTAAGGTTAAGGGACCTGCTCAAGAAATTAAATTTCTAGGAGTCATGTGGCAAGATGAACAATGCCAGATCCTGACAGAGGTTATAAAAAAATCACCGCTGTGTCCCCACCTACCAACAAGAAAAAAAACTCAGACTTTTCTAGGAGCCGTGGGCTTTTGGAGGATACATATCTTGGAGTACAGCACAATTGTAAACCCTCTTTATCTCGTGACTGTCTTGGGGTGATTTTATGATGATGCTTTATTCTTTGTCTGCTTTACACCCAGAAAACAACTGCTGTAGCGTTAAGATGGACCTGGGTGGTGGGGTGGAGGGCGTTGGGCTTCTGCGTGGGCTCTGTTCAATCTCTCTCTCTCCAGCGTGGTCGGTGGCTACATGGATTGTTACTTCATTGCCTTTTCTTGCTGGTTTAATTTTTGCCAATGTAGGCAAGAAGCTTCTGGGTTTTTTGGTTTTTTTGGGTTTTTTTCCCCCTTCCCCTGGCCTGGAAGCTTTTCACCAGCAAATTTTTTTGGCAGTTCTTTTTGTTTTTTTTTTTTTTTTTCTTCAGCCCAGGGAGCCTGTGGGGCTGCTCTGGCCGGTCCAAACCCCAGAAAGACTGAGCCAGCGAAAGAAGGGACATTCAACTCCACCAACTTCACCGGCTGCGAAAAGACCCACGCCAGAAAACCAACAGGTTCCCTGCTGCTGCATCAACTCTGTTCTCCTCCCCTCACAGAGACAAAGATGGGCGGTCGCCATCTTTGTCTCTCAGCCACGCAGCAAGTTGGGGGTGGGGTGTAAGGTTCAATTTTCTTTTTTTCCTGTGCTTTGTGGGTATCTTGGTTTGTTAATAAACAGTCCTCCTTTTTTTTTGTTTTCATCCCCTGGTATCCATTTCTCTCACTGGCAGAAGAAAAGGGAGTTATTGAAGCCCTCTCTCTTTAGAGAAAAACACTCATTTTAGAGCATTCTTGTCCTAGAATTTGTCTCCAAACCAAGACAATGACATGAAAGAGAAATTATTTCCAGTGGGGCCCTGAAAAACAACAAGCATTCAAACAAGTTAAGCAGGAGATTGCCCATGCAGTAGCCCTTGGACCAGTCAGAACAGGGCAGGATGTGAAGAATGTGCTCTACACTGTGGCCAGGGAGAATGGTCCTTCCTGGAGCCTCTGACAGAAGGGATGCAGGGATGATTGCCTAGGTTCTGGAGTCAGGGATACAAAGGATCTGAGGCCAGCTATACCTCAACCCAGAAAGAGATTCTTGCAGCTTATGAAGGGGTTTGAGCTGCCTCAAAAGTAATTGTCACCAAAGCGCAGCTGCTTCTGGCACCCCGACTACCAATGCTGGGTCAGATGTTCAAAGGAAAGGTTCCTGCCACCTACACCACATGAAGCAAGTGGATTGCACTGATCACACAGCAAGCCTGGATAGGACATCCTAATCACCCTGTGATTCTGGAAATAATAACAAACTGGCCCAAAGGTGAGACTTTTGAATTATCTTCTGAAGAGGAGGAACAAGTGACGTGTGCCAAGGAAGACCCACCATATAATGAGCTACCGGAGAGTGAGATTATATGCCCTCTTCACTGATGGTTCTTGCCGAATTGTAGGGACAAACTGGAAATGGAAAGCTGCAGTATGGAGCCCCACATGACAAGTTGCACAAGCTACCGAGGGACAAGGTGGATTGAGTCAGGTCACAGAGCTTAAAGCCATCCAACTGGCTTTGGATATTGCTGAATGAGAGAAATGGCTGAGGCTCTACCTTTACACCGACTTGTGGATGGTAGCTAATGCTCTGTGGGGATGGCTGGATCATTGGAGAAAGGCCAACTGTCAACGCAGCAGGAAACCCATCTGGGCCGCTGAGATTTGGCAGGACATCGCTGCCCGGGTAGAGAGGCTGATTGTGAAGGTTTGACACATGGATGCACACCTACACAAGAGTCAAGCTAATGAAGAGCATTGTAACAATGAGCAAGTGGATTGAGCTGCCAAGATGAAGATATCACAGGTGCATCTGGACTGGCAGCACAAGGGAGAATTATTTCTAGCTCATTGGGCCCACGATGCCTCTGGTCATCAGGGGAGAGATGCAACATACCGATGGGCCCGTGACTGAGGGGTGGACTTAACTATTGACAGTATCTCACAGGTCATCCACGGCTGCGAGACATGCACTGCAGTCAAACAGGCCAAGTCGGAGAAGCCTCTGTGGTATGGTTGGCAATAGTCAAAGTATAGGTATGGAGAAGCATGGCAAATTGACTACATCACCCTTCCCCAGAAACGCCAATGCAAGTACTATGTGCTGACCATAGTGGAAGCCACCACAGGATGGTTGGAGACCTACCCTGTGCCTCACGCTACTGCCCAGAACACCATCTTGGGTCTGAAAAAGTAAGCCTGGTACAGACATGGCACCCCTGAGAGAATAAAGTTGGACAATGAGACCCATTTCAAGAACAACCTTATAAACACTTGGGCCAGAGAACATGGTATTGAATGGATATATCATATCCCTTATCATGCACCAGCTGCTGGGAAAGTTGAATGGTGCAGCAGACTACTAAAAACCACCCTAAAGGCACTTGGCGGGGGGACCTTCAAAAATTGGGAAGTGAATTTAGCAAGAGCCACCTGGATAGTCAACAAACGAGGCTCCATCAATCCAGCTGGTCCTGCACAGTCTGAACCATTGCACACAGTGGATGGAGATAAAGTCTCTGTGGTACACATAAGAAGTATTTTAAAAAGGACTGTTTAGATCAGTCCCACCTCAGGCAAAGGCAAACCCATCCATGGGATTGTTTTTGTTCAAAGACCTGGTTACACTTGGTGGGTAATACAGAAAGATGGGGAAACCTGCTGTGTATCACAAGGAGACCTAATTTTAAGCGAGAGCTGTGTGCAAAGTTTTATTGTGCGTATATATATATATATATATATATATATATATATAAGTTGAGTTTAAAGAGGGTATTGATTTGGGTATGATGTAGATGGTAATAGAATAAGGGGTGGATAATGTCTTAGGTTACAATGTTAGATGGAACCAAAAGTATGTATATTATCACCATTTTCATAAGCTGTTAAAAGCAGGTGGGGCAGTGTTCTTATCTCTTACATGACTCATCCCTGATAACTCCTTCCAGGAGATATCTTCTGCTAATGGGCCATCAGGTCTCACTGCATGACTCAAAATTACATCATCCCATTGTGAGAAGCACTACCCAGGGGGAGGAACCAAGCATTCCTACCTGGATATAATCTGAGGTTTTGGAACACCACAGGCAGCCTTACCTACTGGATTCCCAGAACACAAGAGCTACAGAACCACCACTGGACATTCAGAGGAAGACCAGACCCTTCTACAGCATCACCACTTCAACAGAACCACATCTATGCCTTCAACAGGACTGCAGCCACTATTTAATCGGACTGCTACCACCACCCTGACCAAAAGGGTGTCAGGTTGTATCCTGACTCTGACAGTTTAAGCCAGTGTTTTCTGCCTTTGTTTTAATTTTCCTATTATAGTTCTGACTTAGAGTCTCCCACTGGTTTGTTTTCAGACTAACGCACTCCCATTTGAAGGAGAGACTCAGCAAACAAGTCAAAAATTTTAGTCTCATCGCTTGCTCCCTTACAGAAGAAACTAAGAAAGTAAAGTCATGAACCTGGCATAGGAAGCTTTATAGAATAAGCATAATTACAAAGGCTCCAAAGTAGAGATTAGAGGGCTTCTAGCTTGCTGCAGTTCAGAGGAAGGGATTTCCAAGAATCTGAACAGAAACTGCTGATAATTTTTAGCAATCTGTCAAAGGGACTTTATCAAACTTCTGGTCACTATGCAAAAAACAAAGTCCATCAAGAGGGGTGTCCAAACTCATTCAGGAAATAAAAAAACCACAAACCAAACCAAAACCAAAACCTCTAAAAGTACTACTGGAATCTCTGACATGCCTTAGGGTGTAGCACAATTCATAATCTTCATTTTAGTAAAGTTCTTTTTCTTTTCTTGAGTATGACAATAATGTAATCAGCATAACTGGAGGATAAAATATGATCTTATGAATTTTTCTGCTTAAGAATGTTTGGTAAATCATTATTCCCTGTCAACAATATTAATACAAAAGAAATATTACACTAGATAATAACAAGAATTGAACTACAGCAAATTATAATCAAGCATCTCTACTTGTTTAAAGACTGGAGGCTGTAATTAACCCTTCCTGAATTGTTCTTATAAACAATATGATCTGTGAGAGAGTTTTTTCTGAAACACATTTGGGGTTTTATCCATATGATTGTTTTTGAAGAATTATAGTTTTGTAAACTCAATTGTTAAAATAATCTGAGAAAAACCTGAAGTGTGACTACTTTTGAAATACCTAATGCAGCACCTAACTTTACAAGAAAAAGGCAACACACTAACAGTAGACTTGACCAATTATTTCATGTATCACATATAGATTAACATTTCCAATCAGTTTCAAATTCATTTGTAGGAACAAACTTTCGAAATAAGGAAATTACTTTAAAATTTATTGGTGAACACTTTTAATCTCCCTTCCAGACGTTGATTTTATTCTGACATCATACCTTGCATTCAAAAGTACTTTCAATTAACTAGATCCAGTAACATTTATATAAGATGATAATGAAAAAAGTCTGTGTCATCATCTTGGGTTGATGTTAGATTAAATCCATGTTAGTTTAAATCCATTATAGAGAAGTGACTGTCCCAGAACAAAATATAGTCATTACTGGGTAAGTAATATTATAAATCCTCCCATCCATTTAATGGGTACAATCAAGGGCATACACTACATGTATATTATGCTTAATTATTTTCTTAGTTCATGCTATAAATAAAAGTAAAATACACTTCTTAGTAAGCTGAATTTTAGTTATTTTCTACACCTCCTTACAAGAGCAAGTTTTTGCACTACCCTACTTAAAGCACAACCTGGATAAATGTGGGAATTCGCTTTCATGTTACACAAGAGCACCAAAGCAAAGTAAACACCATTAAAATACACCTTCTCTTTATAAAAAAAAAAAAAAGTGCTTTTCAGTATTACATTCTCAAAAAATATAAAAGAAAGCAACTTTCCCTAGATAGTTGGAATCACCGCAATACTTCATTGCAATTTCTCTAGATAAAAGAGAAACTTCTTCCCTTTACTTTTCTTAAAACACATCTGAACATAAAACAAAAAAATTCTTTCATCTGTAGGAACTGGATTTTGCAAATCTGCTTTTTCTTGGGAAAGCTACATTGGGTGCCAGTTTCATCTAGTACATAACACTATAAAATACAGACCTAATGAAAGTTTGTATACACAAAATACATGGTATCCAATTGTCACACCATCCTACTACACAGAGACATAATAATTTGCATTTTACACTGTCTCATTTCATATTCTGGTATTAAATGTAATCTTTAGCAAGATTACTATACAAATGACTACACTCATATCTCTATTTTTAAGTAAATAACCTCCCTATAACATATTTTTGAAAATGAATGGTAATATACTGGCTATAATTACACATTCTGTCATTTCATTCATTTGGTACATAAAACTAAATGTAAACAAACTTAATCCTTGATAGTGTTCTTCTATCTTTTTTTTTTGTGGGACTTTTAGGGGGAGATGAGTAATGGGGAGAAAAGGAAAGGAGCTGAATAAGAACTTTAAAGGTAAGAGAAAAAGTTTACTTACCTATAATGTAGTTTTGAGTTTTGCTCTGGCAGATTCACACTCTTGGGATGGGTGTGTCTGCTGCTATAGGCTTGGAATGAACTAAAAAAATAAGGGCTCACAGCAGGCATCCAAATGCCCCCTAAGTGATCCAATTATTTGAAATAAAATTATTACAGCTTCACTTCTCCCTAATTCAAAGAATCTACAATAAGATCCCAAAGTAGGTAAAATGGATCCTCAAAGGTAAAATATATAGGGGGGAAAATGCCAAAGAAATGAATAAGTTTGTCGCATTTAAAAAATGCTTGCAATCCTTTTAAGTTTAAAAAATATATATTAGCCTCACAATTAAATGGTAAGTGAGGAATGATTTCATGATTTTTCTTGCAAACACCAGAAAACTGTGCCTTTTACAAGTAAAAGTAGAACTCCTTAATCTGTTAAGATAGCTGCATCATATAAAGGGCCTTTGAAGTAGCCTAAAATCTAACAATGAACACACAATACCATGTATGGAAGAGCTCAAATTAAAATTTAGCAAATCCAAATAAAAAACTAAAACAATTTGAAAAAGAGTCTCTGAAAAAGAGATGGGTTGCTTTCTGTTTTTTCAAGAAATTTTCAATATTATCTTCCCTTTTTCTCTTTCTAGAAGACTCAGAGCTCCTTTTAACATCAGTATCTTAAATATTTTTGATTCACAGTATTTGGGAGTTTTAGAAAAGCATGAAATATCTTCAGGTAGAAACTTTGAACCTAAGGTAATTAATTAAGTAATAGAGCTAAATCTTAATTGACAAGAAGAACTTAATGTAATGTTCTGGGAAAGGTTTAGACTGAAAGTGACTGACTAGTTTTGAATTACTTTACTATAAACAAACATGTGATTACTGACAGTGATTAGAAGAAAGTGTGCATGAAGCTTCATTATTTCTAATTTCTTTAGAAAGGTATTGTTAAGATAACTTTACTGTCTGACCATTCAGGAGCCACTCACACCACTAGAGACTGTCACTGCTGGGACTGAAGTCTCTTCATAGCAGGCAACTCCAGTTAACCAATGGGTGCCCTGTTTGACTCCCTACCACAACACACTCAGTCAGACAAGTTTCCCTCACTGGCCCGGCCTCAGGCTTCCCACAGCAAAGTCCCAGACACCTGGTTCCTTTGAGTAATTAAATCATGTTGCAGTGATATAACAGCTGAAGCTGGAGCCTCCGGGACGGGACCCCAACAAAAGAATCCCTGGACTTTGGTACCCTCACAGTCTGTGCCTCGATAGTCTGGGGTCTTCCTGCTGAGTCATCTGCTCCTGCTGAGTCTCTGAGTGGCTGGTCACCTGGCTGGCTCTGCAGGTCCTCATACCCTTTGTTAGGTAAAGAGTCGGCACCAGTTCACAGCTGGGTCTCCAGTCATTTCCCACCACCCAGAGCACAATCTGTATCTCCCACTGCAGCTGCACACCATGTCATCAGCAGTAGTGGTATTCCTCAACAGTATCCTCATATACCTAGGCAGAAGATGGTTTACTTATTGTCGACTTGTGGAAAAAGATAATCCCTTTCTGTATTAATCCTTCTGAATTGCTTTTTTTAAAACTCAAATAATCTGAGTCTTGATAAACAATAGAAGGATCTATCTGTGATATTACACATCCTTTCAAAAAAGACCTAGCATTGATTAACAACTTGTATCTGATGAGGGTATAGAAGCCACTGAGAGGGGAGGCAATGGGAATTGAAAACCTGAGTCTTATCATGTTTCATGGACTCATTTGTTCTGAAGTTATTAAACATAATGGATGCATTAGACTGTAACTTTCAGAGCCTTGATCTCCAAACTCTTCAATCATTCCTTTAATTAACAGACACAGACAAATTACTTGCAAGATTAATCAGTACAGAGATACTTCCTTGATGGAAAAAGCAGGAAGAGATGGATTCTTGTCCTTCCACACAGAGGACAAGGACAAAACCAAATTTTGAAATTTTACACCCCTTTATAATGATGAAAAGACCATATAATCCATTTTTATTCCAAAATCCAAATAGATTAAAAGGATAAAATAAAAACAGTTCTGAAAAGCACTCAGATATGGAGGCAATAAGTCTATATTCTAAAATCTCTACTTATGCATATCTGATAGACATTAGATCAAATCTGAGAGATTTTGCATTAGTGATTTTTGCACTAAGAATTCCTTTTTCAAAAACCAAGGGCATAATAACAATAAGGTTCCAGAAAAATACACTGCTTTTCAAATAAGTCAGCACTTTTGAAAAGCGCTGTATTAGTTTCACCTAAGGGGACTGCATCCCTACTTTGAAAGACTTTGGTGGGAGCTAAATATTTTAACAGTTTTGTTAGAATCAGCAATTTATTACAGAAAGTACTATAATTTCCAAAGGACTGCAATCTCCATTTCCCACCTCTACCAAACATTATAAAGGCATCTCAACATTAAAAAAAAAAAAAAAAAAAAAACCCAAAACCTTAGCATTGCCTTAGGCAAGTGTAATAGTTGTATAAATTTTAGCAAGAACCTTCCAAAAAAATATCTCTGCCTCTCCTCTGGAATAAACAGTTCCACCACACTAATGGTTCCCAACCTCAGAAAGAACATGTCATATCCATGCAAAGTCTTACTGTTAAAAAAGAAGCATCTGAAAACATCTGATGAAGCATAGTACTGTAGAGATTTCATGTCAGCCATACGAGGAGCAGCTACGGTCACTTGGCTTGTTCAGCCTGGAGAAGAGGAGACTGAGGTCAGACCTCATCACTGTCTACAACTTCCTCACAAGGGGAAGAGGAGGGACAGGCACTGATCTCTTCTCTGGTGACCAGCAACAGAACCTGAGGGAACAGCTGGAGGTGTATCAGGGAAGGTTTAGGTTGGATATCAGGAAAAGGTTCTTCACACAGAGGGTGGTCAGGCACTGGAACAGGTTCCCCAGGGAAGTGGTGACGGTGTCAAGACTGACAGAGTTCAAGAAGCCCTTGGACAATGCTCTCAGGCACAGGGTGGGATCATTGGGGTGTCTTGTGCAGGGCCAGGATTTGGACTCAGTGATCCTTGTGGGTCCCTGCCAACTCAGGCTATTCTATGGTTCAACACATCTAAAAACAATGACACAAGAGATCACTAATCTTCTATCAAAACTTGTGAGTACAATTCTACTCAAAGTAATTTATGGAAGACAGCAACGCATGCCTACACAGAAAGTGTAGTGTGACTGTAATATGTATTTCCATGCCTCAATTACAAAAGCAGCAATGCTTTCAAAAGCATATGCTTTCATGCAGATTTTACCATGTGCTAGCACCTAGAGTAAGATCTTTAGAGGGACACTTGCTATGTACATCATCAGCTAGCACTATACATTCCTGTTCTAATTAGACTGAGTGCATGCTACAAGCATGCTCTTTTCTTGGCATAATATGATCTGAAGTTACAGTAGATGTACTAAAATGCACAAATTCAGGGCTCTTGCATAAATACACTAAGTAACTTGACAAAAATGAATTATATATTTAGGAGTTACTGGATATTTTTCTAACATATTCCCATAGGAACAATAGAGTAAGCTTCTTCCTGCAGTCACACCAAACCAAATTACTATAACTAGAACAATCCCTGAGCATATGAACTTGTAGACATAGTACAAAATTACAAGCAATGGCAAGTTTTACCAAAAAATAAGAACCATATTTCTCCAAGGTAAGAATTTTTCAGGAAATCTGTCTCAAGACTGCTAAAAATCCTTTTACTCAATATTATTAATTCATGGCTGAAACCTCAGCAGCTAAAGTGAAAAGAACTGCTGTCTGGCATAGGGGCAACTTACTGCAAGTGAATAAATGGTGGTCATTTGTCGCAATATAAGGCAACAACTCTTGCACCTGATTCACAGCAATTGCAGGAACTCAAGAAGAACTGAGACTTGCCAGAGGATACAGGTGGAAGGAAAGGATAAGGTTGGAATCCCTAATTGGTAAGATGGATATTGAAAAGTGGTGAAAGGGTGAGATCACATTCTATAAAAATCACTTCTTTCCCCAAAAGAAACATATCGGTCTGTCCATGGCTATGTAATTATGGTTTACAAACTTCACAACTCATGCTCAATATCTCCTGAAAGCCAGAAAAAAACAGAAAGAGTGTTTTAGTCTCACTTTGTTTAAAGATTGCTGTGCATCATCAAAAATACAGTGCATTTTTTGAGATGCTTCTTAGCTAAAATGTGCTGGAGAATCTACTCAAAGTATGGGGATATAAAAGTAGCTTTTTAAGTAGTAGAAGACAAACTCTCCATAAATAAACTTAAAATTAGTAGAAATATAAGCACAGTAACCAACTTCATAATTTCATTAAATCAAAATTAAAGGTAGTAAAGATTTCTTTTAAGGTGAGCACCCATTTTCTTTGTATATTCACAATGTTTTCTAACAAGACTTGATTTAGTTATCAAATGAGAAATACCTAAAAAGTTAATCCTTTTAAGGAACTGCAACAAGAACATTTACACACACACACAAACACTCTCTATCTTCAGGCATCTTTAAAAACAGAAAAAAAATTATCTTTGAATAGGGAGAAAACTTGCTCATTCTCTGATGGTTAACCATCCAAACCATATGTAAATTAAGTTGCCTCCATGCAAGTACATCCAAAATAGACCATTTTTACCTATGAACTTCTAGAATCAGAATTTATGCTGTTCTCCACTCTGCAAATTTTTATTTGGAGTATCTAACAAATTAGCATTATATTATAAAAGAATTTTTTAAGAAGTAGTTAAACAGAAGGCAGAGGAAGCTTCTGAAAAATAAGTATGCTAACCTATCACTGTCTACTTAAAAAATCACATCCTCAAGATTTACATGTGAGTTTGCATCCACTTTT